>NC_143020.1:116187148-116501612 GCF_055824585.1 Amblyomma mixtum | reverse complement strand
AAGACGAAAATTATTAAATTAAGTGAAAAGGAAGCGACGGTAGGTGCAGTTGATAATGTCACTTGGAAAGTGCACTCAGTGGTGGAACTGGCAACTGGCTTCTTGTAGCAGCTTTTGTAGCAGAAGAAATCGCAGTTTGTAGCAGCAATTTTAAGTTTTGTAGCAGGAAAAATGGCATTTTGTAGCAGAATTCGAGCTTTTGTAGCACAAAAAAAAAAAGCTTCGTACCAAAATTTCATGCCAAAAAACGTTATTTTAAATAAAGAAGCTTTGTTGTATTTCTGGAACAGGCATTTGCTCAGACGTTTTTAGCAACCACAGCCATGCAAGAGCAAGCTTCAATCCCAAATGCAGCTTAAAGTGCTTGGTTCCTTAAATATAGCCGAAAATAAACAAAACAGGAGGTTCTCCTAAAAACACTGCCGTTTTTGTTCAGAAGAGCGACATAACGAGATGCTCAACAGAACTATAAAAAATGATACCGTTCATAAAACAAACTTTCAGGTACTATTTCTTCCCTTTTCTTGATCATTCCAGCTTAGACAGTGCCGCTGCGAGCTTTTCCTGTCCATTCTTCAGAAGGGCTTGTCCACTCTCAACGACTGCAAAATGTTTAGACTTGACACCTTTTGTGAAAAGCAGCTCAGCATTGGTGATCATATTCCTGGCCAGTCTGATCTCTCCTTGTACCTTCTCTTCATTCTGACCTCTCTTCTGGGTCCTGTACATCACAGTCTTGTTTCGCTTGTTTTGCACGGGTCTCTTCTCCTGCATCCGCCTCCAACCGTTGCAGCTGACGCTTCCGCGACCCTTTCACCGCTCTGATTAATCCTTGTGTCACAGGAATGGCAGCTGGATTTTCTGCCCGATATAAGTTAGTCATAAGTTTTGTTGCCTTTCAGCTTTGACAAAGACATCGAAGACGTGAAGTGTCCATTCACACAGGCAGTGCGCTGACAGTGGTCCCTTTGTTCACCTTCGGTTGTGTTCGGTTGCAAAGCAGCGATGGCGATGTGGCTGCCGGCAGATGCGTTGCCGGAAGTGTTGCCGGCAGACATCAGTTTTGGTTTCACGGAAATGAGTTTCGGTTTCGTTCTCGGCAGAGTTATTGGAGTTATTCAGAGATATTTCGGCGCAGGCGTGGCGCAAAAGTAGGCAAAAAACCGATTTTGTAGCAGCATGTAGCAGGATTTCCCATTTGGCGCAGTTTGGCGCAATTGGCGCAGCAGTTCCACCACTGTGCACTGCTAATCTGCCTGGTAAAGAAGTGCATAAAAGTATAACCATAAAAAAAAAAAAGACGAAAATTATTAAATTAAGTGAAAAGGAAGCAACAGTAGGTTCAGTTGATAATGTCACTTGGAAAGTGCACTGCTAATCTGCCTGGTAAAGAAGTGCCTAAAGTATAACCATAAAAAAAAAAGACGAAAATTATTAAATTAAGTGAAAAGGAAGTGACGGTAGGTGCAGTTGATAATTCATGCTCATAAAATACAGAAGCAACAGTGGAGAAACAACATTTTCACATGTATGAGCAATAAAAGGTTAATTTCAGAAGTATTTAAGTGATTGTAAGCAAATTTGTTGCCTTTTACTAGGCTAGAAAAAGACAATGATAACAGCAGTTCTACGTTGCCTTCAGACATTTGCCAGTGTTAATCAAAATATATTTCTCATATTTGGATGTTTCTATGAATGTAGAAAAATTCTGCAACCATAGCCGTAAGACCCACAGTTCTTTCTGACATTTCTCCGTGCTTTATGCTGTGGGTCCATACCTTCAGAGACATGCAGCGACATATGACATTTTCCTGAAGAACAGCGCGAACTTGGACAAGGACTGAACGAAGATACATAGACTGGCGCTTCCTTCAGTTCTCGTCCAAGTTCGCTTTGTTGTTCAGGAAAATGTCATACCAACTCGCCCAAGCATCCATTTTGACATCTTATGACTCATGACTCATAATTAGTTCAATGCGTGCATAGCAGAACGCATATTTAAATCAAAATTACTAATCATCATCTGTCATAACTTGCCTGCTTGTTGCGAATGTCCTTGTCCAGGTCCCTATATGCCAGTCGCATCGAGGCCAGCTGTCTCGCAGCCTCTTCCGAGTCCACAGTCGAAGCTGCCTGCTTGGCACTGGCTTGACTTGCAATGGCCGCACGCATCTCATCGGCCTTCTGGGCCTCCCGTTCAATGTCCTGGAAGTTGGCGCTCACCTGCAAGTGTACAACACAGACCACACGCTTACTTCCGCGTAAAGGACAGAAAAAAAAAAGGGTCAATGTAATGACGGGTGACGGAACATGATCCCCCTTTGATAACGTAAGACTCACATCAACAATGTGGCAATGTGCACGAGTAATGAGAGTGAAGATGAACAAAAGAAAGCTGACTGAAAGTGCTAACGCAATTCTTCAGAGGCTCACTGATACAATATTGAAAAAGATTACAGCTGCAATTTCTAACCCCAATCAGCTGCGTTTCACCATGGAAAGTGGCCTCTTTCTACGTAAGCAAATGGCCTCAACAGTGCTTCTGTAAGGGCAGCATGTATAGAACTACTATTGTGCTCAATACGAACTGCAATGCACAAGGTACAGTAGGAGCTCAGTTCTCAAATCAGTGCGAGCCCAGTGGTGCTGGAAATCAATCCAGTTAGTTGTTGACGTAAAAACAGCAAAGTATATACTGAATGTTTGCGGAAGTAGGTGCAAATGCCCTTCAATCATACCTGTGTCAACGGTGAAATATTTAGGTGTATTCTTTGATTCCGACATGTCTTGGAATACTCATTTGTCGTTCGTTTGTTCCCAGCTTCGCAAAATTGCATGTTTGCTGCACTCTATAAAGTCCCTTTGCCCTATGTATGTACGCAAGCAGATTGTATACGCCTTAGCCTACAGTGTGTTACGTTATGGTATTTGCTGCTTTTATTTCTGCTCCGCCTTTTGGCGAAAGAAGGTTGATAGCATACTGAAATCTATCCTCAAATCAGTTTTATATGGTAAGGCACGAAATGAAGGTAGTAGTGTTTTTGATTTGTTACACATGCCTGACTTCTCTCACCTTTTTTCCGAATCAGTAGTGTTTAAGCATATCTGGACAAGCGATTTTTGTACACAATATATTCCGATCAAACATCTGAGAACTCGTGATCGTTTTCTCGTCCCTAGAGTCCGAACTCGATACGGCCAGCGTCTGCAAAAACATTATGTTCCTTCTGTGCTCAACCGGTTACCTAAAGAAATGTTTTCTGCTGACTCCAAAAAAATAGTGAAAGCTTTTCTTCAGGAACTTCGTTGTTAGCCCAGCATTCTGTTATGATTCTATGATTTGACGTGTTCTTTATTTTCCGTTTGTTGCATTTTTTACTCCGCTCTTTGAATTTATTTTACTTGTCTTATCCCCCACTTTTTTTTTCCTGTTTTTTGGCACTTTGTGTGTTCGGTGCATGAGTTGTGTGCCGTCTGCTGCCGGGCGCTGCCACTCAAGCCTTCTAAGGCTTTGGCAGGCCCACATTTGTATTGGAATGAATAAATAGAAATATTATTGTTATTATTATTATTACTATACGGCAGAAATTTCAGTTGGTTCACTTTGGGCACATTGGAAGCCATACAGAACACAACAATACATTTCAGCCCCTGTAGTTCTACAATTAAAGAAAAATTACAGGATTGCACTCAAGATTGTTTAAAAGCGGAAATGCAAAAGACTTTCCCTTTCCTCTCTTTCTTCCTCCGTTTACCATTTTTATCTTAATCTTTATTTTCTCTATTTTTACTTTTATTATTTCTTTATTGAGATCATCATCGATATCGCCAATTATCACTATAGATAACTATCATCATGACTATCACTATCTCTGGCCCAATCACTATCTCTAGCACAATCACTAACAGTAACTATCATCACTATCACTTTCAGCAGCTATCATTATCACTATCACTACCACTAACTGTCACAATCTGTAACTATCATTATCACTATCACTTTCAGTAGCTATCATTACCACTATCACTACCACTAGCTGTCACTATCAGTGGGTATCATTATCACTTTTTTACTACCTATTTACTATCACTACTATCATTACATGAGTGTTGCTTAATCAACTTTTACATTTTATTTTAATTATCATACAACTTACAACCGATAATATGTGCGGACACTTCTAAAGACAGCCTCTGTCTACAACTATCATCCACACCACTCACGAGCCAAGAAAGTCTTTCGCCTTAAAAACAAGGAAATCATTTAAATTTGTCCTGCAGGGAGCTGAAATTTACTGTGCCACACCTGCCATTAAAAGCTGCGTCATCATCATCAGCCTGACTACGCTCAATGCAGGGCAAAGGCCTCTTCTATGTCTCTCCAATTAAAGCCGTCCCTTGCAGCTGCGGCCACCGCATCCCCACAAACTTCTTAATCTCATCCGCCCACCTAACTTTCTGCCGCCCCCTGCTATGCTTGCCTTCTCTTGGAATCCACTCCATCAAACTTAAGGAACAGCAGTTATCTTGCCTTCGCATGACATGTCCTGCTAGCGAAGCTTCCGTCAGGTTCATTGCTCAAGAATACTTTTGGGGTACTAAAACTGAGAAGTTGCTGGTGGCATCGAAAGAAACTGCTAAGAGCTGCTGAGAAGAAGATGTGATGACATTCTTGATTTTTCATTTTTGTGAATAGCAGATTTTTGGCATGACATCTTAACATAGAGATGTTTACAGCAAGTGCTTTGAAAAACAAACAAACAAACAACAACTAAGAATGTCATCATGCATGTATGCAACTGTAAATGCAATGAATGTTGAGCCAGTCTTCCACCACATTTGTAGAGTCTGCCCGTGTTTCACAAGGTGTAGAATAAAAAAAATTGTATGAAGAAAAGTGCTTGAGGTACAACGATGAAATTTTGTGCACTTAAGTATGAAAGGATTATCAACAAGCAGAAAAAGTGTTATCGAAATTCATCAAAAAGCCGCATTCCCTCCCGTTAAATAACCCCAGGTGGTCGAAATTTCCGAAGCCCTTCACTACGGAGTCCCTCATAGCCTGAGTTGCTTCGGGACATTAGACCCCCACAAACCATCAACAGGTATGCCGGAGCTTGTAGAATGTTTTACAAATGGCACATCCAATGAACTCTGACAGACACAGCTAGGCATCACGCACCTTCTGCGCTCCAAGGCCCTTCCCTGGCTTGCGCTGAGGCTTCCGGGCCGAAGACGACGACGTAGAGGCAGTCAGGGCACTGCCCGCAAGGGATGGAGTCACCTGGATGGGCTCCGCAGGCGGCGGATGGAACAGGGCAGCGCCCGGTTCGCACGGCAACTGCGCCGCTTCGCTGGCCGCCTCCCGCGCTGCCAGGGCTTCTTCGTGCTCTCGGAAAAAGTCGTGCTCTTTGCTGTCAGGGCTTCCCACGGGGCTCTCATGGTGGTCCATCAGGGGCTGCACGGTGGTGGCGCACAAGCACTACAGCTTCCTACACTCACAACTACTCGCATTACTCCAGCATAACAGCAATGAAACCTAAAGCTAATCCACCTAACCTCAAACTGATGATGACGTACTGGATTTTAATATTTTAGAAGGGTTGTTTTGTAGGCCAGTTGGTGAGCCATATTTCAAACACATGCGTGAGCAATCCATCTGTGACGCTTCTTAAGAGACAATTAGAGTTCCTATCAAAATGATTAGATTTGGGGCATGATGATGCTCACTTGTGTCACATGTGCCATGGGTGCTAGTCATTTTGTACTAGTGCTCTCTTCACTGCATGTTATCTTTTTTCTTTTTTGTCGTTGATTAGCGCAAAGCATATATTCGTTGACGTGGGTTTCAGTAACCCACGTCATGTTTACTGATATGTTTATGTTTACTATGTTTACTGATAAACTTGATGCAGTACATAAGAAAATGTTTTTGTATTATTACAGTTCAAATAAGTTATTTTTCTTTTCTAAGACGTTGTGTATCTGTATCTTTCTGTATTCTGTATTGATGTGTTTTACTTGGTCTGCTTATGATGTGTAATCATATGTACACTTGTGCTGCTTGTGCTGTCAGGGGGGCATAGCCTAGTCAGGCCCCATCAGGGCCTTTTGCTATTGCCTCCTGAGCCAATTTGTACCAAATTGTCTCAAATAAAAAAAGAAAGAAAGTAAAATCAGTTGTTAGTTGGCGCTCTGTGGTGTGTTTTCTATGTTTTGTCCTTGTCTGCCGTGCCGAAGCATTTCTTGAAATATGGATTTTAATAGTGTGGCATCTATGTTATAGACTTGATCGTGGCACATGATAGCCTTAAATTCATGCTCCACTAAAACTAACACAACACAACACGTATATGTAATAGACCACCTCGTGCTGTGCTAATGCATTAGCTTTAATCCCCCTTTTAATCCTCACAGCCTTTTTCCGAAAATGGTGCAAAAATGGTCGTTCAGTACCTGTGTGCTGCCGTCTGTTGGCAAACCAAAAAAATATGCTTCGGATAAGCTCTACTCACCTGAAGGGGGGAAGCAGATTTAAATAATGAAAATCTAGAAATAAACTGAATTTTAGAAACCACCAGATTTTGTATCATAAGGCCTTTCTAAATACCTATATCCCGAAAGATTTCTGCTGAGAACAGCCCAGAAATGACTTTAAGAATTTTTTTTATTTGTGACCAAGGTAGTAAAAAATGCCTGAGATCGCCGTGAAAACACCAATTTTCTCAAAAGTGTTTTTTGACCTGGCTGCTCTGTTTGCAGAAAGCACAGCATGACAATGGCTTCATGGATTTTCGTGCGGTTTGTTGCACTCTGTTACTTGCTAAAATCTTTACGCAGTGAGATTCCTACACTTCCGGATTATTTTCTAATTTTTTCACTCTGTCTCAAATTTGACATGACGGTAATGAGTGCATTATGCAAGCATTCTCCATAGAAAAAATTAAAGTTGATAGAAATATTTGGAGACTATCACTGCATAAACAATTTCTTTGGCTAAAATTTAAGAGCGACTCTAGGCTCCTACCGTGTTTTGTTGTCATGCCAGGCTTCCTGCAAGTTTGATAGAACAATGAAGCACATAAAAATGTAAGACATCAAAAGTGCTGCTGATATTGAAAATGAACAAAATTCAATATGAAAGCAAATAAGTGAAAATTCGTACGAATTATTCACTATTCATTATTAGTTATTCACAGAGGTCTCAAGTTTTCTTCCAGTTTCTAAAAGATTTCAGAGCCCCACAACTCAACATCTATGCTAGGCAAGATGATAATTTTACTCTTAATGCACTCCATGATGTCAAGACAAACCAATGGAATGCATTTCAGCAAGTTCCCTGCAGCAAAATTTCTTAAAACTCTCTCGGAAAAATTGCGCACACTATTGCATAACTGCAAATGTGCTTGCTTTATGTGAAATGACATTCACAATCAGCACATAAAAACACATGTTCCCTGAAGATTGCGAATTGTAACATTAATAACAAATCTTTTCAAACAGCAGGGTACCCGTTAAACTGTGATGTAGAACGTCCAGGCCGTGTGTTCTTTTCTACATGTAATCACTTGTCCCTTGCCACTATGTATAAGGCAACCGGATAACCCCTTTGTCACATCAGCCAGTCAAAAGCTATTTATCCTATATACCACATCTCTGCGTTTGCATCCTTCCATTATCTGAAGTTGTCAAGAGGAATGGCCCACTTACTGAAATCGGAACAATCAGTACAACAACCACAGTTACTAGCACTTATGAATATTTGGACCCGAAAAGATGCACCACATCGGACATTTTAGTGCTGATGCAGCTCTGTCCCCATAAAACAACATAAAAGGTTAATCTGATAGTGCTAAAAATAAGCACAGAGCCAATATGTTTTTTGTAGGTTTCACGTCAAGACTATCTTAAGAAGCAACATTGGCATTTAGTGGCACCCAGCCCTGATTCAAAGCAATAAAAGTGACAAAAGTGCTTTAAAGGCTAATTTATCATCTGGCAGCTATTGCAACAGACATGACAAAGCATGCAACATGTCACTGTGGCAATATCGAAAATCGTTTATGTCGCAAGCAGCTGCAATTCACAATGGGAAGCTAGGCGTCCACGCTTTCCGCAAGAATAAAGATCATCCCAGGTTGTTTTCTGTGCGAAGATAGGCAAGCCACTTCATCATGCAATTGAGAAACGCAGTACATATTTTGCAAACATTTCAAAGATCAGATTAGACTCGTTATTTGACTCGCTTAATACAAACTCCTGACTACTCGAACTCACTTTTTGGTCCTATCAAAAGGTTGATGAGTGAAGAAAACAGAGCAAGTTGTTACGTATTCATGATTCAAAACAGCGCAGCAAATACAGACAGAAGGGCCCCACCGCGGTGGCTCAGTGGTTATGGCACTCGGCTGCTGACCCGGAAGACGCGGGTTCAATCCCGGCCGCGGCGGCTGAATTTCGATGAAGGCGAAATTCTAGAGGCCCGTGTGCTGTGCGATGTCAGTGCACGTTAAAGATACCCAGGTGGTCGAAATTTCCGGAGCCCTTCACTACGACGTCCCTCATAGCCTAAGTTGCTTCGGGACGTTAAACCCCAATAAACCAATAAACAGACAGAAGGGAGAATACACAAGACACTGAAGTCAGCGCCTGTCTTGCATATTCTCCCTTGTGACTTTGAAGTCAGCACCTGTCTTGTCTATTCTCCCTTGTGCCTTTGAAGTCATTCCCTTTCTTGTCTATTCTCCCTTGCGTCTTTGAAGTCAGCGCCTGTCTTGTCTATTCGCCCTTGTGTCTTTGGAGTCAGCACCCGTCTTGTCTATTCTCCCTTGTGACTTTGAAGTCATTCCCTTTCTTGTCTATTCTCCCTTGTGTCTTTGAAGTCAGCGCCTGTCTTGTCTATTCGCCCTTGTGTCTTTGGAGTCAGCACCTGTCTTGTCTATTCTCCCTTGTGCCTTTGAAGTCATTCCCTTTCTTGTCTATTCTCCCTTGTGTCTTTGAAGTCAGCGCCTGTCTTGTCTATTCTCCCTTATGTCTTTGAAGTCAGCACCTGTCTTGTCTAATTTTACTTGTGTCTTTGAAGTCAGCGCCTGTCTTATCTATTCTCCCTAGAGTCTTTGAAGTCAGCACCTGTTTTGTCTACTCTCCCTCGTGTCTTTGAAGTCAGTGCCTGTCTTGTCTATTCTCCCTTATGTCTTTGAAGTCAGCACCTGTCTTGTCTATTCTCCCTTATGTCTTTGAAGTCAGCGCCTGTTTTGTCTACTCTCCCTCGTGTCTTTGAAGTCAGTGCCTGTCTTGTCTACTCTCCCTCGTGTCTTTGAAGTCAGTGCCTGTCTTGTCTATTCTCCCTTGTGTCTTTGAAGTCAGCGCCGGTCTTGTCTATTCTCCCTCGTGTCTTTGAAGTCAGTGCCTGTCTCATCTATTCTCCCTTGTGTCTTCAGAGTCAGTGCCTCTTTAGCCTACTTTCCTTTCTGCCTGTTCTTGCGACGGTATTTTGAATCATGAGTACCAAAAGGCTCTCATTGACTCTAAGCCTGCATGATTCAGATAGGCTCCCTTCGAGATCGACTGTCGAGCTGATTGTAATATATGAAAGTGATGCAGAAGTACACTCACATTGGTCCCGTAGACGCGCATCGCTGTGGCCGCCTGTTGGTGGACCTTCTCCCTGTACAGCTGTGCTGCACGGCTGTTGTACTTTTGCTGTGCGTCCGTGCTCGTGCAACTGTGCTGCTGGAAGAACGACACCTGCGCACGTGTGCACACAAGCAGCGGTGTCAGGGTGGAATGTGCACATGCACTATGAATAGCAATGCACAAAGCTGAAGACAGAGCAAAGAAGGTCACAATCCGGGGAAAGTGGTTTGGAAATAACATGAATCTCTTGACCACGTGCCAAACTGTGCTACCATTTTAACAATACCTGTACTAGAAGAACAGATCACGAGCTAGTTGGTTTTCCATCACAACGAAAATGGCACAAACTTCACGAAGGACACAGAAAGGGGAGACGAGGCACAGGCACTGACTAATGACTGAAATTTTATTGCTCTGACACATCGGTAAATATACTCAAGGCATCAAAAACAACAAGAAGGATAAGGATAAGATAAGTGGCCCTTCTGGATAAGGAATTTCGTTTCCTTTCGACAGCTCAGCAGTCATGACTTTCTGCTCGTTTCCTGCTGCGATTATCAATGATTCACTCATTCTTCTTGTTTTTGATGCCTTGAGTATATTTACCAATGCACCAGAGCGATAAAATTTCAGTTGTTAGTCAGCGCTTGTGTCTCGTCTCCCCTTTCTGCGTCCTTCGTGAAGTTTGCGCTGTTTTCGTTGTGATTACCTGTACTAGTCACCCTTCCAGCACAGCTAATATCGGTGAATACCAAAACCCACCAAGAACAACAAAATTTGAATAGCATGGTTGATTGTATGGCACTGTAAGTGCGTGCAAAATTACAGTCCTCATCTCTACAGCATGCCAGTTTTCCTTCAAATGAAATTCGCAGGCCACTGAAAAGCTTCCATTTTCTATTTCTCTTGCCCCTTCCATAAGTCAAAGCAAGAAATAAAGAACAGAACAAAAAAACCATAGTTCCATCGCCAGAGTACTTTTCACACATAATGACTCACTTAGTTAAGAAACCCTCTATATATCATGCAAGAATATAAGAAAGCGACTTTTAAGCAGCGTTAAATCAGGATACACATGTGATGACTGAATGAAATCATGCACTACCACATACAAAGCTCTCCAACACTGAGTAGATGTCTGCATTGTGACAATGCTAGGACGTGGTGCAGTGATCATTGTTCACGAATTTTGTGCCACTTGCTGGGTCATTAATTATTAATGTCCGTAAAGAAGCACACATTGGCCACAGCTGTGAAACAGCAGGCCTCTGAGAACTACCGCTGGGACCTCTGAAAAGCTGAAACAGAAAGAAACGGCTGCACCTGTGTGAAGGCCATGCTGCAGGTGTGGAGGTACTGCAGCTGCATCAATTAGATTAAGATGCAACAAGCAAAGAGATGGTTCTTAGCAGCCTGTAGCACACAGCTGTAGCACACAAGATTTCACAAAGAGAACAGAAAAATGCCGATTTTCACCAGCAAGCAGATTGGAGAATCCTCGGCCGTTACGTATGCATACGTAAAACCTGTCATCCTCTTACTCTCACGTGCGATGACAACATCCCCAGGTTAAGTTAAAAGGTGTCCTGAAGCCTTGTCGCTGCCCTTTTCTTGCAAGTGTTAGTATCTTGCGTGGCTTCTGCTTGATCAAGGCGGCATTCTTAGGGACAGTGAAAATAATATTCGAAGGTCGTGGGTTCGGGTCCCACTAGCAGCACGTGGTTGTTTTTTCTTCTTTTTTCCAATCAATTACCTTTAAGCGATAAAATGATTACACTTTTAATCTTCCCTTGATCAACAGCCAAATTAAGAAAAAGAAAAAAGAAGAAACAGTCCCCTGTGTTCCTTGGTTTTGTTAACTGTTGGCTTCCATCACGTATGTCTCTACAGAGTGGTTTCATGCTAACAAAGTGCATTATTGAAATATGGACGAGGAATACAGTACGGTGATACATGATTGGCAGAACACTGGCGAAAAATTTAAATTTCCTTTCATCCAGGATGCATTTCTTGAAATTCAACGGTGCATTATGTGATTCTCATGCTCAACATTATGTTGCACGCATACTTCAAGCTGCAAGGCAAGCAAATAAAGCGACAAAATTTGGTCTTTTTTTTTTGCTAATTGCATTCCACAAACTTTTGACAGTCATTGCACTGTTGGCTTTGATTTATTTTACATCTGCTGATGCCTTGATACGCCTGCTCTTAACTTCCAAAGGTTTCAATAACATGGTAGCCACATAGAAATCTAGCATGCAGCACAAGACTGGGACAAATGCCGTGTCAATCACACCTTGGCCCAACAGCAGTGGCATTCATCTCGGACTGCCTGGTTTGTCTGCTAGAAACTTTAGTTTCTATGCAGCTCCCATGTTGCCTGTACTCATATGCTCCAAATTATACGTGTGCAGCATCAACCCTCGTCATCTTGTATGCAGCCTATCCTGAATGACCTGCAACTTGTCAAGTGCCACGCAAGCCGTTAGCATACTACAGCCGCAGGGCTCCCGAAGGGGGGGGGGGGGGGGGGGGGGGGGGGCGACATACCGCATTGGCGTTGCCGCCCACTTGCATGGAGCGCAGCTGTAGCCAGGTCCAGCTGGTGTCCAGCTGGGTGGAGCGCACAAAGGACAGGTGCACCCCGAGGGACCGGTGCACGGCCGAGCAGTCCATGCAGATGAACACCCCATAGGTGACGCTGGCCCAGGTCGGGTTCTTGGCGCCACAGTCAAAGCACACCTGCACACAGAGCACGGCACCAAGTGGCTTTCTTCAGTCCCATTTTACCAGCAACAGCTGCACCAGGAAGGTTTCCCTGTGCTTACAACATTGGAGGTTTAGCATATTTCTACATCTACATTAGAGATGTAGACGTACACCCCCCGTCAAAAGTATACAGCCCAGGGGGGTTTGACTGTGAGGCCTGCAGCATGGCTCGTTATGCATCCTCAGCAACCGTCATCTCTCGAAAGAGGAAAGGCATTGAGTCCTCAATCCTCCCAAGGTTTGGGCTGTTTGATGCACCAGGGAGCCATGTTAAACAGCTTCGAAGCAAATCCCTTGGGCTGTATACTTTTGACGGGGGCTGTACATTAGAGATGTAGGTGCAAGAGGAAGTAAGATGTAAAACGAGACAAGATAACCGATGGTCCTTAAGGGCAACGGAGTGAATTCCTAGAGAAGGCAAGCGCAGCAGGGGGCAGCAGAAAGTTAGGTGGGCGGATGAGATTAAGAAGTTTGCGGGGATACGGTGGCTGATGCTGGCAAAGGACAGGGTTAATTGCAGAGACACGAGAGAGGCCTTTGCCCTCCAGTGGGCATAGTCAGGCTGATGATGACAATGACTAGTACTTTCATTTTTTTTTTCACATTGAATAGCAAGCCTGCCGTAAATCAAAATATAATGACATCACTGGGGGTTTTAAACGTATAATAGATTATTATAAGCTTCCATTCCTCAACGAAGCAATGCTGCTCACTTACATCCCAGAGCATGAACGCATGTTTAAGAGCACCAGCAACAAGACAACAAAAAGCTAGGTCACAATAATGGTTTCTGATTTGCCCGAAATGAACTGGTCGCTTATACTGTGCCTACTAACTGCATAGTGGCAGCTCTGAATTTAAATATCAAACACAGTGCTCACAACCTGTACTTAGCAGGAGCTCAGTACTGGTAATGTCAGTTTTCTCAAAGCGTAATGGAAAACCATAACAGGACCCAAGATGGGATGCAAGTATGACATGTTGTTCTAAGCCAACTAGTACTTAATGTACACGTCACTGCCAATCCCTTTCTGTCTACTTGGCTTGCAGTGCAAACTATACTCTGTACACTGGCAAAGCGAACAAATTCTGTACATGGTTTTGTTGATGCAATAATAGTACAAACACATAGCTCTGAAAGTGACATACCAAACAAGTTACAGTCCAAGGACAGATATATGATTATCAGCAACTAACATTGCAGAAGATTTATGGACAACAGATGTCTAGCGTGGGGCATACTGCTGACTGCCACATGTCGTTCCTATCAAGGAATCAAAAGCAGCCTTGAAAAGTGAGAGAAAAAAAAATAGTGAAAGTAGCCCAGACAAGCACCTGCAGATCATTTCTACTAAATTCTATTCCTCCTTACCCACTCGATAAAAGGAAACTATACGTAGTTGCTGATTTAACTGCGTACTCACAGTTTGCTGCTGCACTCTGAGGGTGTGCGAGACAATGCTAAAATGCATGTTTTCCATTGAAACCTCACTGACAAGGTTATTCGCCTCAAGAGTCAAATGGCTTTGCTGAATGAACCAACAGTACAACAAAAAGCATGCTAACTCCTACAAGTCCAAGCAATCATAGCATCTACGTGCAGTAATCTTGCTAATCACGTGTTCCAAGGATGAAAAACAATTTCATTCTCCGTAAATTCTCAGTACTAGTCTTTACTGCATCAGTCAAAAAGCTAAAGTCCTCCAACTAACGTAAACTTAGATAGCCATAGAGTTCGAGTTCCTTGGTGAAGTACGGATCGCAACTTCACTGATCAGTGCTAACCACACGATTGATCACTAATTAATGCGTATTTTCCGTCCACCTTTTTTCAAGACCGCTGACATTGCGCAATTCAAAGCCGCTGTCCTTCTACAGTACCTGTTCAGAAATGCTTCCCACGTTCAGGCAACAGCCACTAAAACCGAAAACATCGACGGACGGCGTGGCTCGTCTACCGGGAAAGTGCGACACCCAAATAAAACGAGCCACAAATGAGAGCGGGGGATTTCCAGCGAAAAGAATCTACCCGCACACGGTTACACCCAGACTTCGACCCGGAATTCCAGCACGCGAAATCTGCACCACACCTCTGTGGTTTGACAGGTCATACTTTACATTTAAAACATCAGACCACTAAGGACGACCTCCGACTCTTTGCGCCAGATCATGACACAGATACGTGAAACATATTCACCTTTGCCGGATAAGCATATGGTGACGGGGCGACACTTTACACGACTTTGGACCCTGCGAAACCGCATTACGAACTACGCTTTTCAGCCACACTCTGAAACGAAGTCTTAATACTCGGGTAAACGGCGCGGCGTGAGGGAACGCCAGAGCGGCGACTATGCGACGTGTTCTTTCCAAGTTCACGTACAGATGACACACAGGAGAGCAGAGACCACGACCTGGGCGGCGCAAAGCGGCGGCAGCGACAGTAGCTCACACACCGGATCAAATATGAATCTCATCGAACACACCTGGACAGCTGCTCAATGTACTTTACTCACCTTGTTCGCTGGTATTGACCGCAGTCGTTTAAAAATCGTCGTTATATCAGATTTGCTCGGGGCCTGATCTGCCATGTTGGCCGACTGCGAGTGGTGGCCAGACAACTCGAACAGGAACGCGTCGAGTTTAGCCTTCAGCTGGAGGGCTGACGGGTTATTTTGCTTGTTTGTTGGTTCGCCCCGCAACTCGCTGGCGCGCTCCGCGCATGCGATCGCCTCATCTTGCGACAGCCAACGAAAGCGACGGGTACGCGCGGCGCAATCAGTTCAACACGACCTGTGATCTAGTGAACACCTTCCGTTACCTCCCTTCCAATTTTTGCACCGCCAAACCAAACGAAACCGACGGCAAGAAAAATGGAAATCAACCTAATCTGCCTGCCTTGTGCCGACTAACAAATCATTGTAACAAGATGAGAAAGAGAGAGAAAGATAGAGAAAAAAAGGGGGGGGGGGGGAATAGCAGGGAAATTTCCACAGCTGTTGACGCCGCACGCGCGCTACTTGCGTGGAAAGGCCGTAATAATGAAATAATAAAAAAAGAAATTGCGTTCATCGCGCAACACAGGCGCGCAGCAGCGGATATTAGTAGCACGGTGATTAGTAGAATCATCAAAAAACATTAGGCGCCTTGGGAAATTCTGCAACACCATTCGTGTTCGCAGCGTTTTGCAACTTTGTGGACAATTTTAAGAAAACTAGGGGGCAGGCAGTCCTTTTCTTCATTTCCTTACCCAATTTTGCGGGTGCATGTGACATAGCAGTATGTTTTGATGAGTGTCTATTATTGTTGCAATGGTCAGATTTTCAGATGAAACATTGCTTTATTTCTGAATTGTATACACTTTCACATCATGCACAGTATTTATTCGCGTTCGTGGCAAGACCTCACAGGTAAATAACTGCAGCTAAGAGGCAATATAAGTTCACAAAATAATATAAATATAAGCAGATACACTTGAATAGATAAATGACAGGTAAAAAATGTGCCATTATAGATGAACAGCTTAACCAGAGTATGGCACACAAGAAATCAAATGCTTTACGAATTGGAAAAACAGCGCAACGGAAGACGACACAAGAGAAGGACAAAACACCAGCGCTGAATCTGGAATCAAATGCTCTCTGCCATACGTGACCTATCAAACATGCACAACTTATTGCACCTACGAATGGGATCAGTGCGTCTAGAATATGTTGCACATTTTTAAGAACATCTATTTATTAAGATCATCTATTTTAAGAACAGCGGCACAGACAACTTAATACACAAATCTAAACATAATGTGAAATCAAGGAAAAAGAAACAATATTCAGTGAATGATCTAGTCACCATCCCCCATTTTAGAAACATAAACAGTTCCAAAAATGCAAAAAGGCACTCCAGCACAGTTCTCGATTCACAAACTGAGCCACAATTATTTAGTAAGCAGTATCTGAATACTAAACCCCATTTTCTTTTCGATGTACTTCTTTGGCATGAATGTGAAACATATTGCCTCAGCTATCTCAAAACAGTGAGAACTTGACAGAAACTGGCAGGCCATCGAATAAACCATATAGTACACAGACACATTATAGCTTTAACAAACATAGCCTGAAGAAGTTACCATGTGAACAGCATGGCAATTACCTGTGACTCAACCTTTACTATGTTAACAGGGTAATGAGCCAAAGAAACAAATGCTGCTCCGTTAAGCCAAAAGCCCATCAAGAAGCCTCCTGACTATAAGAGACGTATACCGCTCCTCACCCAGGTCCTTAAACACTTGCTTCACAATGTCCGCATAGATGACTGGTAGAGGTGTAAGACGCTTCACACGGGGGTCATCACAACTGCCCGAAACAAACTCTTTCAAGGGTATGAAATCCCCATTCGTGATGCACTGTCCACAGCTGTCGGAATGGTTGACAACCACATCAAGACATTCATTCCAATCATCCACCACAAATTCAAACTTGTCATTGAGATCCAAGAGCACTTCGTTTGCAACCTTGGCATTCACAGCACTGCACTCGTGCAAGACGTTCCTCCTTAGCCTCTGAATGTCTTCGAACTCGTTCAAGCTTAGTCCATAGTGAATTTGCATAAAGTTCAGCATCTGCAGACAGCGCTCTGCAAGAAGATGACAAGTAGTAAGTTCTTTTATTCATTTATTATTGTACACGGGACATGCTATTGGCCAAAATATCACAGCAGAATATGCCGAGAAATATGCACATATGTTTGTCTGAAACCATCATAAGGCACACACTCACCAAATAAAGCAATAGTACATGACACACAGAAAATAAAGAGGTATGCATGTTGTACATTACATGCAAATCAAGGTTCGCGACACAAGTGATGAAACCAGGATAAAAATTTTCAATACACATGTGGATGTGCGTTCAATGCGTTTAGAAGAATCCTCCACTGCATTCTAGACTTCAGACAAGTGGATAATTACAGTTAGAATCCCTTTTGGAACAGCCACATGCCTGTACAGGTTAACCTAGAACAAGTAGTTAAAGGCATGGGCTCAAAACTGAGACACCACTGGCATGCTTAGGAACTTGCTATACAAACAGAACTAACTAGGATGACAAGTGCTGACCATGCTGATAAGTAACTTGAATAATTAAAGGCCAAAGTTGCTGCTGTTAGTGCAGAGAAAGCACATTCACCACAGTTCAGTGTTTCTTGTAACGGCATGAATATTTGCGCAAAAAAGTCAAGACACACAGAAAGACGGGACTGGCAGTCATCCTGGTGTTTTACCTTTCTGTGTGTTGTGATTTTTTGGTGCAACTCTTCATGGCATTACAAGTAACAAACAAACTAGCCCACCAACAACTCCTGCTAAAGTTTAATGTTTGCACACTTCAATGAAACATCCATCCATTTCATAGATTTGTCGCAGAAACCGATTCAGTGAATTGCCACCACAGATACATAGCTGCTTTGAGATATTTTAGCAAGCCTCGCAATATCTGGCCTAAAATTCTTCCTAGATGAGAAACGAGGATATTATATTAATTTAAGATGTGACATTGAACAAAAGAAAAACAAAAGAAAAAATTTTCAACAACTGTCTAAGTTATCAATAAATTTTACCAGTTTTAGGCAGGCACTTTGCAAAGCACCTAATGACAATCTTTATCAGCCTGACTTTCCTTAGGAGACAAGAAATAGTATGACATGACATTCTAGTTATTCAAACCTGTGGACAAAAAAAAAAAAAAAAAACCAGTAGTTCACCGTGCAGAGGCAGATCAACAAAAACACACAATATAAGAAACTATTCATGGTGACCAGGTACAACACAAGAATTCAGGAAGCGAAATCTATTGCATTAGAGTGCCACTTACCGTCTCCATTATCATACCTCCGTGCTATGATGCCAGTGAACATGCACACCTGAAACCTGTGAACTCCCAGGCACTTTTCAGTCGGCAGCAATCGAACCGGCACCTTGTTTTGTCTACCGTCCTGAACGATGGCCATGAGCTGGTCTTCGTCAAATCCCACCACACTGCGAGAGGTTTAGATAACGAGTCATTACTAACAAAGCTGCCACCTCTCTGGTGTATTTCTCCCTAGGAATTCATACAACAGATTAGCACTTTGGCCGAGGGCGACAGAAGCATACTCAGCTAAAGTCGGTTTCTTGGGCGCCGGCTTGCTTTGCTTTGTTTCTGGCTGCCATTCGATACTTTGGCATGGATCGTTCCCTGGTTTAGTGCCCTTCATGTGGGCGCTTCCTGACTTCCATCAGGTAAAAATCACAATTAAGAAGCCACATCACAGAGCGGCAACATCTTTGTGACAATAAACTCACAAAAAATGCTCACTCAAGCAACGCAGCGGTGAAAAAAACTCTGCTACACCCTACGTTTGGCCGAGACGTGGTACCTCACGCACCAACTATTACCAAGCTTTGAATAAACTATTACACGCCAAGGGCAAAATGCTAACGAAAAACCTCAGCGAATGTCGAGGCTTTGCTTGTCTTACCATCCCACAAACTTGACGTATCTTCCTATTTCTCCGCAAAGCACGTCTTCAGCTTCCACAAGGTTCATGATTTCGATATGGCAAAGTCACTGACACAAAACGGCGCTAGTGCCAGACCATTAGTGCCGATTCGAAGATACCGAAGAAACAGAATCCACCGAATCACCAAAACCAGGGGCACAAGTTTCCCGCATTTCAACTTTACATGTGGAAGTGACGTCTGCGCCTTCTACAAAGACAGCAAGCCTCTCAGCAAGCCATTCAGCAAGAAAGCGAACACTTTGTCTTTTCTCTGTCAGAGGGCGCCACTGCCTTAAAAAAAAAAGGCGCCTGATTTGAACTTTTTGGGGTACCAGGTTTCAACATACGCATTTGAAAATCTCTGTGCGTACCTTTTATTGACCAGTACAGGCTAAGTTGCTAGATGTATACCGAGAAAATCATGTTCCGCCCTGTGTTACACCGAAGTCAAGGTGCGTTACGACTCAAGCAATCACAACGTAACAGCGTCCGAACATCAAATCTGGCACTGAGATGAGGCACCTTCCGAAGATCTGACTATAGAATTCTAGAATTAGTACTACAGACTAGTAAACTATAGATCTTACAGCTGATGCTTGTGTGGAAACCTTTACCTGCAAAATCTGCTCCAAGATTTCCAGCCTCGAAACACAGGTGGTGGAGGGGCAGGATGACAGAGCAATTACTGCACATTTGATACCGTACAGCCGATGTGGGGGATGTAGCTGGCTAAAGGCGACAGGAGAATGTTTGTCCCGTGGAGGGCACATATAGAAACCACAAGAGGAACTCTTCTTAGATTAGCCCTCTTTGAGCTATGTAACGCAGAGCGACTAGGAGTGTAGCAGCCTGCGGCAAGCGGTCCTTTGCACTAACTGCAGGTATATTTCGACTTATCGAGATTCAGGCCTGGTACAACCGAAACCTTGGGCATGGTTGGCGTTTGGATAGAGTAAAATGTCCGCTTAATTCCTTTCAAAGGCTGAAGGATTTTTTTTTTGTCTGGGGGGTGAATTTAACAAGGTGAAACTGCTAGTTTTCTAAGCGGGTTTTCGGGATGTCCGCACGAATTTTTCAAAAATTCACTGCTCAACAATAGCAACTATAGTAGGATAGTACCTAAAGAAACGTTGGTAACAAGGCGCAATAGTGCGTGGCGTCCTGTGTTACTCCGTTGGCTAATCACAACCAAGTCCAGGAGCCTTATACAAAAGTTATAATCGCGGGGCAACAGTTAACATTATAAGATACTGTTATGGAAATATTGGAGGTAGCGGTCTAATCTTCAGATGGGCAGGAAAATATTTCTTGTCGTTTGTCCTTAGCTCGCGAGTAGTTACGGTTGCCATAGAAAACCAAAGGGGAACCTTTTTGGCGATAACAGAAACGTTAATAGCAAAAAATTACAAGCCTCCCTAGGGAGATCTGCGGGTGTATTAATTGTTCTAGATGAATCTTAAGGTGTTCATAAGCAATTTCCGTCTGAAAAATGCGCTTGCCCAGAATTTACAGGTATCAGTAAAAGAAACAAGCTTTTTATTGTTTGACTTTACCAGAAAAGCAAGAGGCATCAAAATTCTCGACTTCTTGAATGAATGAGTTTGTTTTCCGTCAATGCGGAGGGGGTTCGAAAAAAAAGTAGAAATCCTTATACTTACCCGAATACGTATACCACTGCACCCGAACTTACCGAATGCTTGCCACTGTAGTTTCTTCGAGGTCATAATGATCCGCCTGCATACGTGTAAGCTTGTGTAATAGCTTACACCCATCAATTACTCACTGAATATTTTCACTTTTTTGGACGGACGCTTTCTTTTACGTCATACACGTCAGCTGGTCTTCCCGACGGACGGTTTAGATTCGTCCCTCACAAATTTTTTAAAACTCTCTATATACTGTATACAGACTTCTTATGAAGTCTGTAGACTCTCTATAAACAAATCCTAGAGAACAGTCTATAGGCAATACAAATGCTGTAGACAGTCTATAGTCAATCTATAGATTTTTACGGCCATACACTTTTAGTAGACTTTTGTCTGTAGACAGTCTATAGACTATGAACAGACAAAAATATCTGCAGGAAGGCAATATAATCTATAAGAAGTCTATAGACTGTCTATAGACCCTTTTTATCAGGGATCGCTGACCTTATGATAGGAGAAAGGGCAGCTGATATAACTGCGTTGATCGCTTGCTCGATGTGGAATGCAAGGGCGACGCAAGTGTCATGTTGCGTAGATAATGCGCCTCCTGGACTTACTGTTGTTGTCGCTAGTTCGGATAGCGAATTGCTGGTGAACGCAGTGTCACGCTGGGGGTCCTTGTTGAAGTCTCCGACTATATCCCTTACAAAAATGTGTTTTGAACCTCTGTTGTGCGGCTATTGTCCGGCTGTTGTCCGCATATTGAATCAGCAGAATTGCAATGTCAATGCTGTATGCTGTGGGGATGTCGCCAATCACAAAGTCCGCAGCCCGGTCAGGAGGAATGGGAAACGTTTGCGTTTCCCGTTGTCGTTCTCATCTACTAGGCTGACTGGCACTGGCGTGCGCAGGAGGAAGAGAACGAGGGAGGGGGGGGGGGGGGGTCGCAATTTCCCGTTTAGTAGACATGGGTATTAGAGTTGGGTCGAGTTGGGGGGGGGGGGGGGGGGGGGGGGACGCAAATTTTGCTTCATAGTGTTCCCTGCAACTTGGAAGACAGGAATTGGCACAACCATGAATCCCCCCCCCCCCCCCCCCTTTCCAATCGAGAGACCAGTGCAGGCTTATGGCCTATGCTGACTGGGTTGCATTTGCACTTGTGCAGTTGCACGTATTCATCTCCTCCTTGCAGAATGGATTCTTGTCGATCTGCTCTGAAAAGGCGGTGCTCGAGGATTTCAATGCTTAAGCAAGTACACGTCACCGGGGTAGTTGCAGCCTTTTCGGCGAGGACGTTCTCGAGGTTTTCGTCGTAGCCTCTCAAATTCATTTTGGTGAAGGGCGTGAGTTTCGTATTTAGTGGTAGAGTACTGCATGCTATCTCTTGGCGTTTACGGCGGGTGTTGGATGGTGCCTCTGGGGGGTGAAAGTGGTCGGGGGTTGAGGATAGAGGGTGGCGGTGTGTGGGTGGGCAGCCCCCTTGCCTGGGGGTCCGTAGAGCAGATGGCTGGTGGGG
Source organism: Amblyomma mixtum (assembly GCF_055824585.1). NCBI lineage: Eukaryota > Metazoa > Arthropoda > Arachnida > Ixodida > Ixodidae > Amblyomma > Amblyomma mixtum. The sequence goes on along the minus strand of NC_143020.1, from coordinate 116,479,511 downwards.
GGGGAGGGATGGGGTCGCTTTTAAAGGGTGGAATTTGACGCCAGATGCATTGGGAGGGGGTGATTCAGTAGTTTTTCTTACGTAGAAAAAATGTGGATTTGGGGAAAAAAGCTTTTATTGCGAAACCTATAATATTTAAAGATGACTCAGCTACATATTCCATTTGCGCAGCGCTGTAACAGAAGAAAACAGAAATCATCAGTTGAGAGAATCGATACTGCACTGTTATACATACATTATATGAAGGAAACAGTTAAAATGAACTCAACCGTATGATGTCAGGAAAGAATTTGAGACGTACTTGTCTCGACGTTTTCTCAAACGCTTTAGCTGGTATTTGGCAAATAAATGGAGGACAAGAAATTAAATCTTGAGGTGCAGCGAATAGCCCAGATGCTCAGAAGTAGCCAACGAGAATGAATGCACTTTAAACGAGGGTTGTGAAATACTTGTAAAAATTTACACGCCATCCCGAGAGCCGGAATTTATTGAACTCGTGGACTGCGGGCCCATTGTTATTGGGGATCGCTTCGTATACGCCCTTGCAAACGCAGTGCAAGTGCCTAATATATAGTATAGCAATTTTTAGCGTATAGGACAATTTACAGTATTACTGTGTATAGGAAGTATACCGATGTACACAACGTGTAAGGACGCGTTCTTTGAGGCTATCGTAGTTTGCTCATTATCCCGTTACACCATCACAGCGTAGTTCTCGTCTAGATCGTTATCAGAATTCAACAAGATGCATATGAGTGAGCTGTGAACGTGATGTCAGATACCTTATTTTTTTGTTCCGGTATAAAAATGTTCGCAAAAAGTAAACATTTTGTGCCCTGAAGAAGATGCAGCTCAAAAAATTAAAATTCAGGGTGCACATTATGCCTTCCAGACTTTTTGGCTTGAAAATACACATCACTCTTTAGGTGTATACGCTTTTCCGCAAGTCATCTAAGCGTGGTGACTAGTTTGAACAAAACCCCGTAAGTTATGTGCCAGAAATACTGTACGCTCAGGAAGTCTTACCCTGCCGACGCCGCAAGACATGCCGTCTAAAGCATCGTACTGATTGAACTGCATTAATCCCTTGTTTTTTGGAAAGTATCGGCATGTCACCTTGCAGTTCTTGTCCGCCGTCAACTGCAATAAACGAACGAATAATGATACGCACGTATTAAAATTAATCTAAACACTATATATTCGCTGCTGCCGCGTATGCAACAGGTTGAAAATGCAGTGAAATCCCACCGTAGAGTTGGAGGCTGCTTTCAGGTCTGGCTGTTTCTTCATGCAATACTCGTGTGGGGTCAACCAGTGTCCCGGTAAAAAATTTAAGTTTGGGATAACTTGGGTAACATTGAACGTCTCCTTCAGGCAACTGTCAGACACGGTACTGTAACAGATGAAAAGTTTATTACAAAAAGGCCGCGAAAAGCTGACCCTTTTCAGGTCATTAATCATCATCATCATGATCAACGTCGGACCAGCTACCCCCACTGCAGGACATAGGTCTCTCCCAAATCTGTGCATGTACCCCTTTTCAAACTTCTTGATCTCATCTGCCCACCTATCTTACTGCCGTCCCCTGCTGCGCTTGTCTTCTCTTGGAGTCCGTTCCGTTACCCTTAAGGACCAGCGGTTATCTTGCCTTCGCATTAAAGACCCGGTCCAGGCCCATTTTTTCTTGATTTCGACTATGGGATGTCATTAATATGGCGTTTGTTCCCTGAGCCACTCTGCCCTCTCCCTGTCTACTAACGTTACACCTATCATTTTCCTTTCCATAGCTCCCTGCGTTGTCCTCTACTTAATTTTTATCCTTTTCGTTAGCATTTTCGTCAATTTCTCCCACAAAAGTCAGTACTGGCAAAATACAACTATTGTATGCTCGCATCTCGAGGAGTATGGGCAAACTGCTATCCATGTCTTGAGGCTGAGAGCACGGGCCAAATGCTCTCCGGCGCATTGTTCGCCTAACTACTTCCCTACCATAACCAAGGTCTGCGCAATTGTCTTATGTAGATCTATTCCTTTACTACTTCAAATATACACGCGCCGTTGCCTATCGTGAACTCTTGCTCCCTTTCATGACTGTTGTACGTTATTTTGGTTTTCTTCATAATAACTTTAAGCACTACCATACTGCTTTGAGTTCTTATGCCCCAAATAATGCCCTTCAATTCATCCGCTGAAGATTTCAGCAAGACAACGTCATCAGCTAATCGTAAGCTGCTAAGGGTTCCATGAATTGGCCATATAAGTATCTGTCCATACCTGCCATATCGGCAGGCAACTGATCCTCAAATGTCGCTTTTACGTCTTGCGTTGCTTTCAAATGGGCCCTGCAACCCGTTCTAAGTGTATACGGGAACTCACTCAGCCTCTATACATACTGCCATGAACATAAAGCCAAATATATACACTTCTACACACAGAAGCGAATTCACAATCATGCTCAAAAGTTGGCGAGCCCTTTCCGGCAACTTTTTTTCAAATTCGAGCCGTGCTCAGCGTCACTCGTCTGCGTATGTCGGTTAAAATATGGCTATTGGCGAAATTCTTCCAGACGTCACGCAGCTACCGCAGCCAATCAGGAAGCTCCGGCCCCGGGGAACTCCCTCGCGTGTCGGCAGCCAATAACATCGAGACCAACTGCGGCAGCTCGAAGTTTTGAACATGTGCCGGTCATCATGCATAACAGACCACGCCTACGAACCATCTCGCATAAAGAAAAAAAATTGATCAAATAACCTCGCCCGCGCAAAAACTAATGCTGCCGTATTTCCGCACATAAGTTGTACGTGCATCTATCAAATTTTTATTTATTTATTTATTCCCTTATTTATTATGTAATGCGTCCACCTGACACTCGACGCCCCCTGCTACGCTTGCTCTCTCCCGCAGAGATGTCGATACTGCCGCAGCCTCCCAGCTCCTCCGGAGACAACGGGTTTTCAATTTTCGCGACGCTCTGCAATTGGTCCGTGGTGGTCACGCGACAATGTGACATCATCGCTCTCTCGACCAATTAGGGATTTTGCTGACATCCGGCGGAGGGGCTTTGGTGCGACGACAACTCCAATGATATCCCATTAATACATCTGAAGAAAAGTGACCCTGAGCACATAGGGCATACAAGTGCAAGGTGTAAAAGAGCGAACTCACCGCAACAAAAGCCTCATCTGCTCTTGGCAGCAAGGCGAAAACCTAAACCGGTTCTGGCTGCTACTGCTTTTTCTGGGGCTCATGATGTACCCCAGGTTTGAACCACATTCGGGCCTTGTCGATCCTTTGTGCCCTGCAGGTTTTTGGTAAGGGCCATCCCCGTCGTGGACGCAGCCCAACCTGAAGCAGATTGTCATCATCAGCCTGACTGCGCCCACTGCAGGGCAAAGGCCTCTCCCATGCCTCTACAATTAGAAGCAGATACAGTGTATGTTTTTAGAATGTGCTAGGTGCCGCGCTAGGTTCCGCGCGTGAAAAGGGCTAGAGCTTCCTGCTCTCAGCTCCGACGAAAAGCATGCTTTAACAGTCAATACGAATGATGTGATAGAGTATGCGTTAGCATTAGCGTTGCCCCTGGACGGGGAAGCCGCTGCCGCTGACAGCTTCAAACTGCGCTAGCAGGTGGCGTTATCCAGTCCGCCAGTCACCGTCTGACACGTCGTACCCTAGCTCCACCCTGGCGATGCAATCCACCAATCACAGAAGGCGACACACCGTACTCCCTCTCCACCTGCCGCCTCCCACCATCTCTTCGCCTTCCCTCTCTCGCCCCCCCCCCCCTCTCCTCTGAAACTGGAGAGGGGTTTTCCTCTCTCCATTTTGCCACCTGCCAAGCGAGGCTTTGGGCGGACAGTTTTTTCCGACATGCGAGGTTCTAATGCCAACGCATTAAAATGTGAAGTATTTTAAATCGCCGCACTGTTCACTTTGATTTTGACCTCAAGTGCACAACACCTGACGACGATAAAAGAAAGGTCGCGGACTACTTGCTGCGAAAGCTCGCAGTCAGTCGTCACACGACGCATCATGGAGAGCTAGAACTCTCTATGTGGGATTGCTGAAGATAATCAGAGCAAGCGCATAGCAGCTAGGTTCAGAGGGCACCTCCTCTGCTCGTAAGGCAGTTTCCTGCTTTCAGTCACGTCCTTCAATACAATAGTTCTGCTTTGTCTCGAAAAACATAAAAAATGCGAGAAACAAAAAGGAGCCACCCTATACCACCCTATTTATCACTCACAACGCCGACACCGCATTTTCTGCGTAACGGGGCCTTTAACGCAGTCGCCTTAAAATTGCTGGCAGTAATTTTAATAATGTGTGAAAAAGGTCTAATTGAAAATCGTTTAATTTTCCCGCAGTAGAGAAGACAGCGTCGTGGCTACCTTTTAGAAGGCGAATCCACGTTTTCTGCCAAGCACTGGCCAAGCCAATTACGAAATCCACATTTCCAGGCATTCCCACGGAGGAAGGAGCACTCTTTGAGCACACATACGGCCATGCCTCTTTGCCCTCAAGGTAACTGCGAGAAACTAAGTTCGTGCTATGCAAATTTTCCTTAGAAAAATTTCTTTAGACACTCTATAGACTGCCCATAGACTTTCGTCTATAAAGTTTATAGGTTTTTACAGAATATTCTATCGAGGACACAAATCCTATAGTGTCAGTAGACAATTTTATAGATTCGTGGCGATACACTCTTAGTAGACGTTTGTCTATAGGGGACCGCAGCTTCGCAGGGGGGCGCTGCGGACGCCAGTGAAAAGCGCCCTCTCCGACCGACTCCGTATTTTTGTCCGGGCAAACCGGTCACCCCTCCCATTGAGTAGCTGCGCGAGCAGCGCGCTTTCCCCTGAAAAAAAGCCAGTTCTGCACGTACTTTGCACGTGTTGGCCAGCGTGCAAATCTCTTTGTGCAGTCCCGAGCTTTTTCCCTCGTGCTTGAACGCTGGCGAGCTTCAGAGGATTAGCAAAATGTACAGGGGCGCTAGAAAAAAATGCGAACAGCACGGCGCCCACGCGCTGCGCAGTCGGAATTTATCTTCAATGCGTTTTTATCACGGTAGTAACAAAAAGACGCTAGAGCGGTACATTATTGTATCACGGATGTCTCTAGCGTATTTGTGTTGCGAGCCAAGTATAAGCGTGACGAAAATAAATTCCAACAGCGGAGAGCCTAGGCACTCCGCTGTTCGCACTTCTTTCGGTCGCGGCAGTACGCTCTGAGATGTAGGTTAAAAGAAATAGTGGACAGTGAATTTTTTTTTTCGCTGCGAACTTGAAAAAAGAACTGCTAGTGGATCAGGCCCACTACGTGAAGCAGATTGTTGACGAAAAAGCCGGTACCGTAACGGCGAAATGTGTATCGCAAGTAAATGACGAGATCATTTAAGACGTGGAATTCGAGGTAAATACCATTTTTTTTTTTGGCACGGCCATCTTCGCAAGATGCTTAATTTCGTTGGGTGACTGAGCACTTCGGTGCATGCAGGTTTGTTGGCCAAATAATAATGATTTTGTTACGTGTTTCGATGAATAATGATGGAAATAATTTTTATTTTAACTTAAAATAAAGTGGCCTTAAGGCGACACGCGAGGCTGAGGAGAAAAACGAAAACACGCACGAAATGCGCCTACCAGCTGCTTGCTATATACGGCTAAGAGAAAAAATGCTCTAGTTTGTCAATCGCTACAACGGAGATAAGCGGTTCGTATATTTATTTTAATTCCGATTACAGCGCACGCGCATTCCCAAAACAATTATTTGCAGAACCATCGCTCATATGCAAACGCTCATTCATGTGCAAGCAAACATTTTGATTATTTTTATTTTTTGAAATTTTTTACATGTAAAGCAACTTCGAAAATTGAGCCCGGCGTCACAAGTCAGAACATTCAGGCGATCACTGACCTTGCCTCACACGCGTCTGCATAATGCCGCTAGCTGCAGTCAGTCTCCAAAATAAAAAACGGTAAAAAAAATGAGTTTCGTTAGCGCGAGCTTTACTAAACACTGCATGCTTAGTGAATTACAGCAAAAACTGCGCAGAAATAATATTACGCGTGCGACATACCAAACGTGTTTAGTAACAGGAAAAAGCTTACTTCACCCTGCCCATAGCAGTTATCGAGGCCTGCCGTTTCTCGTTCTGATCCATTTCATACGCAACAATTCCGGACAAAAACCTTTTTGAATAGTAAAAAATGTATGACCGCATTTTTTTTTCATATACTGGAAGATTTGACTATAGCAATCTCCCATCGATAGGCTTGCATTTTTTTTTCGTATTAACGTTTTTCCTATCGTCAACTGCTCGATACGAGCGATGAAAAATGTTTAAGATTTTTGCTGCATATAGAAAGGGTGGACCATTACCTTCAATATTTCCGTTACTGTACGTTAAAATTTTCCAATATTAAATTTTTTTTTTCCCAAGAATGTAGGACATCACCAGGAAATCTGTAGATTTACACGGGCATTCCTTGGCCGTTGATGTTCAGAGAACTATTGTGACAGCCGCACACACAACCAGTTTCTCCCCTCTTAGAACGTCGCGGAATTCACAGCGAGCGGCAACACCACTTTTGTGCGCCCGCGAGCAGGACGGCACGTGCTCACAATGAAAGAGAGAGTGCCAGCTGCGCGAGCAGCACGCGCGTACCAGCCGACAGGCTGCTGGCTCAATGCGCTCCGCCGGCGACGTGCCCGGACAGCAACGCCAAAATGACCGGCAGGGGAGAAGTGGCGCTGGTGCAGTGGAAGCAAACTTCAGGTGCGCTTCCCTATAGACACTCTACGGAACATGAATAGGCAAAGGAAAATTTCTGTAGGAAGGCTTTGGAGTCTATAGACATCTTGCTCCTTTAGCGCAACAAAAACGAAGGACAAAGAACTCTTCCCTGTCCTTCGTTTTCGTTGCGCTCAATCAGCAAGACGTACCGTCTTTGTCAAAAGCCCCGCCGCGGTGGCTCAGTGGTTATGGCGCTAGGCTGCTGACCCGAAAGACGCGGGTTCGATCCCGGCCGCGGCGGCCGAATTTCGATGAAGGCGAAATTCTAGAGGCCCGTGTACTGTGCGATGTCAGTGCACGTTAAAGATTTCCAGGTGGTCGAAATTTCCGCAGCCCTTCACACGGCGTCCCTCATAGCCTGAGTTGCTTTGGGACGTTAAACCCCAATAAGCCAACCAAACCAAAAGTAACCGGGCAACGGTGATTTGTTTCTTAGCCGCGTAGCAGAGCATTTATGGCAGCCCTTAAGCTATGAATGTGTGTAAAACAATGTGTGAATCCTTGCCCTCACGTTTTGACACCTTTATGTATTTAAGGGTGCCCTGAAGGCTTCGTTATGCGGTTGAGAAGCAAAACCCTACTGCTCGGTTACTTTTGGCAAAGGGGGTACGTTAACCAACTAACCCAATACGCCGTACTGTTGAGTCTAAAAGAAGTCTATAGACCATTTTTAATCAGGGAAATGCCATAAAGAAAGATCAACTTACGAGTGAGCCAGTTCGTGAGCCATGATGTCCACTGCCGAGAACATGGCGCCTCTGTCTTCCCCGATGGCGACGCCGTCGTACGCACACAGCGTTGCCACGTAAGCGAGACCTGAAATTTCGTGGCCGAGAAGTCAGATTGCAGGTGCATACCCTTCACTTTTATGCCGTTCCAATTTCTATAATGCGCCTGAAACTGTGCGTCCGGCACGAAACTCACCTGCTAGTTGGCTATACACCCTTCCTCGGTAAAACTCGGCCATGTCCATGCTATAAAGATAATGAGCAGTCGTTTTTAACAGGTATCTTGTTGACAGTCCATAGCGGAGTAAGGGGTATGAACAGCGATACATAATCCAGCGTCAAAAAATCCTGACTTACAAAAGAAGACAGCGCGAGAGACGAAGACAAAAGAGGCACAGAAAACGACAGGACCGGCGCCACTAGCAACTGAATTTTATTTTGCGTCAAACCCGCCTTTTTTGTAGGCCAACCGGGACGTGTCACACGTGCAGGCAGTGCCATGGGCGCCCGGAGGGGGGGGCAAGGGGGGGCGGCTGCACCCCCCTGGAGAATCACTCACTCGAACCGTGAGTGATGGCCGCATGCCAGGGGCGGTGGTGCGCTCAGCCAAAAGGGTAAAAGCAGCCCCTCTTCCACGCTTTGGGTCACATCTGCGAAACGCCGCGTACGGGCGCGCGTCGTTCCGCCGTTTTCAAACCACGCCATCGTTAGCTCTGCTGAAGGGCGACCTGTTGCAGAAATACAGCGGCACCGGCGAGCATGTGTTTCGAGCAGTCTTGAGATGGGTGTCTGTTTCTTTGATCTCTAGAGAGATAGCGACAGGGAGGCAGACAGTGCACAGGGCATCTTGTTTTCGCCTTCGTCGCTCGCTACAATCAGGATACGTTCGTACGCCGGCCACCGATGAATTCTTCAGGAGGGAAGGACAAATCAGCCGTGTCCACCCCCGCTTTGTCGGGCTGCGCAGGGGCAAGCGGGCGATTAGTTGGCGCCGCCGCCGCTCGCTGTCTCCTCCGATCCACGGGAGAGCGCAGTTCGGTAGAAGCGCCGCTTTCAGAATCTGCGGCAAAGGGGATTATCTGCTTTTGTTCACGGCGACGCAGTCTCCAGAGGCGCCCCCACACCAGCGTTCCTTGCGTCTTCTCCGAAAACCAGCGCCTTTGGTCAAAGCAGCCCGATGGCGCCTGCCTGGCTCGCCTGTCACCTCTGGCTGGGCCTCAAATGACAACAGCGCCCGTGTACTGTGCGAGGTCAGTGCCCGGTAAAGAGACCCAGGTGGTCGACATTATCCGGAGCTCTGTACTACTCTGTTCCTCATAACCTGAGTCGTTTTGGGGCTCTGAACCCCATAAAAACACACAAAACAAATTTTCCTACCGGAGTGGCGAGTGTCCCTTCCCCTTGGAAGTCGCACAGAAGTAAGCCCTTGCACGTGTGCGCGCCTCTGTATTTGTGCTTCGGTGTTTTTAGTGGCCGTTTGTCAACGAAGCTGAGAACAACCAAGACAGTGGACGAGAAAACTACGAGCGGCGAGCAGTGTGCGTGCGGTTGCTCGACTGTGCGGGTGCGCGAGCAAGATGGAGCGAGGAGATGGAGCTGCGAGCGCGCCTTTATCTTGTAAATAAGTTTTCGTTCTATATATAGTCACCTTTTGTTTTCAACGTACGCGTTCAACCGTTTTTCCAATCAATGTGTATGATGAGTGTGCACCGAGAGCGTGTAATGAAGCACAGAAATGAATTTATCAGCCGTGTAATCACGCAATTCGCCCAGAAAAATCCGAGGCGCCTACAGTTGCTGTTCAAGGAAGATTGACTGAGTGACTGTAGTTGCGCGTTTGTGAACATATTGTGCTGTGTGCTGGTCATCAATCCGGGTGAGTCGAGAACCCGTATGCAGCAAGACTGAGCACTCTTTTCCACGAAGTAATAGTATCTTTTTGCATTTTGTACTGATTTTAAATGTTTCTTCGTTCATAAACTCCAATGTATCTCTCCTAGCCACGCTTTAATGTTGGTGATCCACCAGGAAAGAATTTTCAGTTGTGTTTCCTGCGTTGTCCTGTGTACTTCTCCTTGTGAATGCGTCCTTTTCGCTGGTTTTCTACGTACGTGCTTTAATTTGCTGTTTGTAATTTTTTTCATGTGTGTATTTCACTTATTTTTAGTTATATATAAATAAATAAATAAATTTAATCCGCAAATAGTGCCTTTTTGCTACGAACATACCTCCCCCCCCCCCCACTCCGGCGCCAACAACAAATGGGGCCCCCCCCTGCAAAAAATTCTGCGGACGCCCTTGGCAGGCACCCATATATAACGGAGGCTCATGGAGCTAATGATCCATCAGATAAACATATCATACAAGAAGCACGAGAAAAAACCATCGTAACCACTTTTTGTCATGGCCATCCGGGAGGAAAAAAACCCACAAAACAACGACAATAAAAACAAAACAAAAAAGTAACTGCACTACACCAGCTTAGTAAGCAAAAAAAGCTTGGCCAAAGAAAAATAATTCAAGAAAGAACAAGTTGCCAGTGAAGCCGGTCGTGCCGTTTTCTATGCCTCTTTTGTCTTCGTCTGTAGCGCCCTCTTCTTTTGTAACTCTCATTTACCAACTAGCTCATATAAGAGTTCCACTTTAAAAAAAAATCCTGAAATCCTTTCTTTTAGCAAAATGCAATGTTTCGATGCAACTAAAGTTAGCACTCTATCTCTATTTTCCAAAGGAGAAAATCAAAAAAGGAAAAAATACCAGCGGCCAATTAGCTTGTAGTCGTTTACCTTTAAACTGTGTGCAAAGCTGTGAGAAGCTAATTGGTCATGACGCACGCGATGTGAGCGAAGACCGCTGAGACATCACAGTGCACGTGATCGTTCAACCGTCCGACGGTGTAGACCTTTCCAACGAGGGCTCCCTGGGCGTCGCCGTACTTAAGCAGAAAGGAGTAAAATGGGTGTAAGCTGTCCTCTTACTCCCTTTATAAAAGGCAGTGCAATAGAGGACGACTTTACTCCTTTTTTTACACCCATATAGGTGTATTTGTGTTTAGAGTGCACAATGCTCGCTGGGCTGTTGTGTGCACCCCGCGCTAGTGCGCTGGAGGCGGCAGCAGAACCGGTTTGCAAGAGCACGGAGAGGGGGCGTTTCGACATTCTCTTCGCCCTACGAAAAGGTCTATAGAGCCGTTTCATTCGTGTTAATTCACTATAGGATCATCGGACATGAAGAGCAAAGTGTCAGGCAGCCATCTAACAATTGGCCATCTAACATTGTTGGCTTGGGCAGGCTCGTATTTGTACAATGTAATTTTTCAAATAAATAATTTTAGTTTATTTTTTAACATCGGTGAAGGGCGCCAATGGATGCTATGACATAATTATAACTGGAAAATTGCGAAGCCTAGCTGCGAACTTTGATAAAACAAGGCTTAACATCGTCAAAAAAAATTGCTGAGTAACGAGCATTTGAAATCTGCGTGGCTTTAAAGACGTCTGCTATATTTACGAATACATATAAGATAAAAAGAATACATAGATGCCTTGTGTAACAGTGGAAGCAAAATTTCTTCAATACGGTTACGTCTGAAGGCTGATGGCATCTGTATATAGTAAAGGTGACTAAAAGTTCACACTGCAACGCGGCGTAATCTCTGGCAGCTTGAACGGTATACATGCGTTTGTGCATGCGTTTTAGAAAGTCTGCATTCGGCGATATTGAAGCAAGAAACGTCCAGACGCATGCCATCGATAATCTTACGCGAGAATAGCAGACAAGAACTAAAATATTGCGTTTCCTTCACTTTAGTGTCTTTTGGATCGATACATGAGGGTACGGGTATTCTTTTGAAGTCCTGTGAAATTTCTAAGGTTAAGATTCTGCTATGCGGGCCCCGTTCGAGTCAAGCCATTACCCTATGTTTAAATTCGGGGGACCGCTATATACTTTTAAAAAGTGAGATAAAAATATGGTAAATTTCGCTTCGATAGTTGCGGCGTCCGTCATTGATTATTTGACCACCGCGACCATCGATTTAAAGTTAAGCGCTTGTCATGTCGTACATCTACCTATGCGCATTCACTCATACCACGTACTATAACTGACTGGAACGCTCTGCCTTCACATGTTGCTACCGTCACTGATGCGGAAAAATTTTATAACCTATTGGCCGCCACTACCTCTGCTTAAATTTTTTAGGTACAATGTTAACTTACTAGTGCATTAGGTTTCTGTCTTGTATTTTTGTTATTGATGATTCTCGTTTTATTTTCATACCGTTGTTTGTGAGACATTGTATAATTTGTGGTTTGTTTATGGTTTATGGGGTTTAACGTCCCAAAGCGACTAAGGCTATGAGAGACGCCGTAGTGGAGGGCTCCGGAAATTTCGACCACCTGGGGTTCTTTAACGTGCACTGACATCGCACAGTACACGGGCCTCTAGAATTTCTCCTCCAAAGAAATTCTAGCCGCCGCGGCCGGGATCGAACCCGCGTCTTTTGGGTCAGCAGCCGAGCACCATAGCCGCTGAGCCACCGCGGCGGCATTGTATAATTTGTATTAACGTTACTGTCTGCTGCTCTGTTCATGTTTTTGTTTTTCCCCTTTGCTGCTTCAATGTTTAATTTTGCGTTTTTTATTTTTCTTTCAATGACTAATATGCTTTTATCTGTTTTGTTGTAGTTTCTTGAAGTTGTGGTTTATTTGTTTACTTTTGCTTACATGCCTGTATACACCCCCCCCCCCCCCCCCCCTATATAATACCCTCGAACTGAGGGCCCTTAGGGGTATTTTATATAAATAAATAAATAAATAAATTATGTCGTCTGCTGTAGGCGCTGACGCAAGCTGAGCGGACAGGTTCTTAGCAGGTTCTCCGACGTACCCTGTGACCAAGTACGTGACGTCCGCCTCGCGTAGACCGCCACCGTAAGTGAACCTCATAAAGTTCAGAAGGGTAGGCTGTGCATCCAAGTAGGTGCCGTTCGTCCTCATAAATATATTTTCAACCTGGAATAAACATGGTGACGATTAACCGTATAAAGCATACTGCACACATGGTCCTCAATACAGTGTACTTACCGCGTCGTTGAGCTTCAATATTCCGACAATCGAGAATTTAATTGTGGGTTGAAGTGATTTGTATCTGAGATTAACCTGTAGTGGCAGAAATATAAAAGTTCAAATAGCGTGCAAATAGTTTAGCAAAATAGCGTGCAGAATGTGCATGGCGCCATGCATATATTTTATGTTTGAGCAAAAGAAAGCCGATATTAGAAATAACGCGTGCATAAAGATAAAATAGCTACATCGTCGCCAAAAATATTTCTGCGCGTGAAGTTAGATGTAATGATGACTGCGTTTGGATAATGCCATGTTCAACATTCTCGGAAAAAAAAATGTGGGAATTGAAAAATTGTAAGACACTGCTATGGAAATATTTAAGGTAATGGTCCATTCTTCTGATATGTAGCAAAACCTTTCTTTTAAAGTGTTTCCATGAACCGCATCAAAAAGTTAAGCCTGCCATAAAAAAAAAGGAACGCTTTTGACGATAGCAAAATCGTTAATAGAAAAAAAATACAAGACTGCCGTCAGGTGATCTGCGGATATAATGAAATCTTACAGTACATGAAAACATTGCGTTCATCAACGGTTTAACCCACTCAAAAATGCTTTCGTCTGAAATTGCTCGGTATGCGGCTATCCATTCATGCAGGATATCACAGGACATCCTAAATTTCTTCCTGTTCTGACCATACGCATTTGCGATGCGTTTGTATCGTTATCGTCTAGAGGAATTAATTTTTGTTAGTAACCGGAAATGCTGCCCTTTTCTCTATTCTGAATACTAAAACCATCCCTTTCTATATGCCGGGAGCTCGTAGCTGTGCATCAAGAGTATAGTTCAAATCATTCGTTGCAAACGTTTTCGAAGTGTCCCATTAAGCAAGCAGGCATGATAATAAACGTACCGCGGCGACTGTGATGGCCAAGTAATCAGCCATTTCTGCGTCTGTCAGGAAGAACTCCAAAAATGCTGTGTCGCATAGAATGAACATTTCCACAACGACACGCTTCAAATGTACACGGGATGGCCGCGCTGCAGTCGCTGCAACGCAAGGGAAGAACGTATGTACAGTCGTCCGCAGGCCTGTCTCGAGGCGCCCTAGCTCCGCAGCGCGCAGAGCGACGTCTAGCGGCAGCGCCTGGTTCGAGATTGCGCGTCTTTGAATATCGTCTGAGCATCAGACATACGCCATCTCCAATCAGGCGTTGTCACTATAGATGTCGCTCTGCGCGCTCCGCAAATGTGATTGTATCCATCTGGATACCATCACTCAAATGTGTTCGTATCCATCCGGATGTCGATGCAGGCACAGGCACTCTTCCTGTGGCCCTAGGGTTTAAAGATAACAATGGTCATGTAAATAAATCTGCAGTGGAAGTTAGCAAAAAGCGATTGGAGGATTGGTGGCAGAAAAGCAGAGATGTGACATAAGGTTAGAAGTCGAGGAAAATGTAGGTAAAGAAAATGGCGAATCTTAATGAGAATTGACAACACAGTTGAACAAAAATAAAGAAAAGCTGAGCATGGTGGCAATTGCCACAACCCCGTTTCAAAGGGGGCGTTCCCGTCCGTCCGTCCGTCCGTCCGTCCGTCCGTCCGTCCGTCCGTCCGTCCATCCATCCATCCATCCAGCGCAGACGGCACGGAGTTCCAGCGCTCTAGACAGGTCTGCAGACGACTGTACAAGATCTTTTTTAAATTCTTGTCGAATTGACAAATGACAAAGTGGCACAATATGAAACCTGTTGCGGTAAAATTGGCTAAACGTATACCGCTGCATTCAATGCATTTTGCATTCCGTTTCAACATACGCGAATCAACGTAACATGATTGTTCCCTGAAATATTCGCGCGGTTGTAACACAGCATGTCGACAACTTTCCTATAGGCTCCCAAAGCATCGCCGGGTGGCGCTGCTGCGCCTGATGTGCAGCGCCATCTATGGGAGAAAAGTAAAACTGGGGCGCTGCTCGCTGCTCGCGCTGCTTTCACCACGCTTCTTTGCACGCGCGCTTTCCTGCACGTGCGCGCGCCCGCGCTGTCGCGATGTGTCGCCTGCATGAGCCACAATAAGACCGTTCAGACTGACGCGCAGTATTGCAATGCAAGCTTAATTAAAGGGGGGAAACTGATTAGTCGCGTCTACTGTGTGGAGCAGACGATCGACAATGAGGAGGCCCATTTGACTGTAAAATGCGTTTCTCGAGTGAGTATTAACGTCGTACTGTATGACATGTAACTAGAGGTAAGTCCACTGTATAATTATATGCTCGAAATATGCGAAGTACTATCAGCTCTGCGAAATAAAGCGAGACACTTGTTGATCGTAGTTGTCAGTTGTTGCACGCGATGCGCACGGCGATCCACTTACGTGCGAGTCGAAAGGACATGCGACCAGGCAACAGTTCGTCAACATTCTACTCCACCTTGGGGGAATCCCCTAAACATTTGACCACCATTGTTCACACTTGCAAGTGCGACCTACGGGTCGCCTTCTCGCTTGAAACGAAAACTCTCCGGAATAACATTGCTTGCGCGCTTTCGAGAATTTCGTCTGCTTTGACCGCGTCTCCTGCACTCGCGCTCGGTGCGATTCGCAATGCACTACGGCGACCAGGAGGATGTCGTGACGGTATTTATGTGCACCGCAGTCGTATAAGCGTCGTGATGACAGCGACAGCGGCGCGCTTCTCAGGGCCGGCCTGCCGACCTGTTTGCATGCCGCCGCCGTCAGAAAAGTACGCTAATATTGTTTGTTCGCGTTCATACCAAACCCTGGAGTAGAGCAACGTCAAAAATGAATCATTTTTGAGGATCGTTGGCCAATACCGAGCTGCTGGTAGAAGTGATAACTGCGATACAAGCATATTTCTTTTCCAAAGCCGCTTTGCTGATGCCCAGTGCTGCCCGCCTGTTGTCACCTGGCTCCGCAGTTAAAGGCATCACGGAAATCGATCACGTCATTGTTTTATTATGTGACGGTGAACATAGTAAAACGGTGACGCGAGTAGCACCTTTATTACAGCGCTGGCCAGTTCCGAAGTGCCCTCAGCTGCAGCATCGATGCGAAATGGTTAGGCTTAGCGACGACTACGGCAGCGAGGGAGCAGCGCAGCTCGTCGCCCGGCGTGGCCGCGGGCGACGTCGTTGCCGAAAGCTCGACTGTCCGCGGACGGCGTCATTGCCAAAAGCTCGACTGTCTCGCCGATTAGTTCAGCGGCTTGCGACTCGCAGTCGCAAGGCTGGAAAATCGAGCACCGAGCGACTTGCCTGCGCGTCGTCTGCCACTTTTTTCGTGCATGGTAGGGACAGACTCACTGGCTCTCCGAAGAGCGCGGCCGCATACTCGCGTGTTCACGGTAAGAGTGGATCACCGTGTACATACGCTTTGGTTTTTACATTACGGCCTTCGTACTACCTCCTTTTTGCTTCGCCGAGACCGCGTCTGTCAGCGCGAAGATTGCGCCTCGCGCGACTCTCCCGTCGTACGTGCACACAAAGCTAGCAGGGCGTCTGCTACGGCGCCGCCCCGAGTTTCCGCTGCTCGCCGCTGCGGCGCTGGCGTCGCGCTCCCAAACTTGAGCTTGGGTTCCCTATTCCTTCTCATACGTATTTTTATTGCAAAAGCAATACTGCTCGAGGTTTCCGCTCTTGGCCGTCGTCCCGGAGAATCCCCCATTGACCTTTAGCGTGACCTATGTGTGACGTCATACCAGCTATGGAAAAGCGGGCCCCCAACTCGGCTCGTCGCGATCGTCCCAGCGAATGCTCCACGCTAATCTAGTACACTATACTCCACGCGCCGCTGCCGTGGGGGAGGCGCTCGCTCTACGTGACGTCATGCCAGCTGTTGAAAAGCGGCCCCCCAACTCGGCCCGTCGCAGTCGTCCGAATCCTCCACGATATGTCGGATGATGTGTATAAGGTGAAGCTGCAACGATGTGCTGCAGCTAAGAAGCGGCGGCGTGCAGAAGAAACGGATGAAGAGCGGGAACAACGTTTAGCTAAACTGCGTGCATATTACGAGGTCTGTTAGAAAAGTATCCGGCCTTTGGCCGAAGAAAAAAAACTGGCATAACTGGAGCGTTAGAAACCTAATAACCTTCAAATTAGTCTCCTTGGGGCTCCATATACATCTCCCAGCGGTGCTGCCATTGTTGGAAGTATTCCGAAAAGGCCCTTTTCGGAATGGAATTTAGCTCTGCTGTCGTTGCAGCCATAATGTCCTTTCTTTTCTGAAATCGCGCTCCTTTCAATGGCCTCTTGATTTTAGGAAACAGCCAGAAGTCGTAGGGGGACATATCAGGAGAGTAAAGAGCCTGTTGAACTACAGGAGTCTGGTTTTTCGCCAGAAAAGTCTGAATCAAATGCGAGGAATGTGCAGGAGCAATGCCGCGAGGGATGCGCCAATTTCTTGTTGACCTCAATTCCAGTCTCTTGCGCCGCACAGCGCCACGTAGGCGATGGAGAACATCTCTGTTACTCTTTAGTCATTCTTTGACCCTGTGGGGTGCGTACTCGTGGTGTGCCACACAGAGGGAGTCAAAAAAGCAGTCAGCATCACTTTTACATTGCTGCGCACTTGGCGGGCCTTCTTTGGTCTTGATGACGTGGAATGCGTCCTCTGTGACCACTGTGATTTGGTTTCCGGGTCGTACCCGTACACCCAAGACTCGTCACTAGTGATTACGGCGTCGGTGAAGTCAGGGTAATTGTTTGTGTAATCCAGCATCTCCTGTGAGACTTCAACACAAAGCTGCTTTTTCTCCACCGTCAGCAGCTTCGGCACGAATTTCGCCGCAACTCTCTCCATGGCCAAATCTTCGGTGATAATGGAATGTGCAGAAAAATTGCTGATGTCCACCTCTACCGCGATTTCTCGGATAGTCACACAACAGTCCCGCATCACCACAGCGTTCACTTCGGCAATTACCTGGTCATTTCGGCATGTTGATGGCCGGCTGGAGCGTGGCTCTCTCTCCACGGATGTGCGGCCGTCTTTAAACCAGTTGCACCACTGCTTAATCTGAGTGCTACTCATAGCATCATCACCGAAAGCCGTCTGAACATTTCGAATAATTTCCACTTGGCTATCGCCAAGTTTCTGGCAAAATTTGAGGTAGTAGCGCTGCTCCTCTCGCTCCGCCATTTTCCTTGCAACAAAAAACCGACGAGAGCACTGCGCACTCCCTCACTCAAACGCTGCTTCCCAGCGACTGACGCTATCGGCAGGCGGGAAAAAATTCGTGCATGCGCCCGAGGGTTCAAGGTTGACTGCTCTAAGCGCGCTTGTTTCATATCCATTAGGTGTTCGCAAAAAAAAATAAAGTCATAAAGTCGGATACTTTTCTAACAGACCTCGTATGCAGCCAGGCGAATGCGTTCAGCATCTCTTGATCTGGGTGCATGTTCTCGAAATCCACTAGGCTTAACCAAGCTAAGCCTCTGCCGTTTTTTTATATAATATCAGAAAGCTGTGATGTGAGGCAAGGTTTTAATGTTTAAGAACAACGAACAAATGGGAATATATTGTTACGAAGAAGACGAAGCTAGCAGTGGCGCGGGACGGAGCGCTCGCGCTAGGCCAGCGGCCATTAAATCATCTCTTGTCCATCGTTCACCACGCCTCATTCTTCGGATGGGCCGCCACGTAACATTTGGTGGAGGTGCGGGGTACCTTCATCAGCATCCATGGTCCCGGAGCTTCGGCGCCTGCCGTGGACGTCGGCCGTGCCCCAGCCCGCCCGACCTCGCCGCTCACCCCAGCCCCTTCCCCCACCTTGACCACAAGACACGACGAACTTACGACGTTGCCGCGACCATAATGACCCTACCGACCCAAGACCCTGCCCACACATGAGGACACTGCCCCCCTGCCCCTGCCGTTCGGTGCGTCCAAGGACCTCGATCGGCCGTCAGCTCCTGGCACCCTACGGCCCGGATGCTTCGTGGACCGGGACTCATCCGCCTATCATCTCATCCACCGTGGCGGCCAGCACTTCGTCACCTTGCCACTTCTTTCCTGCCCTAGAAGCCATCACCGAATCACGTATCCCTTCGTTCGTGTCTTCTTCAGTTTACGATCGGGACGATCGCTCGGTGGCCCCGGGTAATGTTACGAAGAAGACGAAGCTGGCAGTGGCGCGGGACGGAGCGCTCGCGCTAGGCCGGCGGCCATTAAAATCATCTCTTGTGCATCGTTCACCACGCCTCATTCTTCGGCTGGCCGCCACGTAACAATATTTACTAGCGCTTTGTGTCTCGTCCTTGTCTTTTCGTGGTTTGCATGCTCTGGCGCTATTTTCTTCAAATCAAGTATGCACCAACTCGCCCAAGAAGAAGTGTTAATTTACTATAGTCAAATACAAGCGAACCGGGAAATTCAAGCGAGAGTTACTTTCGAATGCATGTTCTCGTTGATCGCTGCTGATCATGTTGTAGATTAATTGTATTGCCTTTTTATTTGTTTGTTTAGAGCTTTTTTCACTTTTATTACATATATCACCCCATACTCTGTAATGCTTGCCCATTTGTTTGCAACTATAATGTGTCCGGCCGTCATCTTGCCGTTTTGCGAACTTGTAAGAGGTCGGGGCCTCGTCAAGCTGCAAAAGCTATTAGTAACGCACTCCCTCTTTCCAAAAGAAATAAAAAGTTAATTGACTAATTTGCTGAAATTAATTCATGCAAGACGAAAGAACCCCGGTATTTCTGCTTTAGTCTGAGCAAAAAAAAAAAAGGAAGTTAACAGTGCTCTATTGTACGCACAGATCATAACCGTTACTTACCCGTGGCAAG
Source organism: Amblyomma mixtum (assembly GCF_055824585.1). Taxonomy (NCBI): domain Eukaryota; kingdom Metazoa; phylum Arthropoda; class Arachnida; order Ixodida; family Ixodidae; genus Amblyomma; species Amblyomma mixtum. Next base: position 116,460,120 of record NC_143020.1, on the reverse strand, counting down.
CGCTCTCGCAGATACTGAAACGAAGCAAAAAATAATAATAATAAACTATGTGAGTTGATTGTACTTAAGAACAAATATGCAAAGCTAAATGACACACTCTGACCTGTAACTTTATCATTAGGGCTGACATTTCTTGCATGAAATAAACGATGAGGCATCTGACCGTTTCCTCTCCGTTCTAAAAAGGGCAATGGTTCTATGCGAAGAGTTCCGCCAATTACGCCTCTCTGAAAAAGAAAAGAGACACACACAAAAAAACCTTTCAAGCGATGCCCTGGGTCGCATCAACATTTAGACTACGTTTATATATATATATATATATATATGGCTCGGCTGCTGGCCCAAAAGACGCGGGTTCGATCCCGGCCGCGGCGGCTAGAATTTCTTTGGGGGAGAAATTCTAGAGGCCCGTGTACTGTGCGATGTCAGTGCACGTTAAAGAACCCCAGGTGGTCGAAATTTCCGGAGCCCTCCACTACGGCGTCTCTCATAGCCTTAGTCGCTTTGGGACGTTAAACCCCATAAATCAAATCAAATCATATATATATATGCTCACACACGCCCTTGTAGGAACGTTAGAATAAAGTTTTTCTACCGTGTCAACCTAACTATATATATATATATATATATATATATATATATAATTGTTTGCTTAATTGCTTAGCGAGGGCCTCGGTTCTGGCAGCCTTGATGCCATAGGAAGCATAAGAGGGTTCTCACGCAGCTTCCGCCCTCTTCGTTCGATGACGTTCTACGTCACACCTGCGGTAACTCAGGACGTTCTACGTCCACCGCTTATGAACATGGGTGGCGCTGATGAACACTCTCAAGGTTAGGTTAGTTGTAAACATAAATACCCCCGAAAGCAGACGGTTTGACAGCCGCCGCCGTAGCTCAGAGGTAGAGCACCGGACGCGTAATTTGGAGGTCGTGGGTTCGGATCCCACCGGCGGCATGTGGTTGTTTTTTCTTCTGCTTTTCTAATCAATTAGCTTTAAGCGATAACATATTCAGTAATATTCTAAATTGATCAACACCACAAAATAAATAAAATAATTAAAAAAAATTCCCCTGTGCCCGTTGGTTTCTGTGGCTGTTGGCTTCTGTCATATATATATATATATATATATATATATATATATATAGCACAGACGTCAACCACTTTCGAAACGTTTCGACTACAGTCTCCTGTTCGGAGTGTCTGAACCAGCATGGCTATATATATATATGCAAGACGGTGCGATTACTTCTTTCACCGAAGACATTCCCGTCGTCGACCAAGCGAAAGCATGTACACTGCAAGTGCCGATCGAAGTGGCCCGCTTAGGCCGTCTTCGACCCCTATGTACTGTTTCGCGTGCACACCTTCCCGTAGATTTTTGCTTTCCGGATCCAGCTGTCAAACCGCGCAGCATATTGCACAGCACATAGAACTCACAGCCCCTCCGTCTGCGAATCAGGTGACGTCAGCAGTGGGACGCAAAGAGCAGGGCAGAGCGATGTACGTCAGACGCGCTCACTGCAGCTGTGTTACGGAGTGAAGCCCCCTATCAGGATGACTTTTTATGGCCTCTCAACGCGCGGTACAAATTTCTTGACGAATTTTTTTTTCTCGGATAGACTGTTTGGAGCACTAGCTCCAATTCTGCAGATACAACGTTACAAATACAATACATACAATAATGCAAATACAAAATTGAAATAAGTTATTTCACATTTTGGTAATTAGCCAACTAATTAAATCATCTGCCTCTTACTTAATGCCTGCCGTAGCCCCTAATATAGCCCCAGGGTTAGAATAAATCTAAAGCAAGTTACCTTTTTTCAAGATTATGGACCCTCTAAAAAAAACTTCCGGTGTTTTCTTATACTTATACTACGTTATTATACTATTATACTTATATACGTTGTTATACTTACCACTTCAATTACACCACCGTCATCCCGCATAGAAACGGCGGCCATACGAGCTTCATCGTGATAAAGCGTTCGTCTGATTTCCGAGGTGTCAAACTGCCAAAGGGAGAGACAGGCGGAAAAGCTATCTTTGTGAAGAGCGCGTATGCTGTTCTGAAAACAACTTTTCAAAGGAATCTTACCTCACTGTGCACTATGTCTTTCGTTCTTGCGGTTGATAGCACGAACTTATCTGAAAACACGTTCGTTGGTGCCAGGTTCAGAGTGATGTCCTCGCTGAGCGCCACCACCTTTTTTCCGTCAACTGATCTTTCATCCAACAGAGTTGGGTAGACGATTGAGTAAGGGGCTATAAGGAGATTTACGGCCGCTCATTAGGAGAGTTGCAAATGTGGATCCCAGTAATGCAAATGATAAAAGACGCCTTTTTTTTCCTGTCGTCGTCACAAGGGCACGGGAACTTCGAACTCTTACAACCGGAAAAAACCCTGATGCTACATGCAGCTACATAACCGCTAAATATCTTGAAAAGAATGTTGGAAAAACAGTTTTAACTTTCCATGATGACATCTCGTCATAATGCAATTACAAAGGAAGCATTTAATTGTTGCATACGCTTGACTTCACTTTATTGCGCTACTGGCAGTCGTGACATCACACTGTACAAGGAATACCCGGACTCAGTAACCTTACGCGACTTGTGCAGATCTTTCAACAATTCCAGTGATTTACTCCAATAGCGGCAAGATTTTATGTTGGCGGAACATATCTCTCTGATCTACCTAAAGCTTTGCGATCAACAGAAAGAAGTGAAGAATAAAGGAACGAACGGCGATACAGGATATGGAAATCTCCAAGCAAGTACTAAGGCTTTGTTTTGAAAAAAAATACGACTCACCGTTTGCCGATGCAACGGCAAAAAGCACCAAATTCAAGAAGGGAAGTTCCAGCGGCTTGCTCATTTCAATAACTCCCATTCAAATGAGTCGGAGGCTGGTGGTTTATCTCATATAAAAACTAGGCGAACAATAAAGGGCACACAATATTCGCAGGATAAGAGCACTGCTGTTATGTAGGACTGTAATGCCAGTGCATGCAGTGATAAAGGTTACAAGAAAAGAATAGCTCTGTAACCTTTCAAAGAGGTCGAAATTGCCTGTACATCCCAAACAATTTGTTTGCCTATTTTTAAATCTCACCCAAGTGTCTCAAGAAGGGCGCTTGTAACAGTGCAAATGTCGACTTGAATGTTGAGAAGTACTTTGTCAGAGCTGTTTTAGAGAGAGACGATGTTCTGCGAGGTTTTAAGATATAATAATTGCAATAAGTTTTAGTAACCGGAAAAGAGACACGAGGGAAGTGTCTTCGAAATGTGTGCCAAAGCGCACATATGTCCATGAAAAGCTCGTCATTTGTTAAAACGAAGGTCGGTGAAATGCCAGCGCATTCGATTTGCTCGTAGCAATGCCTCGACCTTCAGCACTGTCGAAGAGCATGACGTCTTCGTTTGTGTTCCTTGTTCGTTTACTAGACGACTTTTCAATCAACCAAACCAACTTGAGGATGAAAGAGCAGAACCGGATAAACGGAAGAGAAAAGTGAGTCACTGACTGTGAACAATCAATGTCAATCACTTAGGCGGCTCGTAGTGAGCGCACTCTCCGCAAGCGACTGGACGTCATGGTGCGTCCCGTGATGCACGATGGTTCGCATCGTCTCATGAGAGCTGCCTTCGATTGGTGAACTCCTAGCGCGTGTCGATGAGAGGCGATTGTGTGCCTGTAGCTGTACTAAAAAAAGTATACATTTACGCCCCGTCACGATTTCGTGGTGTATGGTGTGGGCCGCTAAACGACAGGGCACGCCGAAGTGCTCGTTTGGCTCGTACTAACATTTTTAAAACGACATGCACTAGTCTTCAAACTACAACTGTTTAAAACAATTCTCGTCACAATGACGACAACCTAACGCAACGTTCAGCGACGTCTGGCGCACCACTGGACTATAGTGTGAGGACTGAATTTGGAAACGCCTCCAGCAGTGCAAAGTGGAAGTCAATGATAATAACACCAATGCGGAACCAGAAGCGCCTCTAGCAGCGTAAATTTGGATAATATCAATGCGGAACCGGAGACGACCATACACAGAGCAATGTTATTCGGCCTCGGTTTCCTCTTGCCTTCTACGCCTCCTTTGTTCGGCTGGTGCAACACGAACTGTGGGGCCTTGACGCTGAGGACACCTCGGCTCAGATTGGGCGGCACGCACTGCACGTCCTTCAAGTCGCGTCTTTTTAGGCGAAAGCCTTTAATGCCTCATCGTTGTCGGCAGAAGGTTGTCAGCAGAGGTGTCACGCTTTTTCTAGTCAGACCAGAAGAAAAATCTTTGAGCACGATGGGATTCGAACCACCATCCTCCCGTTCCGCAGCCGAGGGTGCTAATGGCTACGCTACTTCCTTCCAACGCACATGTAGTTCTCCTTGTCTAGGACGCGGGAGGGTGTTTGCAGAAAGGCATCGAATCAGACGGATGCCTCCCAAACGCCCTCCAGTGTCTCCAGCATTTAAGATTCACAAACAATTGTGTGCTTAATTAACATCTTAACCACACATCAGCGACACAAGCAGCAGCATCGCGCAAAATGCTTTCGCCTCACCGCACATTACGTCAACAAAGTGCCCCCCTGAATTTTTTTCACTGCAGCCTCGGCGGCATGCGCTTCGGGGTCTTGACGCCGACATCTTGGGAGGGCCTTGACGCCAACCTCTCGAAGGGGTCTTGGCACCGACGCCCTGGCAGAGTCTTGAAGCCGACTTGACACCTGCGGGCGTCGCATTCTGCTAACCTTTGAAGCAGCAACAGGGTCTGTGACCACCGGCTTCCATCGTATTTGAGAGAAGGAACGTAATGCGCGACCCGCTGGCCAGCTTTCGGCGCGAGCTGAAGTTTCGCTGGCCAGTGCACGAGAGCACTATGCTATAGCCAATTTTTTCACGCTTTTTATTACAGTGATGCGATGATTTATGTATACGTGCAATGCACAAGCATTAAGAAAGCAGTGGTAAATCAACACACCTAAGCAACCAGGCACGATAAGAGGGGCAATGCAGAGCCCATAACTAATGCATCATAACACGACACACCTAAGCAACAAAGAACTAGACAAAAGGCAGTGAAGAACAAAACACAAAGAGTGAGCACAAATTCGGTTCGAACTCGGTGTCTGTGTAGAAATTTGCTTTTATAAAGAGTTAGGTGAGGTTAATTCAAATTTTTCAAAGAATTAAGAACTGTATCGAAAATTAAGGGTGTTCAAAGATTTCAAGGGCTGTGTAAAGCCTGCCGCCCTGAACTAGTGGCTGTTTTGTTGGAATCAGTTTCCGTTATTACACTTTCATCTTCGCTTCCACCGACCCTTACGCCCGGAGTTCTCGTGGAATCCCTAAAAAAGCTACTGCACGGCCCGCAAGCCGCCAGCCGATCCCTGTTCCCACCCTTCCCTAAAATAGATGCCATATCGTCCACACCCTTCACCAACACCTGCTCCGCGCACCACCCTGTTTATTTCTGCCATTTCGAAACATTTCTCTGGCTTAGCTTCCTTATCTCCCGATAAGCAAGTAATCACGTAGCTGTCAACATCTCCGTTCCGTCCCAGCACCTCCGGTATACTGTGCACACCTCTGCGGTGTTATCTCACTTACATTTCTCGTATTGTCAACTCCCTACGCTAATCTTTCCACCACTTGTGCAGCGCCACTAGAGTGTACTAGAATTCTAGTACACTCTAGCTCTACCGCTGAGAACATTATTCGGTCTCACCTTTATCGTTACCAGGTTACGCCCTGCAACATTCTCCGACAATTTGCTTTTCATCTCTCTAACCACTGTGTTTATTGTCTTCCCTGGGTAAGTCCCGAGTAATACTCGCCTATCTCCTTTTATCTGATCTAGGGACTTTATCTTTACCCACTCCATGTTAGCTCTGGCGCACCTTCTCATGTTCGAGCAATGTTTGAGCCACCAGATAGACAACTCAAGCGTCTGCGTACGCAACGGTGCAACGGGAGGGTGGCGCCATCTGTCCTAACATTTTGAAAATAAAACGCGTAGACGGACCAATCACATTGCGCGATTTCTTTCGCCGTGACATCCACAGCCTCTTCGGCGTTCTCATTGCAGTGTATACGTTTCTTCCCGCGCTTGTTCCCGCGCTAGAAGCACTCGCGCAGTGAACATTGTTCGTGACTGACACGCATCCTTGTTTCTGGATTGTCCACCAAGCTGGTAAGTGCCCGTTCTCTTGTCGTATAGCTGTATTTGGGTGCACACGCGGTGACGAACTGCGTGCTTGCCTTCGAAACGTGTAACAGGCGTTGTGATGCTATAGTTTCAGAATCTCTTTCATGCTTGTGTTTGTCTTCGTCTACGCGAAGCAGTACGCAATACTTCAGAAGAAGTCATGAGCTCATTTTGAAGATTGTATGAGTGCGATACTTTAGAAGGAGTCATGAAGATGTATTTTTGAAGGTTGTTGAAGACAGTAAGCGCTGGGCTAGTGACGCTGTTAGGCGCAATGCATGGTTTCTGCCGCTGCTGTCTATAGCTTCCACCTCGAGTAAAGTCTACGGGACGCAGTTCGGAGTGACAGGAGGCTCCGTGGACTAAGCCCATACGCCAGAGTTTCACGTAAGCGATGTAGACCTACAGACCGTAGCTTTTTTCTTTTTTTCTGGAAAGGTCGCAGCCCCGCCACCTAATTTTCACTGCCACGATTCATGGAGCGGCATGATTTCTTTTACGGTCTTGATATAGTGTGTGAAGCGTAAGCTTCGTGAAACGACTGCGCGAAGTTCACATGCGCTTCTTCCGCACGCTTTGCCAGGAGGTCTTCACCTTTCACAGTACGCCTATTATCCCGGACGGCTTCAGCCGCTGGTTGAAGACGAGAACAGACACCAGCAGTAATGCACCTCTTAAAACGTTGTCTAGCTGGGACAACGGTGGCTGAAGGAACAGGGTGGTTTCGTGGCTGTAGGGGGTCAGAACGACTGCAAGCATGAACACTTGTTCTATTTTGAGAATGATGTAAATCCTCTGACTACAAACGTCAGGTACTGACCAAAAATGTCTGTAGCCGCATTTCTGTGACCCCGTGTTTGTTTCTCTGTACTGACGTGGTCTGTGTCGCCTTTGGGCCTTGAAACATTTCTAATACAATCGGTTATTCGTCTTTTTAAGCGCCACAGGTTATTATTTGCACGTGTGTAGTGGGTCAGATTTCTGTGCGATTATTCTCACTCAGAGATGCGTCTTGACAGTATAGGATTACCCGAAAGAGGAGGGGCTGTCTCATCAGACTGCCCGTAACGAAAACAGCATTCCCACGGCGACGTCTGTGCCCACATAGAGACAGCTGGGCATGCTTATGGCTGAAGGCTTGCGCGGTGCGGGCCACTTTGCGAGACGACTCCATGCCGGCGCAAACGCGCGGATCGGATATCGGATTCGCGCGCCGCCTCGCCTGCTCTTTGTGCGTTCGAAGATGAGAGGGTTACAGCGAGCTCGAGGGACAGCTGGAATTTAACGTCCCATTGAACCATGGCGGAAAGAAAGAACTAGAGAGGGGCGGTTACGTCACATTTTTTTTAAAGCCTGCCGCCCACTTGGCTGCCGTCTCAGCGCGAACTGGCATTGCAGCAGACGACGCCATTGAGCCCAGCGTTACCTTTGGCTGCGCCGTCGGCCAAAAACTCCCAGTAGTCCTTGCGAAAGCGCGTGGCTTCCGGCACATTTGCCCTTAATTACAAAAGGTGTCGTTAAGCCTATTTGCCAAAGTTGTGACAAAAAACTTAACGCAGATGATCACCATATTCTGTGGGGATGCGAGGGAAATCCTCCCCCCAGAAAGCTCCTGCCATATCCCTCAGCTGACAGCTGGGAAAAGATTATACACAATGAAAACAAAGAAATACAAGCGAATATCGCAGATTGGATCCTCCAGGTTGCCCCTTCATGAAGGCCACTGACAGTGGCTTAAAAACGACAAAACGTGCCTAATAAAGTTTATTCCTTCCTTCCTTTTGACGTCCTGCTCAGATAGCGAGGGCCTCCCCTGAGTTTTCCTTCCTCCTTGCATTGAACGGACTCGCTACCCCGCACCCGCCATAGAGGCTCAGTAATCGGAGCGCTCGGCTACTGAGCTCGACGACGGGGGCTTAATCCGCGTTTCGATGGAGGCGAAACGCATAAAACGCCCGCGTGCTGTGCGTTGCCAGTGCACGTTCAAGATTCCTATAGGTGATCGAAATTTGCCCGGAATTCTCCACTATACGCGGCCTGTTTCTCTCGTGCTTGTTCCCCTCCAACCGTTCACTCACGGTGCGCCTGGTGTCGAATGAAAAATTGTTATTACTGCGTCATTCCTTTCCTCGGAGCAATTTTCATTTGCTTAACTGTGTGCTACGGACACCTTTGAAGGAGAAATTCGGTGCCTTCCCGCATACTACTAATCAAAGGCAGTAAGCAGACACTATGTTCGGGCGCTTGCCTTTTGTTTTTGTCTCCTGTTTCCCCGCTTCAGTGTGCATGCGCTGTACTGCCTATCGATATGCACGACAAGTGATTCGATTGGATGCGCCCACGGTGATGCGCCACAACGGGAAAAGGGCAGGTAAGTTCCGTTAAAGGTGCACTGAACAGGAATCTGAACTCGTCTTTTTGCCGCGGGAACTCAATCTACACGTCCCGAGCATTCTTAGAAACTTCGATGTATTGACCTGTGTGGCCGATTTCCCTAATTAAATCGAATTAACGTCCGGCTCCCGCCTTTATTTTTTTTTAATTCTCCCTCGTACGGTGCGCGGAGTCGACCAACGCGCGGAGTGCCTTTCACCCAGTCCCGTGGCGGCTTGCCGCTCTGCCATCGGCGGAGTAATACGTAGTAATCCGCAGAAGCAAATAGTCCGCGCGAATTTTTCTTTTTGCGGGCTTATTTTGCGGCTATATTATCAGCGAATTAAACTATTTATTGACGGAAACCTAAAAAAACAACATAAAGCGAAAGAAAAGCCTCCACGGAGCTGGCTGAAAGGCACTCCACGCGTTGGTTGACTCCGCCCATCGTACGAGGGAGAATTCAAAAATAAAGGCGGGAGCCGGACGTTAATTCGATTTAATTAGGGAAATCGGCCACTCAGGGCAATAAGTCGAAGTTTCTTAGAATGTTCGGAACGTGTAGATCGAGTTCCCGCGGCAAAAAGGCGAGTTCAGAATCCTCTTCAGTGCACCTTTAAGAGACGAGAGCGGCGACTGCGGGATCTCGGTGCAGAGACACACTCGAGTGGTGTAAGGGTTATGTCTAGCGCTGGCAATGGGCAATAAAAAAAAAATCGAGAAATAGCGAAACCTATAGCGCTAACTATAGGACGAGTAGGCTGACAGTGTTTCGTCAGGTGCGAGCTCTGGCGTGGCATTTTAATTGATCTAAGCTATCACGGCCGCCCGTGTCGAAGTTGTAAATAACTTGGGAATGAACCGTACATAGCACGAAGAGGAGCATTACTCCCACCTATCTTCAAACCGAGCCACTTCTCCGCCCGGACCGAATTCTGGAGAGAGATCGCCACAGGGTAACAGCCGCGGCTAGCATTCCCGAATTAATGATCCACGTTCATTGCGTTTTGACGCGACCTACATACTTTAAGTCAGCGACTGTAGGTGCGTGCTTTGTTCTGAATTGCAAGGCCACTCATTGCTTACGAAGTTGCCTTAAACTTTCTGGTTTCCGTTGTTTTCGTGAGCGTTACACGTCTGTTTCGATTACCTTCAGACACTAGGGTATGTCCAACTCTCTTGGGCAAAATTTTTCAATATTAGAAAACAGTAAGAGAAATTCGTTAATGGAACATATCCCTGTTAATGGAACATCGTCAATGCCGATTTACCCAATGTACGCCTGCGGCCTGCGCTACAGTGCCGCGTTAATGAAGCAATGCTGTCAGCGCCAACGCGTATTGCTATAGTGCCGTGTTTCTGCCACAGCGTTGTCCACGCATGCAGCGCACATCTCTCTGTCGCTACCGCCACATATATATCGCTCAAAGCGCAAATATTAGTTTGATAGCAGTATTTATTCATGAAGATGATGATGTGCAATGCACAGCGCGAGACGAGTGTGTTGCAATTTAACACAAGGCGTGTTCGGCTGCGACAGTAGCCTGCTCTCGGCCACTGATCTGTTCGCGCCGCCATGGGTTCGAATCCAGCGGATATTTATTTGATTTATTTTTATTTATTCCACTCGGCACAAACCCACAAACAAACCCAAGATCTTGCTCGGGGTTTACCCATCGGAATAGTGCTTTCGCGCTATTATTTAGCGAAAGGCAGGCTACAAGATACTGCAGACATGGTAGATTATACGTTGGGTTTAGTAGCACATCATCCTCCTTGGTTTGTCCATTGGGGGCATAGGATGGCTGTTTTAAGGCGAAAACATTTAATGCCTCATCGTGATCGACAGAAGGTTGTCAGCAGAGGTGTCACGCTTTTCGGTTGGTCGAAATGGTTATGACGTCAGAGTGCACGGATTCGCAGTAATGAGGTCACCCACGGATGGCTGACGCCACCTTTTGGAGCACACGGCAGCTAATAAAATTGTTGTCGTCCACTCCGACAGGGTGCGTAAGGCGTCCGTGGATGACCACATTACATGCCTCATTACTGCGAACAGAGCCATGGATCCAACCGAACTCATCGAAGCAGGCAGAAAGTCGTACAAAGAAGCAGTCAAAGTCGCCAGTCAAAGTGTGTAGTTGTAATGTGCAGTCAAAGTGTGTAGTCAAATAAAGCACTAGTACAGCACAAACAGTCTCGCAGTCAATGCCAAACAGTGCGCCAGGAAAGGCTTTCGCCTTGCAGCACTTTAGACAGCCAAAGTGCCCCTTAAATTTGTTTTTATTCGTTGCCGAAGCAGAAGTGAACACGGCATTTAACAGAGTAAATTCCTCAAGGAGGGAGTACAGGTGGCGATTTATTCCATCCGTGATCCCTCGAGTGTAAGACATTTAGATGCTGCTACCCGAATAGACACTCCGTACTGTCAATGGTAATACCTTTTGTTGGCACTTTGCAGCTATGACAGCGTTCTCCGACTTCTTCGCCGCATTTTCTCGGATGATGCCTCCGGTTACACCGCACATTGACTTCATCATACACTATCGCAACGACTGGAACGACATCGTGGCCATGAAGGGCGCACGGGAAGTCCTGAAGGGCGTCAAGTACCCGGATGACGACACTCGCCGTTCGCTGTATGCTGCGTGGCTCAAGGTTTTCGCCTCCAACGAGTGGCACGACTCCTTCGACGGCCTCATGCTGGACTGCGTCGCGGCCACGCCGTCGCCGACGAACCCAAAACAGCCTCTGTTTGCCAACATCTACAAGGTCAGGGATCGCACCATCGACAGGCCTTACCCGGACGTCCTGATCCCCGTATTGAACCTGGACAAGATACCGGACCTCTTCGCGCGCAAGCTGGAGCCAATAGAGCCCCTGCCCTCTTCTCGCGGCATCGTCGCCTACCTGGCAGACCTGATCAGAAAGAGTACCACCAGTCGAGAGGCACTGGACGAAGCCGGTCTGATCATCGGCTTCATCAGCTTGGCGCTAGCCGTGGTCGCAGCCAAGTCGGTGGGGGACGTGCAGGATTTCTTCCGAATCCGAATGAAGAGGGCGCTGGCTGCGGCGGTGCCGACGTCTTATGACGGAGACGACGTGTTCTGCCCCAGCGGGAGATTCCTGACCGAACTCTTCCAGAAGACTCATCGTAGTCCCGACGTCGTTAAGCCTTTCCTCGTGATCCTGGTTCTCGGACAATACGCCTACCACGCCAACTCCAAGGAGGTCGCCCCGAGGTAAAAGCAGGAGACCCAATTGTTTGGTTCTTGAAACTTTGAACCCAATAACAAAGAGGGGAGCAAAGTGACAGTGAGAGCTGTCACCGAGAGGAAGGCGCTGCCTGGGAGTCTTGTTTCTTATTGAAAGGGGGGGAGGGGAGGGGGCGCTGAAGTGTACAGAACCATTGGAGGTCTCTCACGTTCTTGACTATGCCGCACCGCGTCGCAACATGTCTGCGAGTCTGAGCTTGATCGGGGCGTACGCCATTGAACAAAGCGACACTTTACCTCAGCTGCTATTGGCTCCATAGGCAGGTGTTGGCGCAAAAATGCTGCCGTATTGACCCGTATAAGCCAGGTTACCCGAGACACCAGTAAAAAGTTTTACGGACCGCTGTTTGTTATCTATAGGACATTGCTTGAAGGCACCGCAGCTGAATTATCGGCGCGCTTATGCACTTGGACTCGGGGCCGTACGACCGTGCCTTACGCACTTTTAGATCCGGTGCTGACAAAAATGTATTATAAACTACGCATTACCGTAACGTTTCCTAACGATTGTTTCTAATTTTTAGGGCATCATGCGGGCAGATAAACGACACGACAAAGCATCGAAATTAGCATCAAACGTTTTCGACCGACTTACTCTCGGTCAAACATGAACTAAACATTCATTCTAAGAAAGCAGAACGAAGCACAAGAACAAAGAAGGACGCCAGGACTTAGCGCTCAGCGCTGTCAAATTTTATCTCGAAAGGAAGCGAATCCATGTTCATGGAGCACATTGCTGCACAATTTTCCCATTGTTCTAAGCTTTTGTTACTTAATTGTGGTATGTTCTGCAGCATCTCCCGCGATGTCGCGTTTGCTGCTGCTGTGCTTTATCTGGGCTTCACTTTCTTTGTGACCTTTTGCTGGCTTTGCTTTCAGCTTTCGCGTTTGTCACGCAACTTTGTGTCCTGGTTTCCCTGCAGCAGTGTTTTTTTTTATTGTTGTGGTTTACTTGATCATATGTGCCCTTGGTGATATAATGGGTTTCTGTAGGCATGGAAAATAATCAGCAAGCCCAGCAGCAGGTCTTGAAACATTATAACCTCGTCTCTCACGGGAGGTACTCGTTTGAATAATCCACGCATGCAGTTACTGCTGCCGCCGTGTTGGCACAGTGGTTATGGCGCTCGGCTGCAGTCCCGAAAGACGCGGGTTCGATCCCGGCCGCGACAGTCGCATTTCGATGGCGGCGTAATGCTAGTGGTCTATGTACCGTGCGATGTCAGCGCACGTTAAAGAACCCCAGGTGGTCGAAAGTATCCGGAGGCCTCCATTACAGCGTCCCTCATAGCCTGAATCGCTTTAGGACGTTAAACCCCATAAACAAAACCAAACCAGCAAATATTGTTTGCTTTGCAGCGCTGACGTCACGTTCTTGGAGGAAGGATACCTGAAGCAGGCGAAATTCGGACAACTGGAACTAGTCGAGCTCCTGTACGGCGTGCAAGAGAAGATGGGACTCAGCGCCACTATGGTCAACCAGATTCTCCAGAAGGACGGCGGTTCAGAGTCCGTGACGAAATCCGGTCGTTACGTCGCCGAGTTCCTGAAAGATGCTGCTCAGCCGATGCAGAAGACTAGACCGTGGTGCCGCACAGCCAACAAGAGCTTCTTTTTGACCTTGCAGCTGTGTAATAACTTGAACTACGCCATCAGGCTCACTGCACTGCTGGCTCCGGACCCGAACAGCCAGCTGTGGCAGAGGCCAGAGTTCGGGGAGGTCCCAGCTCAGCGCATGAAAGAGGCTCGATTCTGGGCGAGGGATCTGAAGCGCGCCCTGCGCGACGGAAAGTACGGCGAAGCTGGCAAGTCAAAGGCTGGCGAGGGGAAGGGCTGAATGAGTGGCGCGAAGCTGTAACCAACGCGTAACTACGGGTTTTTCATGCAGCAGCAGTTGTCTTCAATGAGTCCAGCATGGAGATCATGCGACTGTTATAGCACCTTTGTACAGTCGCGCCTTTCCTGGGCCAAGTGCAGCATCAAGCTGATGCAGCGTTTTTTTTTTTTATCTAGGAGCTGTTGTTTGCCGTCGCAATGTAACCGATTGTCCTTTCGAGTGTTTAAGTCCCTTTCGGGTAATAAACGATGTTTGAAGTTTCCTGTTTCTCTATACAATTTCCGCGGGGAAAATAAAGAAAGATAGATTTCGAAACAATCTTCAAACGAAGGCAAGTCTCCTCGTTGACACTTTTCAGCGGATTGAAGCTTCAATTTCCTTTTCCAAGTTTCAATTTCAAGAATTCATCATCCTTCTTGTCTTCTACCGTGGAAAACTGGTGTCTTTATAACTTAAAACGAAAAAAAAAATTGGCTGTAATGGCCGCTAAGAGAAAGATTGTAGTATTATTGGCGAGCAAATACGGTGGTTACTTTGCCTTTATCTACAGTTGGTAAGTACAAATGCCTTAGCTAGGTCAGCACAGCTCCTTTCTGTATTGCGTTGCCGAAGGATAGGGGTGGAATACATCTCTCACCGCCTGGACGGGCGGTCTCTCGCTGCTGTCACGTGACTCTACATCATCACTAGACAAGGCGGGACGTGGCAGCGGTACCAAAAGAATGCGGATGTCGTCTGGTTCTGCGTTGCGCATCACTGCCCTCAAATTCACCTTTTATGCTGCAACGACCGCTAACATCATCATCATCAGCCTGACTGCGCTCACTGCAGGACAAAGGCCTCTCCCATGTCTCTCCAATTAACCCTGTCCTTCGCCAGTTGCGGCCACCGTATCCCCGCAAACTTCTTAAGCTCATCCGCCAACTTAATCTTCTGCCGCCCTCTGCTACGCTTGCCTTCTCTTTGAATCCACTCCGTTACCCTTAAGAACCAGCGTTTATTTTTACTTCGCATTACACGCCCCGCCCAAGCCCACTTCTTCCTCTTGATTTCAACTAGGATGTCATTAACCAGCGTTTGTTCCCTCGCCCACTCTGCCCGCTTCCGGTCTCTTAACGTTACACCTATCATTTTTCTTTCCATAGCGCGCTGTGGTTTGACCTTAACTTACCCTGAACCCTTTACTTTAGCCTCCACGTTTCTGCCCCATAGGTGAGTACCAATAACGTATGCGCCGTCGAATATTCGTAACAGTGACGGCTCCAGTCTGCTTTGTTATTTTTTGCTTTTACTTTTGGAGGGGCACAAGGACTTATCGAGCAATTTAATAACAGTAAGAGTGTGTGTGCCAAGGCGCGTTCAGTTGCGTAGATTAAACTGCTTCAACTTTACTGTAGGACGTGATTAGCATTTGCTTAGCAATAACAGGTCAAAAGCAACCACAGATAACATTGAAAAAATTACCTTTTGTCTCAAAATTGCATGAAACAGCCACCTGACTGACGGTTAACTTGAGCAAAGAATCCGAACCAAATTGTGAAGAATTCTGCCACCTTATTTGGCTCCTGAATTTAGATCTAGAGAAATATAGTTTCCCCAAACTCTAATGCATTACCTTGCATATTGTACAAGCATGAAAAATATCATGATTGTTCGACTTTCAAAAAGCGAAATACTTTTCTTTATGCCCGGATATACATTTAGGCAGAAAAATTGTTCCTAATTGAAATAACGAGTGACGCTTTATGAAAAACAGGCGTAAGAAAGGAGTTTGTTGAAGGCGGGAGTCAGAGCGAGGGAGATACGTTAATATTGCGAACCTTCCCAGCTGAGTGCTGGAAATTATTTTCTGCTTAAAATTCTACACATGGTGTCGGCCGCGAGAGCTTGCGGTATCTGCGATGCGTGGCGATGGAACGAAACAAAACTGAAGCCAGCAAAACTACTTTAAGCAAAACTGCATTGCTGCGCCATCTCTCGTCACTGAGTGTGGTGTAGAGGCTAGCTCGCTGTACTGCCGCAGCAGGCGCGCCGTGAGCCTCGACGTCACGTTCTGTGACGGCAGATGGCGCAGCAATGCAGTTTTGCCTGTTTTGCTTCGCTCCGCCGCGCATCGCAGATCCCGCTAACTTTTGCGGCCGACAGTACGTACATGTATGTTAATGCGTCGGATCAAAGTAAACCATAATTTTGTAGAATAAATTCGAGGCACAAACAAAATCCAGGAATGACGAAAACTAGCCTTGGGCTAGATTTTTTGCTTAAGTGCGCTATCATCTGGAGGGGGTGTCATGTTCTTTTTAAAACAAATTAATTTTTGAATTACCAGATGAAATGGCTTTTGATATCGTCTTGCTAAGCCCTTGCTGGTTAAAGAAAAACGTTCTATAGAAAAGCTTGCCCGCAGTCATAAATAGTCAAACCTCTCTATAACGAAATAATGGGACATAACGAAGGAAGTACACTTCTCTTAGAAGCTCCAATAGAAGCCTGCGCATTTGATATCTGGCTTTTACGAAGCAAAATTCTACGTTCGGATATGAAAGAATCTGCCATGAACCACAACGGCTAAGTGCGGGGAATGGCCACTATATGTGCTAGCGCAGTAAAAACGACCACATTTTGCCAGTGGGATCCGAACCCGCGACCTACATATATCTCTTTGAACTAGCAACTAACTTAAGTAAAAAAAAGCGGCAGAGACACTAAGGCAGCTTACGTGTGGGAATACGAAAGCATTATTGTCCATGGGTGCACTGACACCCACCCAGACACATAACCGTATGACAGCACTCGGAACGCTGTACGACGAAAGGAAGACAATTTTGATACGGACATTTGTTTTTGAGGAAATAAATGGCGCAGTAACTGTCTCACATCTCGGCGGACATCTCAACCGCGCCTTAGGGGAAGAGGTAGTCTGTGAAGGCATACAATTGAAGGTGCATATCTCGTCGGTTCGAATTGCTGTCGCAAGCTAGCATCCAACTTGACTAGCACATGTAAGATATATGCGACTATAAATCGAATGACACCACCCAGAATGCGGTAAGACAAACGGTTGCGTCACAGTTTTGGTATGAATGTAGTCGGGAAAACTGGCGCCGCATTCAGTCGGCCAGCGGGGAGCATAAAAAGAACGACATGTATGTGTTTGTCTGAAATTGCGGTGCTAGGCTTGATGTGTGCGTCCGTAGGTGTGCTTACGGACGCTTGTTTACGTCACCCTATTTTTCTTGCCATCGCTGGAATTTTCTGTACCATGTGCGAGTACACACAGTCACACACGCCACCGGCTTTTTTCGTAATGGGACTAGTAATGCTTTCGGATTAATATATTACAGAAATTTATGGAGATTTCGAGCCGAGCGTTTGTCCCGCTTTGTGTCTTTCTGTCTTTGCATATTCATCTCTGTAAAACGCCCCCAATTTCATACCCCCACCAACGACCCCAACTTGCTCCTGTAAGTACTGTGACCAAATCACCCAGGTTTCACTTTTGATAATTTAATTCTTACTTCGAGGACATCATTTGTGTGCTGCGCTTGCCTTTTGTATTTTCCTGAAATGTTTCATATATGGCTGAAACCTCTGCATGTCGCATAACGTTCGGCTTCGTGTTCCTGAGCCTCCACCTCCCCTGACCTCCGACTCGACCTACGGACATAGGGGCCGAATACGCTTTTACGCTCTCTCCCTGCTCTCCGCTGTTCCGATTTAACATCGGCCAAGCATCTTCCACTCGGTGGTCACTCTCAGCGAGGGTGAAAAAAAAAAAAAATCAAGTCGTCCCCGAAGCTAAGTGGACGGACGGCCGACGAAGCCGTCGCTTTCGCTTTCCCGAACGGCCGCTCGAGAACTTCACACAGCTCTCAAGACTCGCCTTGATGCACCCGAAAAGCCAACGCTCTCAAGTTCGTCCCTGAGTGAAAAGCAAACACGCGGCCAATAAACGAATAACCGCCGCGCACTGACGAACGAGGCGGTGCTGCGCCTTTGTTTTCGCAAGGAAGGCACTTAGGGTACGCGAGAAGACAGAAGAGCGAGATAAGCAAGACGTTAGGCCTAGCAGAATTGAGGGGGCGGGGAGCCACCTAGCGGAGGCGGGATGCACTGTACCGCTCCAGCGGACGGTGCCAGCCGGGATGAGTGGCCGTCTCTGCGGCACGGTCGGCGTCCCGTGCTTGCACGCGTCAATCGTTTAGACACGCGAAGCACAACGCGCGGTAAGGCACCGTGGTCGCTTGGAGCGCCTTCGCAGAAACCGCTCGAGTACCAGTTCCGGATGCACAACCTCCATAACGAACCTGTGGCCACTCTCCTATGCACATTCTCTCCAAATTTTTGCTAGCCGTGGTGGCAGCCATTATGGTAACGCCTATTGATAGCCTACCGATTCCCTGAAGTCCAAATGCAGGGCGTACTAATATGGCAACGATATTTTCCCATCACGTGATTCTAAGTGATACCACGATGGCTGACATTAACGCGAAACCTATTAGGAGCACCCTGGTCTTAATCGTTTGGATGACAAGCAAACAAGACCTGAATTTTAAATTCAAAGCTTGTCGAATCCCCGAGTACTTAAAAGTGCTCTGCAGAGTCAGAATGAAGCCGGACAATATCGATTGGTTACCACGTTCTAATGACAAAGGGCAGGACAAAAAATTAAAGCTAGATGTCGCCACCACACGCCGTTTTCAACAATTTACTGCTGTGCCATGAAAACTTTGTTCAGATTGTTTTTTCAAATTTACTTCAGATTCGTGACGACAGAGTCTTTTTCATCTATGACATCTATGACATCGGAACATAGGCTTGCTGTGAGGCTTATCCTTCATTCATGACTGCCACACAAAATACCCTCGCGTCTTTCTTGTAACCCCCACACGAAGATATGAGCGCAAGAATTTTGATGCCTCAGGCTTGTTTAATATAGTCAAACATTGAAAATCTGAAACAGAACTCGGAAAGCCATGACCCATAGTTACCAACTTCTGTTTTCTTAAATTGTATTAGACACCCTAGATGTATCCTACTACACATCCTGTTATTCTAATGAGTCACTGCTGCCCCCTGGTATCGCTCAGGGGGAGACATCTACCACGGCCGCTTGATGCAGAGCGCAAACTCGCTTTGCGCTTTGCATCAAGCGGCCGTGCCCTAACTAGCCTAGATCTAAACACACCCTACTCTCAGAATTGTGAACGAAAGTACTCTATTTGACGCAGTCACGTCGCTCTCACGGTTGTCACTCCGTCCGGTCCCGGTCACCACGCATAATCCCAAGAGCTCCTAAACATGCGTCCGCACCACACGGCTATCAGCTAGCAGCCTATGCAAACCACAGATGACGCCACTAATGCCCCTTGGCGATAACCCACAGTTCGCGGCTTTCGGTTCACCGATTTCGAGGCAGACAATGATTACGGCTTCGCATGGTACGCGTCTGAACCAGATAAGTGCTGTGGACAAACTTACTACGAGACAAAAGTTACCGCAGTACCCAATTTCTGTCCCCAGTTCCAGCGTAAATGAACCAGTGGTTGAGGCAAGTCTTCACGATAAAGATGCACAATACTGTACTACCGCGCCCAGCATGAGCGACACCGCGCGAGCTCCCGGGCAGGCGCTAGAGCGTTGTAGCTCATGCTGAGCGCGATACTACATTGTCTAGAATGAACAGGCATGCCCAAGAAAAGGCGAACTTTTATTGCGCGAGGCAGTCTGCTTAGAAGGTCTTTCGCCGGAGGTGCAGTGGACTAAGATCACTCCTGGCACGAGCTAGAGTCGAAAAGACGCCGTTTGACCGACTCCTGAAGCAATCGGGACCGCAGGTTCTTGAGCTTGACGTACAGGTGGATACAGCTTCATAATCTGCCCTAGAAGCCATGTCGCTTTCAGCATTCCATCCCGAGAGAGAGAGAGAGAGAGAGAGAGAGAGAGAGAGAGAGAGAGAGAGAGAGAGAGAGATAACTTTATTGCCATAGATTGGCGGGATTTAGGGCAGGTGGGCTTGGCGTGGCCCCCAGGTGGAGGCGACTTCCTGGGCCCACGAAATGAGTGCCAGTTGGATGCTCTTGTCTGGCCTTTTCAGGAGTTGGTTCCATCCTTCTTCGGAGGGAGCTGGCAGTAAGGTTCCATCCCGAAGAGGCCTGTGGTTGAGGAGGAGGAGGGGGGGGGGGGAAGAGGCGTCACATCACAGAAAATAACATTTAGGCGTCGAACCAAACATGGGCATTATACAGCTTCCGAGTATCAAGATGCGCGCACAAACAGTATTGTTTAGGAATCATTGACCGAACCCGGTCGAAAACCGACCCAACCTGTTACCTGATGGAGCTGCGAAGAGCAAGAAAATTCAGGGGTACTTTGACTGTCTAAAGTGCGTAGAGGCGAAAGCGTTTTCCGTACCACTTTGCCTACGTGACACTGGTGACGTCACCACTGGATGACGTCACACATAACTGATGACGAAGTAACGACAAATTACTAATTAATGACTAAGAACTAATTGTCTGATAATTAATAACGCTTAAGCTTCGCCTTTAGGAGTGGAACGCGGCAGCGTATTGTAGCGCTGCCAGGGAGTCCACGGAACGCCACCACCCGTTCGGCGCGATGCCTTTCCGTATGAACGCAACGCTTTTTGAGGAAAGGAAATGGCGCAGTAATTCTCTGTCATCTCGGTGGACACCTGAACCGCACCGTAGAGAAAGGGAGGAAGTGGGAGTGAAAGAGAAATAGGAGCCGTAATGAAGAAACTGAAAATTGTATTTGAGGGAGGGAAATTACGCAGTAACTGTCTCACATATTTCGGTGGACACCCGTCAAAACGCGGACACGGCTGCCGACACGGCTGCTAACGAAAGTAGGACGCATTAAAGGCTTTCGCCTTAATACTTGTGGTACGAAGGGTCATTTCAAAGGACTTAAGGGTCGCCGCATAAGGCCTGCTTTTAGTTGCGCTGCCTGGCTGGGAGAAGACACACCGAGCTCACATTATTTGTTTACGTTTTCTAAAAAGTGAGAATGCTACTAGATGTGAAGCGAAAACAACTTAAGTTCATCTTGAGGAAAAACACAGCGCACTCCTAAGACACGGACAAAGAAAGGCAAGACAGCGCTGTATCGTCTTGCCTTTCTTTGTCCGTGTCTTAGGAGTGCGCTGTGTTTTTCCTCAAGATGAACTACCAACTAGCCCGCTCTTCCACCCTTGCAACAACGAAAGTACTGTTAAAAAAAAAAAAAGAAGAGGAGAGGACTGACAGCACTATTTCCCTAACGTTGTGCGCACTCCTTTACACTCACCTGTGCGTCTGGATCGAACTCGTCCGGAGACAGCAGGTTGACGTCGGCCAACCACCGCTCGACGTAGACGGCGCTCGATGCCGTCCCCATTGGAATGCGGTACGACCTTAGCAGCCACTGGTGTAGGTTGCATTTGGTGAGAGGCAACAGCTTGCGACCACCACTGGTGCAGGGCGTCTCGTATCGCTGTCGCCCTTCCTCCCACTCGCTAGATGGAACGCCAGGACGGGCGGGTTTGCTCGTGCGATCTATATGCTCCCAGCAATCTTCTTCCGAAACATATGGTGCGATGCATTGACAATGCAGTGCGCAATCACTCGGGTGCAATCCTTCGGGACGCGTCTCCGACCTGTCTGGCAAGGCGGGTGCCGGGTCATCTTGCGGCCGAGGCGTTGACTCGAGAGACATGGCCGTGTCCAGTGCCACTTAGCAGGCGATGACGAGGCGACGGGCTCTAGGTTGGCGTGGCTTCCTGCCCCGATGTAACACTGCGTCTGATGATGATGATGATGATGTCCTCAGGCTTACTGGCACATACCCGCGGCGTGGGATTGGCCAGGGTGCATATCTTCTTCTTCTTCTTCTCCACATGAAAATGGCATATGTATACCCACGCGGGGGGATTGGCCAAGATACGGTGGTGAATGCCAAGGAGGCATAAATAATAAGATGTCGAGCCACCTGAATGTGAGCATTGTAGTGCCCCGCTTTCAGATATTCATATTCTCTTTAACTGTCCATTTTATGGCACCCATCACCGAAGTCATTTTGAAAAATTTCATAAATACCACATACCGTTCTTTCCTTCACTTCTGTTATGAGATGAACCCATTACACCATGCGACAACGTCATGCCTTATTTAAACACCATTGGAATTCTTATTGCGCATAAGAAATTTCATTTTATTTTTGGCCAGGGTAATTCGTAAGAAAGAGTACCCTGGCACCGACAAGAGGGCCCTGTAGTCGAGCAACGGCAGAAGCAAACTCCTCAGCCTCTTGTCTCTGGCAAAAACCCAGCTTTTAGCTTCCGTTCAAACCCCGTGCATTCAGTTCAAATTTTAGTCTGCATTTAACATATTCGGATGCTATTTATTTATTCATTCCAGTCGTTTACATTGGGATTTTTACCGTTTTGTAATACACAACGTATTAGGATCTGTCTCATTTCATTTAATATCACACAAACTTAAAAAAATTGTTGTGGCGCTCTTTGACCTTAGCTTGCGCCATTAAACTCAAATCCTAATTAACTAACAATTCCAGGACAGCCTGACACTCTGCGAGCGATTCTCTGAATACAGGCGAGCGATGATGATGATGATGGATATATACCGGGTGAAAGATGTGAAAGTTCGCGCACCGCGCTTACACTACAGGACAACAAATAACACGTTTGCTTACAAGTGTTGTGGGACCTCGTACACCGGCGTGCTGACGCCATCCGAATTTCGTGCCATGGACTTCCTGATGGGACGTATGATGCTTTCACATTATTAATCTATTTTATTTTTGTAGCTTATGCTTGATTCTTCACGCCCCTACCGACTAAATGGGTGAGGAAGCCGAAGGGCCATGTTGGGTGACAAAAGAAATCAATCGAACGAGCCATGCCATGTTTAGTGAGGAGAAGAAGAAGAAGAAGAAGAGCCATACCACTCAACCTTGTACCACTCGCCAGCCAGTGTGCTATTATATTCACGATTATATAATTTCATCTGGTAGATTCCTCTGTTAGAATGTGAATTCACAACATTTCCTTCTCCGTATTTTTTGTTTTGTACAAATTTTAGCTCTGCGTCCCAAAATTTTAAAAATGCTCCATTCCCTGTACATGAGTGTGTTTGTATCCGCTATGCACCCTGGCCAATCACCCGCCGTGGGTATGTGCCATTAAGCCTGAGGACATCATCATCATCATCATTCCAGCTTACAGACGCCGTGTTACATCGGGGCAGGAAGCCATGCCAACCTAGAGCCCGTCGCCTCGTCATCGCCTCAGCGGCACTGGACACGTCCTGTGGCATCGTCCAGTGGCACTGGACACGGCCATGTCTCTCGAGTCAACGCCTCCAGTACCGCCAGATGACCCGGCACCCGCCTTGCCAGACAGGTGGGAGAAGCGTCCCGAAGGATTGCACCCGAGTGATTGCGCACTGCATTGTCGATGCATCGCACCGTATGTTTCGGAAGAAGATCGCTGGGAGCATATAGATCGCACGAGCTTCGAACGTCCTGGCGATCCATCTAGCGCGTGGGAGGAAGGGCGAGAACGATACGAGACGCCCTGTACCACTGGTGGTTGCAAGTTGTTGCCTCTTACCAAATGCAACCTACACCAGTGGCTACTGAGGTCGTACCGCATTCCAATGGGGACGGCATCCAGCGCCGGCTACGTCAAGCGGTGGTTGGCCGACGTCAACCTGCTGTCTCCGGACGAGTTCGATCCAGACGCGTGCACGGGTGAGTGTAGTGCTGTGCGCACAACGTTAGGGAAATAGTTGTGTTGTCAGTTCTCTCCTCTTCTTTTTTTGTTTAACAGTTCGGTTTGGTTAGGTTTATGGGGTTTAACGTCCCAAAGCGACTAAGGCTATGAGAGACGCCGTAGTGGAGGGCTCCGGAAATTTCGACCACCTGGGGTTCTTTAACGCGCACTGACATCGCACAGTACACGGGCCTCTACAATTTCTCCTCCAAAAAAATTCAATCGCCACGGCCGGGATCGAACCCGCGTCTTCGGGTCAGCAGCCGAGCACCATAACCACTGAGCCACCGCGGCGGCTTGTGTTGTCAGTTCTCTCCTCTTCTTTTTGTTTAACAGTACTTTCGTTGCATTGGCTTCACAGCGTCCTCACTTTTTAGAAAATGTAAAGAAATAATGTCAGCTCGGTGTTTAGTGTGTCTTCTCCCAGCCAGGCTACCTTTAAGTCCTTTGAAATGACCCTTCGTGCCACAAGTATTAACGCGAAAGCCTTTAATGCTTCATACTGTCGTTAGCAGCCGTGTGGGCAGATGTGTCTGCGTTTTGACGGGTGTCCACCGAAATATGTGAGACAGTTACTGCGTAATTTCCCTTCCTCAAATACAATTTTCAGTTTCTTCATAACGGCCCCTCTTTCTCTTTTACTCCCACTTCCTCCCTTCCTGTACGGGGCGGATAAGGTGTCCACCGAGATGACAGAGAATTACTGCGCCATTTCCTTTCCTCAAAAAGCGTTGCGTTCAAAGGGCAAGGCATAGCGCCGAACGGGTGGTGGTGGTCCCTGGACTCCCTGGCAGCGCTACAACACGCTGTCGCGTTCCGCTCCTAAAAGCGAAGCTTAAGCGTCATTAATTATAGGTCAGTTAGTAATTAGTCACTAATCAGTAATTAGTCATTAATGAGTAATTTGTCAGTACTTCTTCATCAATCATGTGTGACGTCATCCAGTGGTGACGTCACCAGTGTCACATAGGCAAAGTGGTGCGGAAAACGCTTTCGCCTCTACGCACTTTAGACAGTCAAAGTGCCCCCTGATTTTTTTTGCTCTTCGCAGCTCCATCAGGTAATAGGTTGGGTCAGTTTTCGACCAGGTTCGGTTAATGATTCCTGAACAATACAGTTTGTGCGCTCATCTTGATACTCGGAAGCTGTAATGCTTATGTTTGGTGAGAATGCAGCCCAGAACGAAGCCTAAATGTTAATTTCTGCGATGTGCCGCCACTTTTTTTCCCCCCTCCCCAACCACAGGCCTCTTCGAGATGGAATGCGGAAGGCAACATGGCTTCTAGGGCAGATTATGAAGCTGTATCCACACGCACGTCAAGTTCAAACACCTCCGGTCCCAAGCTTCAGGAGTCGGTCAAACGGAGTCTTTTCGACTCTAGCTCGAGCCAGGACTGATCTTAGTCCACCGTACCTCCGGCGAAAGACCTTCTAAGCAGACTGCCTCGCGCAATAAAAGTTCGCCTTTTCTTGGGCATGCCTGTTAATTCTCGACAATGTAGTATCGCGCTCAGTATGAGCTACAACGCTCTAGCGCCTGCCCGGGCTCTCGCGCGGTATCGCTCATGCTGAGTGCGGTAGTACAGTATTGTGCATCTTTATCGCGAACACTTGCCTCAACCGCTGGTTCGTTTACGCTGGAACTGGGGACAGAAATTGGGTATACTGCGGTAACTTTTGTCTCGTAGTAAGTTTGTCAACAACACTTATCTGGTTCAGCCGCGTACGATGCAAAGCCATAATCATTGTCTGCCTCGAAATCGGCGAATCGAAAGCCGTGGACTCAGGGATTTCGCCAAATGGCGTTAATAGCGCCGTCTGTTGTTTGCATAGGCTGCCAGCTGATAGCCTTGTGGTGCGGACGCATGTTTAGGAGCTCTGGGGATTACGCGTGGTGACCGGGACCGGACGCAGTGACGACCGTGAGAGCGAAGTGAATGCGTCAAATAGAGTACTTTCGTTCACAATTTTGAGAGTAGGGTGTGTTTAGATCTAAGCTAGTTACGGCACGGTCGCTTGATGCAAAGAGCAAAGCGAGGTTGCGCTTTGCATCAAGCGGCCGTGGTAGATGTCTCCCCCTGAGAGATACCAGGGGGCAGCAGTGACTCATTAGAATAACAGGATGTGTAGTAGGATACATCTAGGGTGCCTAATACAATTTAAGAAAACAGAAGTTAGTAACTATGGGCCATGGCTTTCCGAGTTCTGTATTACTCCGCCGACAACTGCAATAGTAAACGAGTCAGATTTTCAATGTTTGACTATATTAAACAAGCCTGAGGCATCGAAATTCTTGCGCTCATATCTTCGTGTGGAGGTTACAAGAAAGACGCGTGGGTATTCTGTGTGGCGGTCATGAATGAAGGATAAGCTTCACAGCAATCCTATGTTGTACCCGACTATAGCCAGACCTCTTTAACCATGCATTCCAATCACGAAACTGCACATCAGAATCCGTGCATGCCTTGCTGTCTTCTTCTGAAATTATCAGACCGAGGTGTTTCTTGTAGTATGCGCCCCTTAGTCGACCCCTTGTAGCCGCTTGAGAGCGTCTTCTTTGTCTTTGCTTTGATCAGCATCGACAGAATCGGTTTTGACCAATCACAATCTAGGAAACATGGAACGCTAAGAGATCCACTACTGCTATGATCGAGGATCTCTGGCAGGTAGTGCAAATGTCCGCCGATGCATGCTTCATAAAAAAACAATTCGCTAATTGTCATCTGCGTTGGAACTAATCAGCGATGTACCGCAGTTTGTGCAGTCTAACAAGTCGGGTTGCTTGTTTGAAACGTCCAGCTCACTGACACCTGGACATCTGCTTCAACCTTTTGATCACTATCTCGCCAGAATTAGTTTAATCTGCACGCCGTTATCGCGCCATCTTCTCTAAATGAGCAACAGCCCACTGACATATACCTGGTGTCCCAGCTGAAAATAACCAAGGTTTCAAAACAGACAGTACGTCAACGCCGACCCAAACCCAAAAATAAAAAAAAAATCTTTTTCGTCCTCCAAAATGAATTGATTAACGAGCTCTAATTAGCTAGCTTCTTAAATATTGGCTTGGGAATGAGTGCCAGTTCAGGAGTTATCGATCGTCTTTAAAAATAGCTGGCTGAAATGTTTGCTCCAAGGTAACATTCACGCAGGTTTATTTACTGGTCTTAGACAGCTGCTATCCCTCGCCCAGAGCACCCGCAAAACACCGTCGGGCCCAGCGCTCCCGAAAAAACGGTTTTCGTACTGTCGAGTCGACTCTTGGGATGCTGATGCAATACCGCTGTCACGTGGTATAGGTTTAATATTTCGTGGGCTGTCTTTTCGGTAAAAATAGTAGGTAAATGGTATTTTGCTGCAAACATTTCCTCCGGCTATTTTTCAAGGCGATCTGCAACTTGCACATTGAGAATTCTTTCCCGACATCAATAATTAAAAGCTTGCTGATTAGTATTTAGCAACTGATTGATTTTTCGGAACGAAAATACACAAGTGACTTGGCCATACGACACTCAACAGCACTCACCTGGTTTTATTACCTTAGGTTAGGGCCCTCCGTCCTTTTTAAATACTGGTTACTTTTAGCTGTGAAACCTGGTGAAAAGGCGCAGATGGAAAGGCGGAGCTAGCCACTGACGTCATTTTAATTAGTAGGGGTCGCAGCTGGGATCCTAACTGTCAGCCGTTAGAGCCATCGCGGCATCCCGACTCAGACCGTTGACGTGCCTTTCTTTTCATCATGTAAACTGTTCCCCCTTCGACGTACAGGCGTACCCTATTGCGACGATGTACAAGTGCGGACGCACTTAAACGGAACACCTTATTTTGTTTTTAGGGGAATCACGCCTGTCTTAGCAGTAGTCAAGGAACATAGTGTGTCCATGGGTAAACCATGCAAGTGATCACTGCCAGCATGCACATGACATACATCTTAATTTCAGTTGAGCAATAAATCAAAAGCCACGAAATACAGTAGGCACCTCCCTTTTCTTAGTCCGTACCTGAAAATTAAAAACCTACGTGTTGCGCCATGTTAAATCTAAACGATATAAAATCGACTGCACTCCATTCCCCAGGGGTTGTAGTTTTTTAGTTAGACTTTTAAGTCTAGGTTGGGCCACGATTAATAAACTGAAAACACGGCAACACAACAGGTGCACAGTTCGGACAAAGAGAAGAGAGAGAGAGACCATAGATGTTGCTGTGCTTATTCCGAAACTATACGTAGGTGGAAGTAAGCACTCACAAGGGGCCCCCCATTCGCAGCGGCTCCCGAGCCCGCTGCACCAAAAGCTGTGCAGGCTGAGCCGACAGCGAAGTAAAGAGACACAGAGGCAGGGCAGATCTTGCGCGTTTTCCTTCACACTCACCCCTTTCCCACCCATCCACGCACGCACACACACACGCACACACAAACACTCGAGACAACAGCTAGGGAATTAGGGCTGCCGCGCGCTTCACACGTGGCGACGGCGAAGCCAGAGTAGACACCGGAGTTCAGTGAGCATCGATGTAGAGGGTCGGCAGTCCACGAGCCTCGCAGTCCACCACCAGTCCTCTCCAACACAGCCGCAGTCCGCGCACAGCGGTTCACCGGGACGTCGAGTCTCGGAACAGAGTCATTGCGGCCCCCCACCGGCAGATGGCGTCGTCTGCTTTATGCAGGTATAGCCGCCGATTCGTTCGGCGAGCATGGCGTCGTCTGCTTCAGGCTTGTATAGCCTCGGATTCACTCAGTAAGCTGGTTCGCGTAATGGAAATGCAATATGGTGCTTTGGGTCATAAACCGAAGCAATGGTCATTGCAGGAGCCATCATGGAAGTCGAACACAGGTGACGGACGTTGAAAAAATCGGAAGGGCCGCGCACGAGGTAGTTCGGACAACCTGGGCTCGGTCGGCGCTCCGGAAATCGCGGCGCGTAGATGTCGCGCCTGTTATTTCCATTTGCCTTTTCTTTTTGTTTTTAATTTGTCTGCTTCGAGAGCAGACTAATTAAGCGACCTCGGGATGACGAAACTGAGACCCCTTGCACTGACCGGCAGGAGAACGTACACTTTATATCTACGCGATCGATGACGCGTTTATTCAGTGCTTGCACATTGTCTGTTCTCCTCCTGTATCTGTGTTTGTTTCCACAGTTAATCTGCTGTGTAGCGGCACCAACTAGCTCATTGATCATACGTGTTTCATACGACTGCGGCTTTGGCTGCCCCTCTTGAGCTTCGTTGGGGCATGAAAGAATATTTACGATACCTCTTCACAGCCTTCCATGTAAAGACGACATGTCCGTCACGGATATTCTCTGCGGATTGGAACAGATGAGTCACCTGTGATTATCAAACGTTTAAGTCAACATGCCTCGTACAAGCGGTCACGTGGAACACCACTACACTGAGCTGTAGAAGGACTGTGGCTTCTTCAGGTGTTGCAGCATTTGGTATCTGCCCCGACAATATCTACTTGAATAAAGTTATTAAAGAGAAGGCAACATATATATAATATTTCCTTGAGCTTGTTTGACCCCTGGTACGAATACGCGTGAACTTTTGATGCCAGCATACCACACAATCCGTCCCCTTTTCTCACTATATACAGACGGGTATCTTTACTGGATGCAAGTCGCGACGGCAATGGCCAGTAGGGAATACTGCCAAACCCAGAGGCTGACCTATTATTAGCGGGTCACTGCTCATGGCGTCGACACGTGACTATCTCTGTAAGCACGTGCCACGTCTTTAGTGTTCCTCCCGGTTTTGTTTCTGAACTGAAAACAACGGCTGACGTCTGCACTTGGAGGCCTGAAGTCTCAAAGCAAGTCGCTCTAGAGGCGGCTTCGCCGTTGGCTCGTCATGTGACAACAGTAATAACCGAAGGACGGTGGCGACGATGCTGGCTGATGTCGGCTCCTTCTAGCACGCCATCAGCTTCGAGAATTTGGTTTCTGGTTCACTGGCTCCAAATGCGTAAATGTAGCTTCCACTGCAGTGTCCGTCAGTTGTGAGGAAGAAAAACTGGGACTGCCTGGGTCTGTCTGCAGGCACGTCGTGACGTCACGGCCACGTCACTGTCGCGTTTTTAAGTATTCGTAGCGCACCGTATGCATTGTGTTTCCGCGCGAAGATCAATGGGTGAATAGCTCGTCAGACAAGTGGGGGAAAAGTGAAACTAAAATGATTGTGCCGGTGTCCTCCTGAGACGCAGCAGAGGAAAATTTGTCCAATATACTAGGATAAAGGAATCACTGGAATGGCAGCAATTGAAGGAGGTTTAGCGGCGTAAAAGCTCAGAGATACTTTTACAACCTGTGCTGCCATCTAGTAACTATAAAGGTGGGGCAAAAAAAGATCCAAGCCAAAAGCGCATTCCAACAGGCGCTCTTACTTGCTGCAAACACTGGCGTGGAGACGGAACACTGCTTTTCCCCTGCGCTTGGGAAAAATTAGGTTTTTGCAGGACATTTCCAAGCTCGTAGATAAAAGTTTGAAACGCGGAAAAAGACATATCAATGATGTTTTGGAACCTAAATTAACATATCCGAAGTGTTTGAATTGAATCGAGACTAACCCTGGATCTCAGGGGGGCCTGCAGCGGTCAAAGTGCCTTCTCTGTTCTTTAAAGAAAAATAATGGAAAAATCGCAGGCCTAAAGCGGAAGAAGAGGACATTGGACGCTGCTCCACAGCGTATATGCCTGGCGTTGTTCCCGCGATGACGTCGGGACGCTAGCCAGTCGAGCGTGCCTGGCACGATCCATCAGCGTTCGCGTCCATCGAGTGAAAACAACGTTTCTCGCTAATTGAAAGCCCGCGCGCACAGCCGGCGTCGCCCCGCGCGGCTAATGGCGCGAGGACTCCTACTCCCCCGGGACGTCCCGCCAGACGCCGAGTCCCGACCGTCCCTGCTGCACATGCGGGGAGACCCAACGCACCCTCGGATCCCGAGGGTCCCCTCGAGTCCGCTTTACGCGGCGGCGCCTGTGTCACATTACGCGGTGACCCTGCAGAGGCGGACAGTGTCTTTTGCGGCTAGGAAGAAATGGGGATCAGTGGAACTCCTTTATGGAGCCGAACTGACGAAGTCCATCAGCGGAGCCGAGAGGTACAGGGAGAAGGGAAATTAAGAACTGAAATTCCGAAAGGAAACAGGACGAAATGAAGAAGGAGGCATTACACACAGTAAGTTGTTCATCGCGTAATGTCACAGCCTGCGCATACAAGGCGGAGGGCGAAGGCGTCCCGGCACAGTATATACACGAATCGGGCTGTCGTGCACACAGCACCACCACCACCGGCACGCAGCTTTCGGCAGAAACAAAAGCGGTTCTCTTCCTCCTCCGTCGCGGCCAAGTGAAGCGCGACCGTCGGATGGACTCGGCGGCCGGCCGAGGTCGTCCGTCATCGTTAGGCCTAACGCGATTTGGGCGCGCCGCGGATGGACTCGCCGTCGACGCGGCGCGGCGGCGGGGTGAGTGCGGCTGGCCACACGGGCCGCTCTGCGGCGGCGCCTAATCCAATCAGCGGGCGGCCAGCGAAGAGAGGGGGGAGGGCATCATCGGTGTCTCTTTCCACCGGCGGAGGAGGGAAGATGGCGGAGAAGAAGGAGAGAGGAGGGTGTGGAAGCGAACCGCGGCCGCTGGTCGTGGTGGTGGTCGGCGGCGCTAATTCAATCGGCGCCTGACTCATGGCGCCAGGTGAGCGGGCTCTTTTCGTTCCCCCTGGGAGCGACGCCGGACAGGTGCTGCTGGGTCGTCACGCGAACAGGGCGTCGATGGAGTGCTGCAGGCGGGCGCTGTGCTCCCGCGCCCGGAGCCGGAGCGCGGCGATGCTGTGCGTCCGTAGGTCCTGGCCTGCCCCGGACCCGGCCGCCGTAGCTGCCGCGGATCCTGCGATGGCCACCACCAAGGCTCACGGGGAGCGTCCGTGGTAACGTACCACGAGACGAGAAAGCTCGAGTGGAATTTTATTGCATTTCTTTTCTTTCTTTAGTTTTGTACGTCGAGATCTTTTGCTGCGCCTGTGCGACGGCAGTGCACGTGAAAGAAAGAACCCCGGGGGGTCGAAATTTCCAGAGCCCTTCACTACGGCATCCCTCATAGCCTGAGTCGCTTTGGGACGTTAAACCCCCATGAACCATTTTCTTACTCTTCCTATCTGTTTACGCTTTATGTGATTGTACTGATAGTATTTAGCCTTTGAGTTCTGAGTTGAGCACCGTTGGGCAAAAGTTTAGAGCCCGATTAGGCAGACTTTCTTCTGGGCCATACCAAGCATATCTCGGTATGCATCCCCAGCCTTCCAAGTCTGTTGAAGATAAGAGCAACTCTGCCCTCTCCCTTTCGTAAATTAGGACTTCCACGGATGCTACTAACTCCGTACTAGATGTTTAAAAGCCAGCCCTCTTGGACTCTATAAAGTACTGACAAAGCCTGTGCCTTCCTTTCCATTGTTATTTTTTTCCACTTTGTATTGCGCTTTATATTTTTGTTTTGTTTTTCTCTTGCACCCCATGCTCGATGCCCTTTTGGACCCGGTAAGTTATCACTAATAAAAAAATGAAAAAGTTGCCATAAACTACGCACAGAACACAGACATGGTTGGCGCGATTGTGAGGGGCAAAAAGTCGGAAGCAAGCACCTTCACAACAAATAAATATCCATGGCAGAAGCAGAGCAGGGAACACTTTCATATCAAAGAGAAGAAAACAAAAGTGCATGCTAAGTTATTGCAACAACAGCCAAGCAGTTCCGCCTGCTTTAGGGAATCGAAATCAACAAATAAATTAGAAAGCAGATTTACACACTGTTTTCAAATGCGTAAGTAGGTGCAAAAATAGCAAAAGGTGACATAAATAACGTGCTGACGACTACTCAACATTACTGCGAACAAGACAAAAGAAAGGCTTCGTTTAAATTAAACATAAAATCCGAAATTCTGTGGGGCGAATCGCTGCCAAGGCAAAAATAAAAGGCCTGAATCGTGATAAAAATGAAAGAAAAGAACCCAGTTCCCAACCCCAACAACGAACACTTATACTGAAGAACCACACTGACCTATATATGTTTTCGGCTGTGAAGGTGAAAAAATGCATGGTG
This sequence comes from Amblyomma mixtum, assembly GCF_055824585.1. Classification (NCBI taxonomy): domain Eukaryota; kingdom Metazoa; phylum Arthropoda; class Arachnida; order Ixodida; family Ixodidae; genus Amblyomma; species Amblyomma mixtum. Next base: position 116,427,529 of record NC_143020.1, on the reverse strand, counting down.
AATATACACGACGGACCACCACCAACCGGTCCCTTCAAAGAAGTGGCCAAAAATCCGCCCCTGTTTGTATTCTGCCTTTGTGAGGTGGAGTTTATGGAAAAATAAAATTTCATTACTTCTTCTGCTCATTATTGCATATACAGGGTGTGTAGGCTAACTTTAGAAAAGGGTTAAAAGATGAAATATTTGAGGTATATTTATTTGCGATAAAGAAAGCCTGACGTGTATCGTTTTTCCAAGCTCCAAAAAAAGTCCGCGAAATAAAAAAAAATCACGTGACTAGCGCATTCGCGCGCCACGATTGTGCTGCTCTTAACCGTGGCTTGAGTGAACGAAATCAGCTGCTCGTAAGGCGCGACGACCTCATTGCTCCGGAAGGCCGATATGTCGACGGTGGTCGCCGTCACGCTTGCGGACTGGCTCGCGCGGGCGTCACAACCACCGTCGACATATCGGCCTGACGGAGCAGTGGGGTTCCCTGGATTTTCAAACCCTTGGCTAAAGTTAGCCTGGATACCCTGTGGCTAAAGTTAGCCTGGACACCCTGTGGCTAAAGTTAGCCTGGACACACTGTGGCTAAATTTGGCCTGGACACCCTGTATATAGTACACGCAGCGCATCGCCGAAGGAGCGAGGAATAGAGGTAGGTGTAGGGGACATGCGCGACCCTCGATTCATACCCGCTGGGGAGAGGGCAGAGGGTGCCGGAGGACTCGGTCTCGTTGTCGTCGTCGACGACGCCGTCGACACAGCCGCCGCGGGAGGAGGGGGCGGAGAGGAGGGCGCCGACGAAGGCGGCGTCGACGCCTGCGGACTGGCGGCCGCCATGTCGGGAGGCCTACCCCCGCTCAGCGCCTTGGACGCGGGCGGGGGCGAGGAGCAGGCCGCAGCCACGCTGCCTCCGCTGTCGCTGCAGCAGTCCTGTCCCTTGAGCTTTTCGGCCGCCTCGAGAGACTTGCGGTGCATGCCTGCGGCAACGAGGCGGCAGCACGAGGCTGGGCTCCGTCAGCGCCGCTGCTGGCACTCTGCCCCGCACGTGCGCATCATGCGCGTCAATCTCCTCCCCGCACGCTAACTGTCGTGCCTCAACAGTGCGCGCAGCGTGAACTGAGAAAAAGGCTAACCATACACAGCATTCCCAGGAATTAGGGGGGATCAAGCGCCCGTATACACTCTAAACACAAAGGAGTAAAAAGGGTGTAAGCTGTCCTCTAGCGCCCTCTTTTATCAGTTCGCTCTGTCCGCGACAGGCGGCGCCACCCAAAGGGTGTGCGCTAGAGGGCATGCAGTTTACTCCATTTTTAGTCCCATATAGGCGTTATTTCTGGGACTCTGCCCCGCACGTGTGTACGTGCCCGTCAATCTCGTCTCCGCACGCTAACTGTCGTGCTTCAACAGCGCTGGCAGTGTGAACAGAGAAAAAAGCTGAGCAGACACAGCATTCCCAGGAATTCTGGGGATCAAGCGCCTCTACAGTCTAAACACAAAGGAATAAAAAAGGAGTAAGCTCTCCTCTAGCGCACTCCGTTTTTAGTACGCTCTGTTCACGACAGGTGGCGCCACCCAAAGGGAGTGCGCTAGAGGACAGCTCACCCTCTTTTTACTCTCACATACCTATGCGTTATTTGTGTGTATAGAGTAGTTCGTTTGGCTGCCACCACTGGCTGCATGGCTTTGAACATTCAGAAATAGTGAGTTGCCATCATTCGAGATTTAAGAAAGAAAAAGAGATAATAACCAAGTTGCTGTTGAAAAGAACGTGATAGGCCACCGGGCTTAGTGGCACTGACTGGGCCTGTCCCGAATTCCTGGTAATGACGACAGGACTGACGGGGCATACTGCAGAGCTTCAGAATCGCCTGCCTTAAGAATATAAATTTGTAACTGCCGCCAGTCGCAATTAGTCGTACAAATATAAAGTTAACGTTTCAAACAAATCAGTTAGAACACTCGAGACCTGCGCTTGTGCGTCCAAGAAAGCGACTAAACTCTTTATTCAGCTAAGGTGTAGACGCTCACGCACTTGGATCAGCGTTTTCTGGTGTGATGGATATACTTATTGTTCCGCAAGATGTAATTCTTCAATCCTGCTTTGAATGTGCCTGTTTCGTGCTTGCTTCTCGCGTTGCCAGTACTCTTCAGTCATGAGCAAACTACAGCTCCAACCCGCGAGATCGCATTTCCTAATGCACGGCTGTCTAACAGAAAAGCCAGATTATAAGGAGCTTGTCTCACGGTGGGAAATATTGTCGCGGAGATTTTCCGTCTGCAGTTGAGCACATTCAAGAAAGCAGCCTTCATGCTAAGCTTTTACCGGGACTTAAATCACGACATTGATTTCTAGCGCACTTGTCGCATTGTCAGAGCAAGTTATGTCGCACATTCTCACAAGCATGGCGGAAGCCAACAGTCACCGAAACCAAGGAGCACAGGGGATGTTATATATATATATATATATATATATATATATATATATAATATGTAGTGTTCCTCAATGGGAGATTAAAGGTCAATTATTTTAAAGGTAATTTATTTGAAGGCAGCAGAAAAAACTACCACATGCTGCCCGGTTTCTCCGAATTTCGCGAACTTCGGAGGTCGTGGGTTCGGATCCCACCGGCAGCGTGTGGTTTTTTTAGTCCTGCTTTCTAAACAATTATCTTTAAAATAATTAATCTTTAATCTGCCGCTCATGAACACCACAAATTATATGTATAAAATATAACACCCCTTGTGCTCCTTGGTTTCGGTGGCTGTTGGCGTCCGTGATGTACAGCCTTTGTCAGAAGTAACCGGGCTGCACGTTTTTCTTCTCAGTCGTATATTAAAGCTATTATGCCAGCCCTCAAGCTCTTAATCTCGTATGGTAAGTAGAACCCCTGTTCTCACCTTCAAATAACATTTTGTTCTTTAGGGAAGCCTTGAGGGCTCTGTTATACGAATGAGAAGCAAACCATGCAGCCTGGTTACTTTTGACAAAGACTGTACGTCATAACGTGAACTCTCTTTCCCCTTCCCTTGTCTGCCCACATTCTCACAGGTTTAGATGCGACTGCTGTGCTATGGGCAGCTTTACTGACAGACATTCTTGCACCAATGGTAAAGTAATGGCGTCCGTATCTTGGTTTCAGGATAGGGGGGGAAAGCGTAGGGGGAAAGCGCATAGGGGGATGTGTGTTCCGGCGGCAGCAGCACGTACCGAGCAGCCAGGGTGCGCAGGTGGAGGCGTCGTCGCCGCTGCTCTCCTTGGCGCTGCGCAGTATGGACTCCGGCAGCGGCAGCGAGTGGCGCACCATGGCCCCGTACAGGCCGTACTCGGCCATGATGGTCGACTTGCCCCAGCACTTCTCCGTCTTGCGCCACTTGGCGCGCCGGTTCTGGAACCACACCTGAGCCAACACACAGACAGACAACGGTACACTCTACGGCGAAAGAGGAGAACCTCGGCGATTGGGCACGTTCGCTTTACTCGGAATAGTTTAACTTCAATAACGTCTGAACTCGAGGCTCAGAAAAGCGAATATCGTTTTATGGTTGCAACAATGCATTGAAAGAATTTCACTGATTTTACCTTAAACAGTGTAGTAAAACACTGACGGCCAAGCACTGCCAACGAAACGAGTTGGTTTTGAGAATTTTCCAACAGTAGAAGCAGGGATTCTTTTCCTGCAGAACGTGCCAAAAACCCGTCGCGGTGGCTCAGTGGTTACGGCGCCCGGCCGTGGCGGCCGAATTTCGATAAAGGCGAAATTCTAGAGGCCCGTGTACTGTGCGATGTCAGTGCACGTTAAAGAACCCCAGGTGGTCCAAATTTCCGGAGCCCTTCACTACGGCGTCCCTCATAGCCTTAGTCGCTTTGGGACGTTAAACCCCCATAAACCAGTAAACCAAGAACGTGGCAAAATTTCTAGGCTTGTATTCGACGCCGAGTCTGCAAACGCCGCAATGAGTAAGATCGAAAACTATTATTATTATTTATTTATTTGGACATACTATCGATCCTAACTTAAAGGTGCACTGAAGAGGATTCTGAACTTGTCTTTTTGCCGCGGGAACTCGATCTACACGTTCCTACCATTCTTAGAAACTGCAACTTATTGCCCTGTATGGCCGATTTCCCTAATTAAATCGAATTAACGTCCGGCTCCCGCCCTTTTTTTTAATTCTGCCTCGTACGATGGGCGGAGTCGACCAACGCGTGAAGTTCCTTTCAGCCAGCTCCGTGGAGGCTTTGCTTTCGCTTTATTTTGTTTTTTAGGTTTCCATGAATAAATAGTTTCATTCGCAGATAATATAGCCGCAAAATAAGCCCGCAGAAATAAAAATACGCGCGGACTATTTGCTACTACGGACTACTACGTATTACTCCGCCGATGGCAAAGCGGCAAGCCGCCACCAGACTGGGTGAAAGGCACTCCACGCGTTGGTCGACTCCGCCCACCGTACGAGGCAGAATTCAAAAAAAAGGGCGGGAGCCGGCCGTTAATTCGATTTAATTTGGGAAATCGGCCATACAGAGCAATAAGTCGCAGTTTCTAAGAATGCTAGGAATGTGTAGATCGAGTTCCCGCGGCAAAAAGACAAGTTCAGATTCCTCTTCAGTGCACCTTTAAACCAAGATAGGGGTTTGCACAGAAAACGAAAAAAAAAAAAAACAAGGGTGACAACAAGGCAAAGTAGCTCTGCATACTGACATCAGGAGCGCTGTTCTATGCGAAGCGCCGTTAATAAGCACTACAAAACCGGAGACAGCAGCTGAACAAATAATAAACATAGCTTTAAATTCTATTTTTGTGCACATTTTCAAGACGGGATCGAAACTACTCGCGAGTTGACGACGTGACAACATGCCCTGGCAACTTATTCAAGTTTCGTGCTGCTGATAGGAAATAGGAGTGTCTGAAACAGGCTTTTCAGAACTTTACCTCCCTCACGCGTATACGGTGTGCTTATGGCAAGTTAAAAGCGATGCATCGTCCCTTGTGTAACGCTTAAGCAAACAAGGGAAGGGGAATGAGGGGCTCGTTATAAATATGAGAGAAGCCAACAGCCACAAAAACCAAGGAGCAGAGAGGATTTTTTTATTTGTAATTTATTTTGTGCTGTTGTTCGATTTAGAATATTACTGAACATGTTATCGCTTATCGCTTAAACTAATTGATTAGAAAAGCAGAAGAAAAACAACTACACGCCGCCGGTGGGATCCGAACCCACGACCTCCGAATTACGCGTCCGGTGCTCTACCGCTGAGCTACGGCCACGGCTGTCAAATCTTCTGCTTTCGGGGGTATTTATGTTTACAAATAAAAAAAAATCCCCTCTGCTCCTTGGTTTTTGTGGCTGTTGGCTTCTCTGTTGTGTAACGCTGTTTGTCAACAAGTACTAGGTAATTCATTTATATAATTCAAAAGATACAGCCGCTTCTGTTCTCTTCTAAGCTGAAGGAGGGACAAGCCTGCTCGCGCTTCAGGCAGGGAAACCCAATACTGCCTTCGACGCTTACAGTACTCGCTGTAAAAGCGACTATGCAATTACGTTGCAGAGAGGAAATATTGCATCGCTCGGATAGACATCATCAGTGGTGCCTATTAGCAAACTACAGGGTGACGTCAGTCCAACATCAGTGGCAGGCAGATGTTACTAGAGACTTTTAGCATAGCGCGTACCGCTACCGCTTACCGCGCGCACCCAGTACACACGCGTTGACTGGTTCAGACGCGGCAGGGGTGCGCGTAGCTTCCCGGGACCTGGCGGCAGCTGGCGCGCTCAAATGCGCACTGACGGTGTGCGCTATCCGATGAATGGTAGCGATAGCGCTACGTGCAATGCCAAAATTCTCTGTTAATGTGTGCTGTGCTGTTTCCACGTGTTCGTGCTACTCCTAATGCGTGTCCGAAAATCAATTCATCTGAAATCAAGTGCACAGCAGACGAAGGTATATGATATGGGCTTTAAAGCGAAAAACTAAACAATTCAGATGCGGAAAAGCCCAATTGCAGAAGGAAGCTTGCTGAAGATAACTGAAGGCTCGAGGTAATATTACGGAGGAAAGCATTTAACGAGATGCAGAAAGGGAGTCGACCACAAGAGAGTGCAATGAGCTGTCCCGTGCAAGCGGGACGTTAAACACACGGCTCTGCATTACGCCTACGTGCAGGCGAGCAAGAAAATTGCTTGTTCGATCTCTTCAGAGTCGTCGCTCTTTGCTATTTTGCAGATTTTCGCGTTCATTTCGTTATCCGCGCCCTGTCCTGTTTTCTTTTATTCTTTTTTATGAATTCTTGCGCAACCTTCTGCTCGACGCATGGAAAGTGAAAGCGACTGAAAACTACTCCAACCTCTAAAAGCCTTCGCCGCTGCCGAGTGACGTCCTTACTTTGCCGACAGACACGCGCGCGCACATGCCGCATAGTTATGTGCGGCGCGATTCGAGAGCTCTTAAAACCCAAGAACCACCCCGTCCGTCCCTCTTCTCTCATTTCTTTCCTTTCCTTCTTTCTTTGTTTTGTTGCTCTACTTGTGCTCTTTCGTTCCCGTAGATGGCGCCGTTTCCTACGTCGTCTGCAGCGTTTTTTTGTTGCTGTACTTGTTCTCTTTCGTTCCCGTAGATGGCGCTGTTTCCTACGTCGTCTCCAGCGTTTTCTGCGTAGAGAGGCCCTAAACAACGCGAAGCGGTCTCCGACAGCGACGGCGGGCGGCGACGCCCAATTAGGCTAATGGGGCGGCTCGTTAGTGCCTCGCTCACAGGATTCGGTTACGCCCCCCCCCCCCCCTTCCTCCTCACCCTTGCTCTCGCGGTGAGAGAAGCGCGCCTCGGGCTCCTCCTGTAATGAGGATAGTGTTTCCAGGCAGGGCGCACGGGCACGTTCTTTTACCCCGCCACTGAGGAAAATACGCCCCGCGCGCCCCCTATACCTCGCCGCCCAGGTAGAGTCGGCACGAAGCGCGCGCACTGCGAGCTCAACTAGAAGCCTCTCGGAGATTGGAATGCGTGCGGCTGAAAGGCACAAAAAGTATTTTGATAGATAGCCGTCAACTAATCTTGCGTTGCACTGCTATGCATAAGAGGAAAGCGCAAAAAAAAAAAAACAAATTACTCGCCGTATTTGAAACGTGCTACTATTGTGTTCAAGCACTGCAATCAGCTTAGCAGAGAAATCGTGGAGCCGTGCCTAATCGCCAAGTCCCAGGACACGTGTCGCAAAACGTTCGGTTCCATTACAGAAAAAAAGAGAGAGAGAGACAGCTCACCCGGATAAGTATCTGCCATTTTATTTCCTCGTTTAGTTTTGCCTTTGTTGTTATATTGTCTGACAGCCCATGCTGTGTTTGAGTTGTTGTATTAATATCATACATTTTTTCAATAAATTCCCACGTGTTAGAAGCCGCCCGTGCCGTCTTTCTTTGCTCGCCCTTTGTGCCACGTCGCACTAGAACAATGTGCCGAACGATCATCAGCCTGGCCGATTCCCGATACTCATGATTTAAACTGCCGGCTGAAGACGCTTCCGTTCTGCCTTGTGATTTACTTAATCAAACGACAAATGTCTTTGATTTTTATTTACACGGACGGGTAAGAAGAGGTTGGAGCCTAAAAGCGGCGCCGACTACTCCTTTTCGCATGAAAGAATAAAGCACTCGCACTGTAGAAGTGGTGAAATAACGCAGAACAAAAAAAAAACGCTACAGCATACAATGCGCAACACAGAGAACACAATACTTCACACGCCAGAGGTGGTAAAAGTAAATGAAAAATAAGCCTAAAGCAGCGAGCAGACATAATCATAGTAAATCGAATATAAATGATAAGCACAGCAAATAACAAGCGACGACCTAACGGCGCAACAATAAGGTTATGATCACAGATAAGTTGAGAGACAAACAATGCAGTCAGGAACTATAGTTTTGCAAGCACAGAAAATTCAAATTCAAATTCAAATTCAAATTCAAATTCTTTATTACATTCAAAAGTACACAAAGATGTGTCCAACACTGTCTGGACCCGTAGCCGTAGGCTAGTCATGGGTCCAAAAAATGAAATACAGTCATACAGACACTCCAGTACAAAGCAATTAGAAATTGTAACAGCGGGGTAGATACATGTGTATGAATACAAGCGCAGAAAAGGGAGAAAGAAAAAATTAAAAACATTACACGGAACAACTATATAATATGAAAAACATCGCCTATGTCCAAAAAAGAAATAATAATAATAATAACAACGAATTCGCGCAGCAGGTTGAGTAAGAGTTAGTTCTTAGTATGTATGTGCTGAAAGAATTTTTTTGCTGTAGGAGTGAAATTTTGAGCGTATTTTACTTCGTGGGGAAGGGTATTCCATATTTTTGCACCAATAAAAGCGAGCTGTCGTTCTCCATATACGTTGTGAGTGGGTGGCAGATTAAAGTTTCCAAGCGTTACATTCCTGGTGGGACGTGATGACATGTTAAATAGGGATATATGGAAAGGATGGTTGTATCTTACGACGCTGTTTACGGTAGTAGCTGTTTTCAGTAGCCGTAGTGAATCGAAAGGTAGTATCTGTAAGTCTTCGAATAATGATTTGCTGGGATGATCCGGTTTAGAATGAGTTATGACTCTTAATGATCGTTTCTGTAATCTTCGGATTGGCTCGATATAACTGTTGTAGGTCCATCCCCAAGAATCTAGGCAGTAAGAAAGGTGACTGTGGATGAAGGAAAAATATAAAATGCGTAAAATATTTGTATCAAAGAAGTCACGTGCCTGTAGCAGTTGATAGCACCCGGAGGCCAGTTTCGCCCCCACTGCAGATATGTGATTTTGCCAGTGCAGGTGCCTATCAAATATTACGCCAAGATATTTAAAAAAAGGTGTATGTTGCAGTACAGAGTTGTTAATGGAAATGTTCATACAGTTAATATCTACTTGTTTACTACGGGAGTGAAATACAGTATATTTTGTTTTTTCAACATTAACAGACAGCTTGTTAGCTGAAAACCAGTTAGAGATGCTTGCTAAATCTAAGTTCGTTTTGGACTCAATTTCCTCGATGTTGTTTCCTGTAATAATTATAGCGGTGTCATCGGCGTACATCAGCATATCTCCGAAATGTAGTGCACGTGGAAGATCGGAAACATATAAAGAAAAAAGCAGGGGTCCCAAAACAGACCCTTGGGGTACGCCCGTGTGTATACGTTGTGGTGACGATGATACATTATTCATTACGACTACCTGATGACGTTGATCGAAGTAACTAGAAAACAGCTCGAAAACCCGTTCTCTAAAGCCGTAGTGTTTTAGCTTGTACAAAAGGATGGAATGGTCAACGGTATCGAAAGCCTTTCTTAGGTCAAGAAAGACCACAGCCACAAGTTTGTTGTTATTTAAAGCACAATTTATTTTTTCGGCTAATAACTGGACTGCAGTTGATGTTGAATGATGCTGCCGAAAGCCGTGTTGCTGTGGGCAAATTATATTGTATTTTTCTAGAAATCTATTAATTCGATTTGCAAGAATTTTTTCGAAAAGGATATTAACAGCACTGAGGACTGATATAGGTCGATAGCTAGAAGGGTTTGAGCTGTCTCCATCCTTGTATATTGGAACTACTCGGGCGGTTTTTAGCGGCGTTGGGTACTTGGCGGTTTGCAGTGAGTGATTTAGAAAAGCAAACACCATCGAGAACGAGTGCAGTCAGTCAGTTTAGTAGTGAATCTAGTATTCATAGTAACATCAAGGAATTCCCACGGATGCCGCGGTCCTAGAGGAAACATTTCAGCACCATGGGTTCTCGGTTTTGTAGCGCACATGTCTGCCACAGACCTACTAGCTTTAGAAGATTGAAAGGCCTTTATCGAGAGCTGTGTAATGTAGTTTCGTTTTGCGCTGTGCCAACTACATTGTCACTTCTGTATTGTTTGCTCTGTTTTGTTTTTTCAGACCTTGTGGGCGTTTTTAATCCGCAGATCCTAAAATGACCAGCACGAAATGGCGGGGTGCTTGAAGTCACGGAAGAAAAAAAAAAACTCAGGCGAGAGCGAGATGCCTTGAAGGCAGCTGCCATTATAAGAGTAACAATACCCGAAGAACATTTCTTCAGAGGCGCAGCACCCCCTATCCCCCCCCCCCCCCCCCCTTATGTAATGTCCCTAACGAGACCTTTAAGGGTTGATAAATTATGATGACGATGATTGTTCGAGCTCATATCAGAATTCTGACAAATGCGTATATTCGAGGACGTTTACAGTGTAAAGCACAGTGAAGCTTAGCTAGCTGGCTTCGTAGCCAGTCCTAAAGCGTTTCGTTTTAGTAACCTAAATCAATTTCGTTTCAACAGAAGACGTTGATGACTGACCCCATGCAGTTTCTGGATATAGTCAGCGGCACTGAAGTATGCGCAAACATTTTTAATACCGTTGATCACTTTTCTCGTGTTCATTTTTCTACAGCCGCCCATTTCATTTTAAGCTTTACTCGTATATGCATTGAAGAAACACGCCCACATTTTAACACCGGAGAAAAATATGAGAGACGCCATAGTGAAGGGCCCCGATTAATCTAGACCACCTGGGGTTCTCTAACAAGCGTCGACATGGCAGAGCGCACGGGCGTCTTATACCCAGCAACTCTGGACAACACAGTTTTTAAACAGAAAAGAGTTTATGAACGCAGTTTTTTTTTCATGTATCGTAAGATTTCAGTATAACAATATATCTTCATATCCCTCGAAAGGCTCGCATTTTTGCGCTATTAACGTTTTTGCTATCCTCGAAAACGTTTCCCGTTTTTTTTTTTTTCTACGGCAGTCTTAACTGCTCGATGCGAGCGACAGAAAACATTTGAAAGAAAGATTTTGGTACGCATCGAAAGACTGGACCATTACGTTGAATATTTCCATAACCGCACCTTACAATAATCTAATATTCAAAATTTTTTCCCAAGAATGCTCAACATATTTGCATAATTCTCCTCCATCGAAACGCGGCCGTCCGTTATAAATATGGTCTGTAGAAAGTCTATAGCTCCATATAAACTATATTGCCTTCCTATATATATTTCAGTTTACATATTCATAGTCCGTAAACTGTCTATAGACAAAAGTCTGCTGAAAGTGTATGACCGTAAATCTATAGATTGTCTTTAGACTGTTTATAGCATTTGTACTGCCTGTTGACTGTTCTCCAGGATTTGTCTATAGAGAGTGTACAGACTTTATAGGCAAATGTCTATGGACAGTCTATAGACTGTCTAAAAATTTTGTAAGGGGTTGCGGCAAAGATTTGAACCCGCGGCCTTGGCCATAACAGCCGAACGACATAGCTCGTAAGCCAGCGGGGTGGGTATAGTAGCCGGGTAGCTGGGTCCTATCCCGCGATCCGGCAAAACAGGAGCCGCGTTTCCCTCTGGCGCGGCGGCCGAAGCTCGAGCGGCCGCACGACGTCACGTCGTCCGCGCTCGCGTCGTCGACGTCGGACACCCGCGTGCGCGTTGGGAGCGCTCGTAGCGTGGGCGGCGCAAACTTAATTTGAGCCGACGTTTTGGGGCGCTAATCGAGTGAGCGGCAATCCAATTAGCGGCGCGTCGACGGGCTCACGGGTGAGTCAAGGGGGCTGCCTTGATCAAGGCTTGGGTCCCGGGCGGGCCGAAACGCCGCTTGCTCTGGCGGCGCAGCGAAAGAGAGGAGAACGGCAGTGAGGGAGGAGGAGGGCAAAAAGAACAAGGACGATGATGTAAGAGCGACATTATTGAGTCGGGGATATTTGTAGCCGCGTGTCAGGGCGCGTTTAACGGAGCGCCTGCGCTGGGCTGTTGACCAACGAGCTGGGGACGTGTAATTAGCGCGGAGCGATGCGGCCGACTGGGGACGACACTCACTTACTGCTCCGCAAGAATGCAGTGCGCATACTACACTACACTACACTACACTACACTACACTACACTACACTACACTACACTACACTACACTACACTAAACTACACTAAACTACACTAAACTACACTACACTACACTACACTACACTACACTACACTACACTACACTCGAAATTCTGGAGGTCCGTGTGCTGTGCGATGTCAGCGCACGTTAAAGAACCCCAGGTGGTCGAAATCTCCGGAGCCCTTCACTACGGCGTCCCTCATAGCCTGAGTTGCTTCGGGACGCTAAACCACAATAAACAACTATACTATACTATACTATACTATACTATACTATACTATACTATACTATACTATACTATACTATACTATACTATACTATACTATACTATACTATACTATACTATACTATACTATACTACATTACACTACGCTACACTATACTATACAAAAGTATACTACACTACACTGCACTATACTATTTACTCCAGTCTCTTTGCTACAGTGTGATTGAAAGATGCAAACATCATGTTAAACACTTGTACACGTCAGTTCTTTTTTTCTCGTCGTCGTTTGCAACTGAATTCGTATTGTCATCTGTGCTCTCATCCTATTGTTTCTTTCCCTTTCCCCTACACTAACGACCTTAAGGCTGCTGTAGTTATGCGACTGACTGAATGAATGAATGAATGAATGAATGAATGAATGAATGAATGAATGAATGAATGAATGGGTAGCGCAGAGCGGGAGGCTCATCACCTGTATGCGGTCCTCGGGCAGGTCCGTCTTGAGCGACAGCATCTCCCGGGCGTACACGTCCGGGTAGTGCGCCTCCTTGAACGCCTTCTCCAGCTCCTCCAGCTGGAAGCTCGTGAAGATGGTCCTGCGAGGCGATGCGGATTTCGATCGGCGAGTCGCCCCCCTCCTCTGTGTACGCATTACCTCGTTCTTATGTGCGCCGCTCGCGGCGCTGCTGTCCAGTCATCATCATCATCATCATCAGTAATTGTTAATAATAACTGCATTAACATGCAAAAAACCAAAGTAATGTTCAACAGCCTAGCAAGGGAACAGCAGTTCGCAATTGACAGCGAGGTGCTGGAAGTATATAGTAAGAGAATATGTCACTTAGGGCAGGTAGTGACCGCAGATCCGGATCATGAGAGGGAAATAACTAGAAGAATAAGAATGGGGTGGAGCGCACATGGCAGGTTCTCTCAAATCATGAATGGCAGTTTACCAATATCCCTCAAGAGAAAAGTATACAACAGCTGTATCTTACCGGTACTCAGCTATGGGGCAGAAACGTGGAGGCTAACAAAGAGGGTTCAGCTTAAGTTAAGGACAACGCAGCGCGCTATGGAAAGAAAAATTATAGGTGCACCGTTAAGAGACCTGAAGTGGGCACAGTGGGTGAGGCAACAAACTTGGGTTAATGATATCCTAGTCGAAATCAAGAGGAAGAACTGGGCTTGGGCAGGGCATGCAATGTGTAGCCAAGATAACCGCTGGTCCTTAAGGGTAACGCAGTGGATTTCAAGAAAAGGCAAACGTAGCAGGGGGCGGCAGAAAGTTAGCTGGGCGGATGAGATTAAGAAGTTTGCGGGGGGATACAGTGGCCGCAACTGGCAAAGGACAGGGTTAATTGGAGAGGCATGGGAGAGACCTTTGCCCTGCAGTGGGTGTAGTCAGGCTGATGATGATGAACCAGGAAAATGGCGAATGTATTATGATACCATCAGGACAGACAGATACGTTAGTGAAATATAAAGAGAAAGAGACACCGACCATAGCGGCGTCTGCCATCACTCCATTTCAAAGGCGACGCTCCTAATACTCATTCATCCAACCATCCATCTGGAGAGGAAATTGTGCGTTCAGCGAGCGGCGTATACTGCGGCATGCACGTGGGCATCGAGCTCAATAGTTGAGGGCTCATTTTATTTATTTATTTACATGATACAGCAGACCTTTTTTGGTCCAAGCAGGAAGGGCAAAAGCAAATTGTACAAGAAATGGCTACAGAACATCTTACGTACATACATATGTTTAAAATTCATGCATGCAGATATAAAAGCACTCCGATATACATCTTCGTCACATATAAAACAGTCACAAATGCACGTTTCAGAAGGGCATTTTCAGGGGTTAAAAGACATTGGCAATGGCCTCTTTGAAGTTAGGACACGTAAAAACCTCTTCCGGTAGTGAGTTCCAATCACTGATTGTTTTCGGAAAAAATGAAAACTTATGGGAGTTTGTTTCTGCGAAGTGAGGAGTTAAGCTATAGTTGTGTGTGTGTCGCGTTTTTCCAGCTGATGATGGAGTAACATAAGGACTTGCCGAGATGCCAAACTTTCCCTGAATTAAGCAGTACAAAAATTCTATTTTTGCTATCTTTCTTCGGACGCTGGGTTTTATCTGGTTTGTTTGCATAAGGAGAGATGGAGATTCGGAGGTTTTATATTTATTGTAAATGAAGCGCACAGTACGCCTTTGAACTTTCTCTACCTGTGCAATGTCCTTTTTCGTGTGAGGGTCCCATACCACGGCAGCGTACTCGAGTTTCGGCCTAACAATGGATTCGTACGCTAATTTCTTTACATTGCTTGGTGTTCCCCTTAACTTATGTCTTAAATATCCCAGTTTTTTCATTGCAGAAGAAGTTATATGACTAATGTGGTCACTCCATGTGAGCTGGTCATTAATGATTACGCCTAAGTATTTGTACTTGGTTACCTGAGTTACAGTTGTAGAATTGAGGGTGTAGTTAAACATTTGAGGCACCTTCTTCCTTGTGATACGCATAAATACAGTTTTTTTAGGGTTTAGTGACATTCCCCATTTCGTACACCAGGATGAAATATCATCTAAAGCAGTATTAAGCAGGGCTTGGTCCGAAACCGAACGTATTTCTTTAAATAGCATACAGTCGTCAGCAAACAGATTAACCTTTACATTTTCATCAATGGCAGAAACTAAATCATTTATATAAACCAAAAACAGTAGGGGACCCAACACACTCCCTTGCGGAACACCTGAGGTGACCTCGAGAGGAGAGAGTGTGAGGTTTGCGCGTACCGAACTGAAAAAGAACTCGGAAATGGGGACAACTACGTCCTCAGTTAGTAGAAGGCGGTTTCGTTTCACGCTTAGGGCTAACTTCGCTGGAGCGTATCATTGTGCCCTGTGCTTCATCATAGCGGCAACTCTTCGCCATATATCTCCCTAGCAGTCTATCGCGCTTTTCCATGTAATTCTGTCCTCCGTTTACCCGTACAAAAGAAACCGGATTCATCACGACTTCACGGATATGAGGGTCGTGCTGCGCCCTCGGGACCCCGGCGCGGCATGTCCGGTGTGCACGACTCCTTCTCGTTCGCTTTATCGCGTAAATCTTTAAGTGTGATAATAACCCTTTAGGGCGCTTTGTAAAAAACAAAAAAAAAATGCGTACATTACGGATCCCCAGCTTTCTACTTTTTTTTTTTTTTTTTTTACAAGAGTGTGCTCTGTAGATAGCACAATTTTTTTTTTCGTTTCAGGCGAATTCAGCATAGTTCGCCTTACACAAAAGGGCGTTTTTTTATGTCAAGTAGCGAACGCAGCAAAAAATCTTACATAAGATACACTCTATACAAAAAAGACTAAATAGGGAGTAAACTGACACCTCTAGCGCATTTTCTGTTATTGAAGGCAGTGCGCTATAGAGAACAACTTGCTCCTTATTTACTTACATATAGCCGTATCATTTGTGTTGAGAGTGTAACCAGATTAGTAGCACGCCTTCCGTCACATTCTTACTGAACGATTTTGCCACCAGTACTAATGTCAGTTTTTTTTCCCCTGCAGCTCTTGCGTCCTGCGTATCTTCGAAATTCAAAATGACCGCACAATTCCCAGGGCGTTGATTTTATGAAACCTGGTGTTTCAATAAGTATGATTTGTTTAGAAATTGAAGACATTTTGTATGTACTTGCAAACAACAAAGATTCGTGTTTTCCAGTTGGAAAACTAACGAATTGGCTTTCTTGAAGCCTGGATAGGCTATTTAGGCTGAGAAATATATGTTTTGAATCGAAATCATATATTGAGCTTGAAATTGTTAGACCGAGACGTGCACGAAACAGTCAAGTATCTTGCGCAAACGCCTGGCTCTATTACCCAAAATAAACAAACTGAAAGAGCGCTCCTTGACATTCATTATACTCTTGTTTTTCTAACTAGTGTTCGTCGCGTTCCTCTCCTCGGTATCGCGTTTCGCGCTCTCGTTTGCTCTGCTCGGGGTAGACGACCAGCAGGCCGCTCACATTGCGTAACTGCATGTCGCGCCCTCTGCAGTCGCTGACACGACACAATAAAACGGCGTGGACACCCACCGGTGCCTGCGCTTCTTCTTCTTCTTCCTGGCCAGAGAGGAGCCCTCTTCGCAGAGGTCGGCCGCACCAGTGCCGGGGTAACCTGCATAGAGAAGAGGCCGCACGCCACTTGAATGGTCGCACACATCGGGGGCAGCACTTGGAGCGCACTTTAGGGTAGCTCCATACGGGCATGCATTGGGCTAAGAGCACAGATTGCAACGTCGCCACATTCATCTAGAAAATTCAAATTAATTTCGACACGCGCGATGCTGTTTTTTTTTTTCGGTGGTAAGTGATGATAAGTAAACATGATTGTGTTTTTCTTTGTCCGCTATTTGTCCACTTCACCATGCATGCCTTACGTTGAGGACCACCATAGAGTTTCTAAAAATTAATCAGAGGGAAAGAGACACTGCAATAGTTTGTTCATCGTGTACAGACGCTGGAATGTCGGTTATATGTGGCTGCGTATATGGCTTGGACACGGCTGGGTAGAGAGCATGGATTCAGCTGTAGCAGTTCGACTCTTCTCGAGCCAAGCCTCCAAGAAATACTCTTTTTTTTATTCGAATCCAACAACGGACCTTTATTTGCGTTAAATAGATTATGAAAGAGAAAAACGGCCCAAAGCTTCTAATCCTCAGTAGAATACACGTCTTCGGCAAAAACACTAGCCAACCCAATTACGAAATCACATCTTTCCGGCGTTTCTGCGTTAAATGAAGTGAAGAGCTCTTTGAATTACTCCCAGAGACGCTAGCACATGTTTTCCGATGAAGGCAATTTTGAGAAACTCCATGCATAGCCATTACCGTGAACCAGCGATACATCAGCGGCAAGCCATCATCCGTGACGTCACAAATTGTACCGACCATATTAAACAGTGAACCGAGAAAACATTCGTAACAAGATGCGAGCCGAAGCCTTTGATCTGATCCACTGCACACTGGGTTCCTAAACCTGCGGCACCACACACACACACACACGCACAGCTTGCTCGCAAAGCCTTGCGGTGAAGTATCCAGGAAGGGTTGTGAAAAGCGATATCGGCCTCCACAACCGCCCCTCTTCTGTTCAAGCTAGTGACCGAACTGCAGCACGTGACCTCGGCGGGGTTGGATTTCGCGCCGCACTTGCCCCTCAAGAGAGCGGAGCCGGGTTTTCCTACCTGCATTACACGCGTACTAGTGTCCGCTGAACGGGAAAAGAAGGGGGTGCTCCGAGAGGGTTGAGTCGGCTCGAATATGCATACGAACGGCGCACGGGGTGCTCCTCTCGATTCCGCACGGGGGAGCCACTATGCGTGTTACACGGGGCAGGGAACAACGGGCAGCAAACCCGGTGGGTTGCCCTGTAACCTCCCCCCCCCCCCCCCCCCCCCTCTCATGTTCAACGTGTATCGTGCAATGCGGTGAGCCTCGTTATTCACGCTCACTAGCGCCACCGAGTGGTGGCGGCCGCGGACCGTGTAGCGCAGGTATACTCTCGCTTCCGACCTCTGGTGCGCTTATGTGCATGCGCACGACGTGTGCGCACGGAAGTGGATTCGTTAGCACACACTCAAGCACGTGTGGTCTCCTTAGCGGGAATTGTTGCAGATGAAAATTAGCGCAGAATGCCCGTGCGGAAAGAATTATTTGAAAGTGGCTTTTAAAAAAGTCTGTATCAAAAGATTACCGCATTCTAACAACAAAGAGGTTACTTTCACCGGAAAGGAAGCTTTTGCAAGGAAGAGAAGGCAAAAAAAAAAAAATGAAATACAGGTGTCTCCGCCCCCGGCCGATTTCGTAAGTAAACCGCGTGCGTCGACACAATATTGTTTTTGCGCCGATCCCTGAGGCTTTATATAAAGGCTGCACCACCATTCACTTCAAAACAGTGATCACGGAGTCCTTTTCGGTGTATACGGCCCAAGTTTAAATCGAATGGTAGGAAATTTTGAAATGTAATTTTCTCTGCAATAAATGAGCCTTTTGCTGCCGGATAAACATCAAATAGTCAGAAAGAACCACAGACTCAGTTTTTACTGAGAATATAGATTGGATGGAGGTGTCATCGTTGTCTCCTTAAAGGAGGCTCATTGGGTTTCGCATAGAAACCTGTGGCATACAGTGAAAATAACTATCCTTCTGCCTTGCTGCTGCCGCGATGGCTCAGTGGTTATGGCGCTCGGCTGCTGACCCGAAAAACGCGGGTTCTATCCCGGCCGCGGCGGCCGAACTTCGATGGAGGCGAAATTCTATAGGCCCGTGTACTGTGCGATGTCAGTGCACGTTCATGAAACCCAGGTGGCCGAAATTTCTAGAGCCCTTCACTACGGTGTCCCTCATAGCTGGAGTCACTTTGGGACGTTAGACCCCCATAAACCAGAAACCTTGTGCTTTGCAACCGAAAAGCTAAATAACTAAACTGAAGCGTTTAGCACGTATTTCCTTCACCATGGGAAACATGCCAACAAAGCCAAAATTTCTACAAGAGCGCTTGTCTTCGTCCTCGCCCAGACGAGGACAAGTCCTCTTGTCGAAACGTCGGCTACCGGAGTGATGATCCCTTACCAACTCTTGTTATTTTTCCTTTGATTTATGTTGTCAAGCAGCCCATCTTCTCTGCCCTGTTTCTACTGAGGCATTTTGAGAGGTTCTTGAAAAACAGAAGGAAATTTTGCATAGATGGCGAGCTTACGTGAAACGTGAACTCATATCTTTTAGAGGATATCAGTCTGTAGAACCAATTGATGGACGGAAGATTAACCCGCTGCAGTGGCTTAATGGCTATGGCGTTCACCTGCTAGGCTCGAGGTCATGGGTTCGATTTCCGACCGGCGCGGCTGTATTTTGCCGTGTGCTGTAACTTCGATGCACGTCAGAAAACCCCACGTGGCCGAAATCAGATCCGGGGCCTTCCGGTATAAATCGTCTTTCGCGCCCGCGGTGTTGCCTTGACGATCATAACGCGAGTAATTATAAATGATTAATTTATAATAATTACTTCTTGGCAAGTTATACGTTGCGATTGTGGTGACTATCTACTACAAGCGAAACCCAGAACCTACCCTCTGACAAAACCAACAAGGGAAAATAGGCAGCTTGATAAACTTCCGGGCCCTCGAAACATCATGCTGCCAACTTATTAGAGCAAAAAACGCTTTATGGTGGAGCAATTTCGTATTTGCGAAGGTAACCTGGACTACCGGCAGGTCGTAGCATCACATAGCCCTAAACGACCCAAATGCACAAAGACCTCGAGTTAAAATTAAACGTCGAGCTTATATGTTTGAGAAACATGTTGTTCAAAAACAAAGCTTAAGTTCTCCGGTCTATTGCTGTCGTCATCGAGCCAGTGTTAAAAACGAAGTTGTAAGCAATCGCTGATAATTTTCTCTATTCGTTATCTAAAGCTCCAAACAATGCTTCGCACAAAATGTTAGAGTTGTTTTCACCGCAAGCTTAGGCGTGAAAGAAGAAGCACGCTTTACAGGAGGACGCCAAGAAGAATTGCAGCGGCCGGCGGATACTAAATTGAAATTGGAAATTGAAAATGAGTTTTGAGGACAAGAAATGGCTCAGTAATTGTATCACATCTTGGTGGACATCCGAACCGCGCCGTAAGAGAAGAGAAGAAGGTGGAAGCGAAAGAAGAGAGAGAGAAAGAGGTGCCGTAGTGGAGGGGCCCGGGTAATTTCGTCCACATGGGGATCTTTAACGTGCACTGACATCGCACAAAACACGGCTGTCTTTGCGTTTCGCCTCCATCGCAACGCGGCCGGGTTCGAACCCGGCAACTCTAGCTCAATAGTCAAGCGCCCTAACCACTTAGCCACCACGGCGGATGGATTCGAAACAACAAAAAGGAAAATTGAAACATGAAACGCATGACATGCGAAGGTCGGAAGGTGGGAAATTTCTTGTAAAACAAGGAGAAAGTTTAGGTGACGGCACATGCGTTTGGGTTCAAGAGTTTGTGAAGTGTCGTTTGGTTCGAACATTGAAACATTTAAACGGCAGTGTCGTACAGGTAAAGCCGCTAAGTGCGAAAACAACGTTATGGAATGGCAAAGCACACGCCAAGACACATTAAAAAATGAACAGACAGAGCTGTGCTTTCATCGCATTTTGCTACTGGGAGAGCTTGAAACAAACCTCTTGTCGCTGGAGCACTTGAGGGCACGTGCATCATAACTAGAACACAACTTCGCCTAAGGTTCTCACACCATAATTAGGGAAGTTATCTCATCAATCCCATCCGAAGTGGCACTTAAAGGACAAATTAAATCGATATGCGTAATTACTTAATGTTTAAGCGTTACAGCACATGCGCGTTTGTCAAGTTAAGCTTTGTAAGATGATATGCCATTGTGATGCAGTAATTAAGCGATGGCAGCAGCATCAGTGGGAACAGATACCAACCATCTATACACTGAAGTTCCCTCTATAAATAAAACACAGGCACCAGCGCTGTTAAAAAAAAATGATGTGGCTTCTTTGCGTCGCCGATAAATACAAAAAAAGTCGCAGGTATCTGTTCGAAGCTTCTTGCACTCAACATAACGAAACATTTTTGTACGTTCGATAGCTTGTAGAGTATTCCTCTAGATTTCTATGGCCGAAGACCTTTAACTACTCATATTAACAGCACCTTCCTGTATTCCCCTTACCTGTTCCTTTATCGTAACTATGTAATGCCCCTCCTTGACTTCCGCTCAGGAACTTTTGGAATGTGCGCCCTCTGTTCTTTCGGTTCAATCCTGATCACGAGACAACGGGGCAGCTCGCGCTTACCCTCACAGAATGTTTGGCTTCTTCGCCGCTTCTTCTCCCATGTTACTTGTAGCGGCGAACAGATCGGGCGACCTGCGGCTCCATAGCTATGGTTGTCACCTCTTCATCATTTGGTAGATCCATATGCCGCGAAGCTTTTAATGCGTATGACGTTAAACATGACGCGACTGCCACATTAAATGAATGCGTCGGTTTTACTGTTTTCATTACTGCAGCACCGCGCACTTAAGCGTAGAACGTACGTACAGGTGCTTTTTGAAGTGTAATTTTTTTTCTGAAAGCGCACATACCTTAACATGACATTTCATGAAAAAGAAATGCAACGCGAGCGGCAATCGATTGTGCGTTATAAGGATACGCATTTCATTTATAGCGTGTTTGTAAATTTTACGTGTGCTTCACTTCATTATCATATTTGTCTTCTGGAGTGGCCTGCCGTGTAGATTACGATGATAACATCTGCAGTGATCTTTACGAAGGACGAACAGCTGGCCGAGTTGGTAATAATTCATTGTGGGTGGCACAGCGTGAACTAGACGACGGACAAAAGCAAGAAGACAGCGCTCGTCTGTGTTGTCTTCTTGCTTTTGTCCGTCGTCTAGCTCGCGCTGTGCACCCAACCACCCACAGTGATCTTTAAGCACTGTTTTCCCTTACTTCACTGATAACACACGATAAAGCACGCGGACAGGTTAAACATACAATCTGTAATCAATTTCTTTGTACCGCTCCTAACTTTGCGCATGTTGTACGTGTATTTATCACGCAATGACGTAGAGTAGCGGGATTTCAAGTGCCAGGTTGTCGCATTTGGATTGATATGGTGGAGGCCTTTGTCCTGATGTAGACATAGTTAGGCTGCTACCACTGATAATAATGATAGTATATTAACACAGTACTGAGAAAATTGAGCCATAAAATTCCTTAACCAGCACCAGTACCATAAGTATAAGGGACTAATGGCAATGACAGCTGCAAGTCAGCGCACAACCTTTTCGTACATACCGCTCCTCACTCCAGAATTACGTTCTCCCATTTCACAGTCTCACGGGCCGTCCCATGCAACAAACCTAGAATATCTGCTTTCACTGCGATGCACTGCGTGCTGTAGCCCTCTTCCCCTAGAGCAAAAAAAGAGGCCGTACAACTCGACTGAACTTGAAGTGAGCGTTGCAGCGCACTCGAAAGGCACGCGACCAACACGAGCGACTCCGCACAGCATGCTTTTTCGCAACGCAGCTTCGCTTCGTCGTCCCAAGAAGAGAACAACGAGAGACGACGCTCGTCCACGCAGCTGGCCCGGTGGCCGCGCAGGAACTCGCGTACCGAACCCGTGACGTGTTCCGCGACGCATTCGAAGCCCGGCACGCATGGCGTGCACCGCGTTCCTGAGGCGGCCGGGGCGCTTTTGTGGTGGCCCGGGGGAAAAGGAGGAGGCGCCCATAACGCCGCCGGCTTATTGACCCCGACTTGGCCGAGCGTGGCGAGCCGATTAGCGGGGGCGGGCGGCGCGGATTAACCCCGAGTGAGCGGCTTTATTAAAAGGCGGCGCGCCGCCACCGCCGCAGCCGCTTCGAGCGAGGATCCATTTCACTGATGGAGATTAGTGTCGCTCGGCTGCCGACGGCTTCCTCCTCACTCTCTTCCCACGAGGGAGAGTGGAGGAGAAGGAGAGACGCCTGTCGGGGAACCAGATTCTACGCCGAACACTCTAGCTTGAGGAACGAGGGAGGATGTGGAGGGAAAGAAGCAAGGGGAGAGGGTAAGGTGGAGGTGAGGAGAGAAAGAGAACCAGAGGCTGCGCACAGTCGGGAGGTTTCTGCGCGGACTTTCCAATTTCAAGGCGGCCACCCCCCGTCTCCCGCTTCTTCTTTCTCCTCCTCCGCTGCTGGCGCTGCTGTTCTCTCCCCCTCTCGCCTTCGGCCGCATCTCATTAAGCGCCGCAAATTGGACTCTAATCTGCGTGGTCCGTGCGAGCGCGCGCGGGCGGACTGGCCGCGTATATAGTATATCGATCGGTCACGAACACACACACACATCACTCGCACGCACAGCGGGCGAGCGAGCGAACAAGCGCTCGCTTCGCCGCCTGGCGGCCGGAAGCTGCAGCGCCGGAGGACGTCGCCGGCGCTGCCTCGGGACGCGTGTTTCGCGCGGTGCGAAAGAAGAGAGTGCGCCGACGCAGCGGCCGCTGCTTCTCCTTGCTCGGCGATGCTGCGTGCCCCACTGCGCGTGCCTGAGATGCCACCGCCGGAGAGTGGGGCGTCATCCTCTCCTGTTCGCATAGTCTCCTTCATCCAAGGTGCGCCGCCGAGCGTACGGAAGGGGGACACCCGAACAGAGGGGGCGCGAGCGGGGGTCGGCAATCCAATTTTGAGACGACGCGTCAGGAGGGCCCGGACGGCGATGAGAGGGCGAGAGATTGAGGAGACTGGAAAACAAACAGATGGGAGGACGCCGCTGGTGCCGCCGGCGAGCGCCAAATTAAAAACGGGCTCTCCTCCTCCACTGCTACACCCCCCGTTGTCCTTGCTTCTCCCGGCGGGGGAAAACGGGAGAAGCGCTTTGGGGAAGAAGGGGAGGTGACTCCGCGTTGCCGGCAGGCGTGAATCGATAATTGCGGGATAATCGGGTAATGACCACTTTCAGCGCGTCATCTCGGGCGTTTCCCCGCGACGGCTTCTGCTGCTCCCGCCGCTGACCCGGAGCGCGCCGCGCACCTGGAAATTAAAGATGGCCGCCGATGCGGCTGCGAGGGTCTCCCCCCTCACACACACACACCCTACACCGGCGTCGTAGTCTCCCGCTTGGCATCCCTGCTGGCTAGCGCTCTCGGGTTTCCCGGGCGCTCCCAATTCTCGCCAGCCCTCTGGGTCGTCATGCGACTGGTGCAGCCGCCATCGCGTGAGTGGGAGGCGAGAGGTGGTCGCTGCCAGGTGTCCGAATGTGAAGCCCGCATGCTATGTCGTTCGCTATATGACTCACAGTGCCGTCAGGTGAATATTTACAGAAACTCAAGAGAAAATACCGTGGGAACTGTAGAATCTTAACACACCCCTTCGTATTGAACGTGTAGAAGTTCGGTGCAAAGATTTGTACTAAATATGGCATACTCTGATGAGAACTAGAAATACTTAGACTCCTTGTAATATCAGTACACACTTTCTGCATAGAGAGCAGGCCGTTATTAAACGTTTGTCATTTTAAATCACTTAGCAATCCCAGTCAGCTATCGTCGTCGTGCCTTGTTTTCGAATTAAGCAACAAAACATAGACAGGTGGCGTTGTGCGTCCGTCACGGATATGATGCTTAGAAGGGTTAAAACAGCGCCGTACAGTATGGTAAAGGGAATAAACGTAAGTTCTGTCGTCACTTGCGACACAAAGGTGCCCCGTAGAGTACCACAGCAGCAAGGAATTTGGGGGTAGAGGACATGGTAGTTGTGAGTCTGGAGTACCCATTCACCTAACTACATTACTGCTCTGCAGTAAAGCAAACTATTCAAGAGTCAATAAAGTTATGTTGCAAAGCCACCCTGCCAAGGTGCCCGTGGCTCCGTTGAAAACTTGGGTACGGCCGAAGCTCTCTGCTCGCCAAGTTCTGACCAAACGCAAACGTACAACAAGAGGTAAAGGCGAGAACCTGTGCTTCCGGTGGCGATTCTGTCCTTGGTAAGCTGCTGAGATTCCGCGCTTTTTGCCGTTTTTCGCGATACCGCGCACTACGAAAACACTGTTGAAAACTCGCAGGAGCTTTATTCGTTTCTTGCTGCTAGGCCATTCTGCCGAGAGAAGCCTCAGGACTCGCTCAAAGAGCCGCCAAAGCGCGCTAACCATTTTGGTACGCCAGGGTAGACACTTCGGTTTGAGCGCAGCGTGACTGCTCTTTGCGACGCAATTGACGGCCAAAGTGGGAAACAAATGGCAATTATTATTAAGAACTGGTTCCTGAATCTCCCCAATAAAGTTTTCATACGCAGGTAAGTTTTTTTGCAATCACGCACAACAAGAAATAAGAGGCAAGAGCCCGTGTTTCCGGTGGTGATTCGACCCTTGGCAAGCTGCTGAGAATCCGCGCTTTTTGCCGTTTTTCGGCGATATCGCGCGCTGCGAAAACACCGTTGAACACTCGCAGGAGCTTCATTCGTTTCTCACTTCTAGGCCAAAATACATGCGCATTCGAAGATCATGCAGGCAAAGCAACCGCTCCAGTTGACGTAACTAGTCGAAATAGCCAAATTTTGTCGAGCCACAGCGCCGAGGGTAACCGAGTTTTCGAAACTCTAAAAACTGGTATAGCGGTCACTGACGACCGGCTACAAATCGCTCATTGCAACCAGGCACCTACCTACAATAGTTAAAAAGTTAATCATTTGAAATTGGTTAACCAGCTACCCAGTTAAGATAATTCACCGTTTTGCTGGTGTCCGCCAACCCTTCCAATGCCTGCCACGAAAACCACATTTTTACCTCAAAAATCCTGTTTCTGAAAATGACTCGGTCTTCCGTGAAACACCCGGTATACGACAGCGTGTATGACAGCAAAATAGCCACACGTTGCACGAATAATAAGCAATACATTTGATAAATCGCGACTCGGGTGTACTTGCCTTCTCCACGCTTCATATACAGGATGTTTCACCTAAGACTCTGCACTATTTTTCTTAAAATAGGATTTCTGAGTGAGAACAGCGCTTTTTTCGGCATAGCATTGTCATATGAGACGTACATCAGAATATAGCTAAGACATGCTAGCTAGTAGTTTGGTTAACTAATATTTAATCGTTAACTTTTCAACTATTACAGTTAGAGCCCTTAGTTACTGAGACGTATGTAGCCAGCCGTAAGTAACATCCATGGCAGTTGTTTTAGAATTTCGAAAACACTGTTACCCTCGGCTCTGTGGCCCAAAAAGTTTCGGCTGCATCGCGCCAAAATGCATGGGCTTTCGAGAAGCTTGCAGGCGAAGCAACCTCTCCAGTGCACGGAACTCGTCGAAATAGCCAGAATTTGTTGGGCCACAGCGCCGAGGAAAATCGCGTTCTCGAAATTGTAAAAACGAATATGGACATTACTTGCGGTGGGCTACATGCCTCTCAAAAATTAAGGAGCCCAACGGTAATAGTTTAAAAGTTAACTATTAAATATTGGTTAACAAGCCTGCTAGTTAGCACATGTTAGCTATTCCGATGTACTTCACCGCTGACAATATTATGATGATAAAAGCGCTGTTCTAGCTAAAAAAACCTTTTTTTTTTTTAATTGTGCAAAGTCTTAGGTGAAACACCGTGTACAGCCCACCTATTCGGAAGGGCAAATCGGCTGTAGCCATGGTCTAGATAGCGGCAAGCCTAGCTCCCAAGCAACGAGAAAGCGGTTCGATACACACCACAGGCTCGGAAATATGTTTCTCCTTTCAGTTCTAGATCTTTGGTGAAACGGCTGCACACATACGTAGCTCGAGCGCTTCGCAAGAACAGTTGCGCTCTAGGAGATGATTAGAAGCAGACTAACGTTAATCTCTTATACGTTTAGTGTCGAGAAGGCATAATGGTTATGGCAACGCAGTTCTTACCCAAAAGGGAAAAAATCGGCTGGAGTGTACAAGGGTAGCTCAGAGTATTTCTTCTCTGATCTGCGGAGACAAGACAGTCCGCGCACTTTCACGCAGACTGTTCGTCTACGGTACGTATAACCTTAGACGTTTAGTAAACTTCTGCACATGTAGCTCGAGCTTTCAGTCGCACACCAGTCTCAAAGTTATACCGGCTGTATTCAACGGGCGGGATGCGCATTGCATCGGTCTTTCGTGTATGTGAGCGCGCGCGCGCGCGCTCACATATACGCACACGCGAGCGCGCACGCGCACGCACACACACACGCACACACACACACGCACACGCACGCGCACGCGCGCGCGCACACACACACACACACACACACACACACACGCACGCACGCACACACACACACACACACACACACACACATCAGAGTGGTGTTTGCAGTCGGCCCTCGTCCGACCAGGCCCTAAACGCGCGACCCCATGCGTCCGTTCCGCGTACCACGCGGTCTACGTGGCCGGACATGTATAATTTGTTCGGCACGGCCGGCCACAGGGCGACGAGCTGCGGCGTCGGCAGGTGGGGCGTTGGCGCTCCGAGCGGCCACTCGTAATTAGGCGGCAATTAACGCCACGCCGCGTCATGTATGTATATATACGAGCCCGGCGCGGAAATACACACATAGAGAAAGGACGAAGCCCCGAACCGCATGCATGTAGATAATCAATTGCGCCGTGTGGTGCAGCGCTCACCCGCTGAATCTTCTTCCTTTTTGCGGCTGTTGTGGGCAACGCGTGCCATGTGTGACAAGTATTTCCGCGACGATGACGTAAGCGCTCCGCGGCGGCACTTCTTTCTACCCCCGAGTTGAATAGACAACACTTTCGGTCGGTGGGTAGTGCCAATACCTCCTAGAAAGTATTGGTAGTGCTCACTGCGTTATCGTGTTGTACATGCAGTTGCCACATCGAATACGAGAACGAGCATTCGCAGCTTCTTTCTTTTTTTTTTTCGTTTCACCATGATGACGATGAGATCCCACCATCTGGCCAGGTTGAATTTCATAATGTAGAGTTCGCTATGTAAACACAGATTTTACAAGTCCAGCCTTATTGGACATCACTTTTAATTGTGGGGTAACAATGGAATATTGTAAGGTACTGTTATGAACACATTTATAGGAATGGTCTAATCTTCCGATGCGTACAAGTTGATTTCTATGCTGTAATTTTACGACATGCGAGAAACTGCATTCATAAACAACTTCCCGGTGAAAAATGCGCCTGTTCGGAATTTCTATGGTATGAGTGATCCTAAAACGTCCTTTGTTGACGGCGAAGTTTCCTTGCCTTCGGGAATTCGTTCAGCGTACCTTGGCAGAAGCTTATACCGTTTTCTCGCATCTCGCGCAGACACACGCAAGAAAAAAAAAAGATGATCGGTTCCTTATCATCGTGGTAATGCGGATTTAAACGCCAACTGGGATGGTGTGGAATGCCCATTCCAGTTGAAATGTTTAGTGGAACTCTGGGTAGGCGCGTAGATGTCTGTTGCATTTATGGCGCTACATCTTCACTAGCGACACTGGCAAAGTGTAATAGATACTTCATGACGTCACGAGTGACGGTGTTGCAGTCGGAGAAATCAGTGGTTGACATTCCGGTCAATTAGCGCGGCGCTTTGAAATGACGTCATTCACGAAGTCACTCCATTCTGTCCAGTTAGCGTGATGCGTTGTACAGTGTGTTACGCCACTGACAACGACGCCGCATAAATGAGAAACGTGATCTTAACAGCTGTGGCTGTAAAAACAGTCGGCTTAGGGCCGTTTCTGCCTGCAGTGGTGTAGCATAGCCCATCGCAGTGTAGCACATGTGTGGCGACGGATCGCGACTCTCCGATGTTCTCATCTCATGCGGGCAGGATTGGTGTAACGCCAGCGTGCTGTGATATACAGCGGTGACTAACCTTAGTCATATGTACTAGCCCATGGGAAGCTCCAGAATGTACGCAGAAGGGCAAATTTTTCAACCGCGGTGGATGATTATTGCACAGCGAGGTGGCATGTACCATGAAAGCCCGTAAATAACACGAAGCTGCTCTCTGAATTTTAGCGTGTGCAAATAATCCCTAACGTGAACTCACCAACGAAGTTAGCTCTCGTCTTGGTTAAAAAAGAAAAAAAAAAGGTTTCGAGCAGTTATGGTTTTGATGTTAACAGCGAACAAAGGAAGAAATGTCAGAAGAGTAGCTCTCCACTTACTCTTCCCTGGGATCCTACTTTTACGACGATGATTGCTCATGCTTTCGGGTAGCCTGAGAAGAAATGTCAAAGGACTTCTGACAACTCTTTTAGGCGGGGCAAAGCTCTGCATAAAGACGTTCTCCGCATTTTATTATACGCGGATACATCTTTTTTCCCCTCTGTGTTCTGAAATTTTGATCTGCCAATTCGCATTACACATCGGTTTTCCCGATACGCTGCTTGGGACACATACCGTTGATGTGGAGCAGAGCATATATGGCAGTAATTAGAGTACTGCAATTTGTATTGCAATGAATTATTTTTCTGGTATAGCAACTTAGTAATGCAATAAATTACTTTGGGACAGTGATTTTGGAGAAAGAATAATTAATTCCTTTCGCAATTACTTTAATTCATACGAGCCACTACTTTTTCATCGGCAAACCTTCGGCTAAGTTGAGCGTCTCGAAAGTAGGAACGACGCGCGGCATACCTGAGCCAGCGTAAGGGACTGTCAATTAAGTAGAGACAAAATACAGCACTGTGAGTCCTAGGCCGCCGGCGCCTTCTGTAGTCGGGTCGCGACCGCGGGTATTCATCGGGCAGGCAGGAAGGCACGTGTCGCGAGCATCACCCTGGCAGCAAGGTGTACGACGCGGAAGGGCTGCCGAACGGGCAGAGAGCACACGTTTGCGTTCAAAACTAGTTCGAAGCACACAGAGGTGGCGTCAGCTAAGGGCACGCTGTACCTGTCTACTCTCGTCGTCACGGTGCGCGAGGACAGACGGAGCGAACATTATTACCGAGTGCAAGCTGCCGGCTTCTGGGACCATCGAATCAATATACCGGGTATTTTAGCGAACGCTTTCAAAAATTTGCAAAAATGGGATTTTTGAGGTAAAAATATGGCTTTTGCGGCCTAGTATTACCAGTGTTGGCGGACAGCAGAAAACGGGTGAATCGTCTTAAATAGTAAGCTGGTTAATTAATTTTTAATTATTAATTTTTTTAACTAGTAGAGCTTGGCGCCTAGCTGTGATTAGAGATTTTCAGCCGGTCGTTAGTAATAGCCATACCAGCTTTTAGAATTTCGAAAACACGATTACTCTTGGCGCTGTGACTCGAAAAAATTAGGCTTTTTTGGCTAGT
The DNA here is from genome assembly GCF_055824585.1 of Amblyomma mixtum. Taxonomy (NCBI): domain Eukaryota; kingdom Metazoa; phylum Arthropoda; class Arachnida; order Ixodida; family Ixodidae; genus Amblyomma; species Amblyomma mixtum. The sequence goes on along the minus strand of NC_143020.1, from coordinate 116,397,575 downwards.
TACATGCACTGGAGAGGTTGCTTTGCCTACATGCTTTCGAAAGCTCATGTATTTTCCCACGATGCAGCCAAATTTTGTCGAGCCACAGCGGCGAGGGTAATCGCGTTTTCGAAATTCTAAGAACTGATATGGCTATTACTAACGACCGGCTACAAATCTCTGATGGCAACTAGCCGCCCAACTCTAGTAGTTAAAAAGTTAATTGCTAAAAAATAGTATGCCAGCTTACTAATTAAGACGATTCAAAGGTTTTCTGGTGTCCACCAACTCTAATAATACTATGCCGCAAAAGCTATATTTTTACCCCGAAAATCCTATTGTTGAAAATTTTTGAAAGTGTGCGCTGAAACACCAGGCATAACCTGCTTCGGAGGCTTCAAACGGTGGAGCACCGTGCAGTGCATGGAGACAGCTCCGGGCAGCAAGGTGTTGCGTTCGCGTCGCACGTTTGTGTCTTGATAGCGATGTTAGGTTACACGCTTCTGTTTTCGTTGGTTTGTGGGCGTTGCCTTCACACTGCAATGGCTCGTGCTATAGGAAACAGGGATGAGGGAACAGCTGGGCGGAATTCGGCGGAAAGGCCAGAGAATGGTGGTGGTGGTGTAAACGTTTATTGCCAATGATATAATTCGTGGGGGCGAAGCCCCCTACATGGCAATTACATGCCTCCTCAATGAGAGGAGGAGGCACCCTTAAACACGAATGATAGCCCCTGGAGCGCAATCCTTCTGTGAGCGCTGGAGATGATCCGGCGCTGGTCTTGAGCGGACGAGCTGGTCAGAAGAGACTCCCATTAAGACTCCGCCGCGGTTGGTGATGGGGGATGAGGGAAGGTGGGGCATGTGAGGAGGGTGTGTAAGAAGTCTCCTGGTTTGCCGCGAAGTTTGCATGATGACGGGAATTGGTCTGGGTATCGGGCACGCAGCAGTATTGGGTATGGAGCAGTTCGGGTTTGTAGTTGTCGCCAATGTGCAGCCTGCGCTATGGTGAGGGATGGAGCTGGGGGTGCGTATTCCCTTCGTTTGTCTCGGTAGTACGAGAGAATATCACGGAGGGAGAGCAGGCGCTCCGAGGCTCGTAGAGGGGGCTCGACTCCTGCCCGGAATGTGAGACCTCGGGCTAGGGAATGAGCCTCGTCGTTGCCTGGGAGGCTGGCATGTGCTGGCGTCCAGATAAAAGTTATGGGGCACTGGGGCTGCCAGAAGCGTAGTAAGCGAGCAGCGGTGCGGGATATATGTATCCATGGCACAGTTGAGAATGGCGGATTTGGAGTCAGTTAATTTTTGTGGCAGATGTAGAAATGCGAACAAGCGCGATTGCCGCCTCTCCTGCCTCTGTGGTCGAATTGGTAATGACTGAGCCGGAGGCTAGAAGCTTTGCATTATTGTCGGCTACCGCCAAGGCCATACGGGAGCCTGTCGTATATTCCGCTGCGTCTACGTAGATCACCTCACGGTCCTCGCTATACTGCTTGTGGAGTGCCCGAGCCCTTGATACTCTGCGTTCCCTGTCTCGCTCAGGGTGCATGTTCTTGGGGATGGGGGTTACGTTGAGGTTAGAGCGGAGGGTAGCAGAAAGGGGGACCCCCTCGGTAGGCTCTGTAATTGGGGTCAGGCTTAACTGGGACAATAGACTACGACCAGCCTCTGAGTTGGATAGACGGGATATTTGTGCCGTAAAGGTAGTATCGGTGAGCTCCTCAAAGGTGTTGCATACAACGAGTTTGAGGAGTCGGTCGTTGGATGTGCTGGGGGGGGGGGGGGGGGGAAGACGTCGAACTAATTGTAATGTAATGTCATGACTTCTGGGGGCACTAAATGGCAATGCATTTTAAGTACATTCGGGTGATTTCTACAAAAATAAATAGTAATGCGATTTAATGACTTCTCAAAAGCACTTATGCCCTGTATGAAACTGAGATGCCGTCTACGAAAGCCGATACTAAAACGCGGGCAACTTAACAGCAATAACAGCCGATTCTTGGCAGCCATTTCGTAACAATGTACGCCTCGCAGTTACTCATCGCAAAGCGAGGGCTTTCGGCATCTCCGCGAAGCTAACCAGGCTGTGGTGGCGTGCAACCCGCGGACATATAACGGAGGAGACGTCTTCTCTGCTAGGCAAGACAGCGCTGGCCAGCAAACGCCGCGGGAGGGCGATGCCACTCAAAAAGCTGCCGAGGGACGCGTAGGCAACATTCAAGAAGATGGCAGCGTGAATTGCGATTCCGCACTCTACAGCGCGCTTGTCTCCGCCACAGCAAGAAAGACGCGCACGTAGACGACTCTTTTCAATCTGTAATCGCAAGCTGTCGTTTCTGCCGTGTGCGAAGAGCGAGCGAAGAGAAGAAAATCGGGGGTGGCAATCTTCTTCGTTTCGGCTAAACCTGGCCCGCGATGTCCGCTCGGAGCAGACCCGGGAGCCTGCTGTGTAGCAGAGGCGAACAACGCCCGCCTGTCGATCGAGGACGTAGAGGCAGAACGGAGAAGCAAAGAAAGAGAGAGAGGAAAGAGGTGAGCGAGAGAGAGAGAGAGAGAAGAACGGAGTGACAGGCCCGCGGCGGTGCCCTGGAGAAGCGCGCGCGCTCCCGCCCTGCGCAAACACCGCGCGCGCAGTTCCCGGAACGCGCGCATAGCGCAGCGCTCGCCACCACCAGCAGCGCACGGTGCGACGGCGGCGACCCCCGACGGCAAACACGCGCGTGCGCACTTCAGAGCGCGCCTGTCTGTCACGCTGTCCATTTGCCGCGACAGCTCCACCAGCGCGCGCCCGTTTTTCAGGCCCCCCCATGCAAATCGCGGACATTCCGGAGAGCGCGTCGTCAGCGCCGCCGACGGCGTAGAGCGCCGTTCTTCCCGCCCTGACGACGGCGCAGTTTATGGAGAAGCGAACGTCGTCATATTGCGCCGCGAACACCCCCCCACCCCCCGTCCTCACTCGACCCGCTCGACCCCGAGCTCGGGCCCCCGCCATTGTGGCTCCTCACACTGCCGCCTCCCCCCTCGGCCTCAAAGAACAATGGTCGCGCCCATCCTTTCTTTTTCGCTCAATGGATTTCCCGGCGAGAGAGAGAACGAACGAGCAGCGCGACGGAGCAGCGCGCCTACAGGAGCCGAACTGGCGACTCGCGCGCCGCCTCGCGGTGGTCGCTCTCTGCTTCTTCTGCGGGGATGACATCTCGACAATGGGCTTTGCGGCGGCCTGGACAAGTTGTTGTCGCGTCGTAACAAAGCGCCTGTTAAAGCTGTCAGCCCCCGCTGCGCGAACACTGGAGAGCGCAAGAAGGGTGGCGGACGACTACCTTCTCCCCTCGTCCTCCCCTCCCGCACTAGATGGGGACATGAGGGGGAGGGCAGCCAACGGACCGCACCCCTCTTCCCACGACGATGGCAGCTGGTCGCGCGCTGTCGTTTCACTTTGAACAGTTTATTTGCCGTTACCTCGTAGAAAGCGTGCTTTTCGACACGAGCAAGCCTACTACGCATCCTTCTTGTTATATGCATCTCTGACGCCCTCCGCGCCCTCCTGCGACGCCTTCGGGCAGTAGAATTCGTCTTCACGTTGAGGAAAAAGCAAGCTGCACGCGCGAGCTAAGGTTTGGTTGCCCCCGCTGCGTTTAGGCCTTTCTTCTTTTGTGTCCCCTTTCTTACGCTTTTCTTCGGGAGGAAAAGGTGTTCAGCAATCACACGACACAGACGTGTTAAAAGTGCCCCAGACGTGCGCGATGCCAGCAACCCCGCTCGGCACATTCTTCCGTATTTCTTTTATTACCTGCTTTTTCTAGCGAGCGATGAAGCATTTTCATAAAAGCTTTCATAGGCACACAAGCGGAGGGCGTGTATCTTTTCAAGTCCTTCGATATAGCGTGCGCGAATAGGGTGAATGCGTTTACAGGGCCAATAAAAGGAATTGAAAACTAATTCGAGTGGCCCTTGCGACATAAAATTTTCAAGATGTGCTTGAAAAATTTGTCGCTTCGGGTACCGAATGGTCAAGGATCAGAAAACGCTGCCCTCGGTAATAGTTTCGAGCCATCGAATAGGCAGAGCTGCTGGGACATATAGGTGTGCACATTCAAAAAGATTTAAAGCTACGAAATATTCGTAAGCCCCCACCCCCGCTTCCTTTCACCTACTGAAACATCACTAATTTAGGATGCCCAGCTTCTGACGGTAGAGATCGCGGCGTTCCCATTTCAAGGGGCATCGTCCGTTACGCAACACTCGCACGCGCGCACACACACGAAAAACATGGAGACGCCTAATGCACATTAAGAGTTCAATGCTATATCATTAGAAGTCACATTTGTTGCAGCTTTTTGCAACTACTATGTGTGTTTGCGTCAGTTTATTTGCAATTATATCGGTCCATCGCTGCAATAGCAGATATCCGCTAAGCTGTGACAGTGCTGAAGTTTGTGTATATCATATTGTTTTATTATTTTTGATTACGATTCTCTATCGAGGTTGCTGTCTAGAAACTAGGCTGCTCACAACCCGGTGGGCAGGTTGCGATGACGTCAATGTCATGATATCACGTGACCTCTCTTGACCAATCATTGGTTTAATCGCCACTAGTCGCGGCAGCCTGTCGCGGTAGGCAGGTTGTGATGAGTGTCACGCGACTTCTCTCGACCAATGAGGGGCCACGAAGCGTTTTCGAACCCGCGCCACGAAGTCACGTGGACTCTCTCGGCCAATCAGCGAATTTTGTGACGCCAGACATCGGCTGCGATTTCATGTGCCAACTCTAATCCTAATGAACAAAAAAGCCAAAATAAGAAAACGGGGTGCCCTGTATAGAATAGCTGCTGAAACACGTAAGTGTGGTTCGTAATGGGCTGACGTTATCTTTTCTCGCCAGCTGCCAGTTTCGGTTTATTGATTCACTTAATGCATGGTTAAAGCCCAAAAGAATGCAGTGTGAAACGGGCGCCTATTGTGGCTGAAAAGAAAATAAGCCCTGATTACATCATGCCCGCTGACAGTTCGAGTCTGGAAGGACAATCAGGAGTTCATTCAGTTCAAAACGACCCGGAAAAAGAGGAACTTTTTTTACAACGACATTAAGAGAGGCCGATGTATATAGAGAGACGTTTTCTCAAAACTGTCTGTACATAGGTGCGCTATGGTGTCATGGTTTTTCTTATCAATCCACGGTATTCCAAACAGAAATGGCATCAAGGCAGGCGCTTTGCCTCCGCAGTAAGAATGAAGAACAGAAAAAAGAAAACTAATTATGGAGGCAAACTTAGTACGAACACATGTGTTAATAACTCAGTTCCCGAAAAACGACACTCATGCATGAGCTGCCCATTAATAATTTTGAAGACAGCAGGATCATCAAGGGAAATTCTTACGGACCGGTGCACTAGAATGTAACATCGTTAATACTGGCATTAAGGTTCCCGTGTAGAACACCCCGTCAGCCGATCGAGCAGCTGGAGCTCCAACACCCATTCTCCGCCCCCTCGCTTCGTATAAAACCGGAAAAGAACTGGTGTGATTTCATTTTAAATCCACGCTATCTTTATCTATAGAACGAGCCCGGACCGATGTCATGAGATAGCAGTAAGGATGAAAGGCCGTGCGCGCCTCTGCGGCGGGGTTTTCCTTGCTCACAACTGGATGTAGAATATGTCACAATGCCACGTTTAGTATCCACACCATAATCACGTGAATGTTCACAGAACGACCTTCAACGGCGTCTATGTAGCGGGGAAATGGAACCCTTGGTACGCGAACAAATGACCGATCATCAAGCGACTTCATGGTCGACTGAATGATTGGCTGCCAAATGTTGTTGAGCTTGTCCCCGTTGAGGACCGGTATAGGCGCTATGCACTGGTCGTTCCTACAAGAAGCGTGAATGGCACACACAAAAAAAGAGCCTTCTTAAGCTTTAGCCCCTATACGAGAGAAAAAGTTTCCTGGAAGTTTACTCTTCTGGAAATGGGAATTCTAGCGACAGTTGGGGCGGTGCGCATTAAAAGCCGATGCCAGTCGGGGTGTTTAGTAACTCTGGGTATGGGTTGGGGATTTCGGTTGCGTTTATACGCCTCATACACTTTCATTAGCTCTACGCGTTAGGCTCCAGTAAATGCCTTCTGACGTCCCAAGTGAATTCTTCTTTGTGTTCGACCGATCAGTGACTGGTGATCTGGCCAATCAGTGGAGCGGGCTTTTATGACGTCATGCGCGGCGTCAGCCCATTTTGGCCGATCGGCGCGACGCGTTACGCCTGACATGTTAACGGCAACGACAGCGACGCTGCATACACAGAAAACGTGACTTTATAGCAGCGGCAGCGAAAAAAAAATAGCCTAAAAGAAAGCAACAACTGTTCACACCATGCCTACACGCGGGGACAGTTCACTCCAAGGCCCATGTGAACCCCGTGACCACATACGGCGTCCGTCATAGTCCGAATCGCTTGCGGACTTTTAACCCCCATAAAACTAAACATATAGCGAGAATACCAGACGTGTATGGCTCGCAACGACCACTGACTGACGCCATTTTCGGCCAATGGGAGAAGCCTGCTGTTTTCGGCACGATTCGGTATACGTCGGTGACGCCGGCAACGGTCGCCGTAAACGCCGAAGAAAATAGTTCTTTGCAGAGCTCTTTCATTGCTGTAAAACGCTCTGGAACAACGAAAAACTGATTTGTGTTGAACACTGTAGAGCCCACGGTTTGAAAACGCTGTAGAAGAAGGACGTCGGGGACGTCCGGGTACGGGGTACGGGTACGGGAATGTATACGGGGATCGATTCCCCGCACCTCCACCAAATGTAGAAGAAGGACGTCGGGGACGGCGTCGAGGACTGCGAGGAAGCGGGGCGATCAAGACCGACAAGATCGGCGCGATGACAATTTCACAACTGCTTCTTCTTCGTCGGCGTCCAGCGAAGGTGCCCACCTTCTTCACAACGCGAACAAAAGTTGCGAACTTCCACGGTTTATCCACAGACGATAGTTCCTTCATTGCAAACAATGTAGAGAAATGAACTGGGAGGTTTATGAAGGAAACGATGATTTTCATCACAAATTAAATTTTACTAACTATGATGAGTTCTGAATGTCTAAGGACTACAAAAATGCACGCAAATACGCAGGTGTTTTAGCCCGTTCTCCCTTTAGAGTTATTTTTTGCGTTAATTCTTCTTTCAATACACCCCCTTCAGCTCCGGCACCTCAAATATTGATCTTTTTTTTTTTTTTGGTAAGCATGCTCTGTGATGTACCGGTTTCTTAAATTGGCCCTGGGTCCACACTGGGCACGAGGAGATTGATGCACAGACTCCAAGAATGATTTTAGAATATGATTTAATTAATGGATCTGGCTTGATGCCGCTTACGGGAAATGCAGTAGGGCTCGTCCACGTCGGGGCTTAGTCAGCTTGTCGTGGCACGGGCTCGACGAATGGCTGGATGTCTTCTGCGGCCGGGCTGGGGACTCTTTGCGGCTGTGCAGCTCTCGTTCTCGGCCAGGCGTTGGAGGAGCTGCTGGCGTGGAAGCGTGCTGTCGGAGGTCGAATGTGGGCGAAGGCTAGACCCCGGCTCCCTGGTCGATGCGCGGCCCCGGTCTTCTGCCTTCCTCCGACTCGTCCGCTCGTTCGACTCGTCCCTCTCTGTCTGTTCCTCCCGTCGGCTCCCCCTTTTTAAGCCTTTTGCTTCTTTCTTTCTGCAGCCTCCACCTTCGCCGTAGCCGCCGGCTGACCCACGCCGCCCCCGCGGCGCCGCCCGCTCGCCGCTTCCTTTTGTTCCCTCCGCGCAGATCTCCCCTGGAATCTTCGTGACAGCGTCGAGCCCCCCTCCGTGGCGACACGACGCCAGCCTGCCGCTTCCCGGGAAAGTCGCTGACCGGGTCCACTCCGCGCAGCTCCTCCCTGGAATCTTCGTGGCAGGCTTAATCCCCACCGTAGGAATCGTCGGCGGCCATCCTATGAGCTATGTGGCCTTGTCCGTCCGTGGCGACACGCCGCCAGGATGGCGCGGTCTGCCGCCTCCCGGGAGTCACTGACCGTGTTTGTGCGGCCACTGGTGTACGCGCACGAATCGTCACATCCGCTCCTTCTTAAAAAGAATGTTCATCGAACATTAGGAGTTCACCGCACACACACACACACGGGCGCGCACGCTGTTCAGGACTGCACGAAAATCACGCCCTCCTTCCCAACGAGCATCGAGCCAGACCGAAGTTTAAGAACAATTCTTTCACGTAGATACCACTCGAGTGCACACAATGAAATAATAATTAACAGTATTTACAAGATTTCAAACAAGAAAACAAACAAAACGAAACTAAAAGAATCGCACTTGTACCGTACCTAACAAAACAAAAGGGAATACAGACTTAGTGAGGCAACCCCCTGTCCACTACTCTGCTATGTAGGTAGTACCTGGCTGCTGGAATGAGAGAGGGAGCAGGAACCGGTTCAGCTGACCTAGCTTGTTCGGCTGCTGTCCGTGGAATCAGGCTGCCAGATTGGGCTGCCTCCTCCTCAAGGAGGGCGCTTCCGAGCTGCGACTTCATGAAGTGTTCCAGTTCATCACAGGGACTGAACTTTTTGTGCTGGCTGCTCTGACCGCTTTTCTGCAATGCAGGGTGGTTTATAATGGCGGGCTCCGTGCGAAGATCGTCCTCCCCCTCCTGTCCCCTTGAGGTAGCCGTTTCAGAAAGAGGCGAGCATGCTGGTGCTTGCTTTAACCTGTCAGCGTGAACTACAGCTGTCGATGCCCCTGCGATATGCCGAATCCGAAAATTAACCGGCGATAGCTGCTCTACTACGCGGTAAGGTCCTTTCCATTTGGGCGTCAACTTACGGGCGAGTCCTGCCTTGACCTGCACGCACTCAAGATATACGTGGTCTCCCACCTTGAAAGCAACCGCCCTAGCCCTAGAGTCGAACCGCGTTTTCCTTTTGTCGGCTGCATCCTGTAATGTTTCGACTGTTACGTCATGGGCCACTTGCAATCGAGACGTCAGCGGAGTTTTTCTTTCCAGGCAAGAACGGCAGTTAGCGCAGTACTCTTTAACGTCGGAACGCATGCCCTGCCAGTAATAGTAACGCTCCAACCTCCGTTGCGTCTTCATTACTCCCAGATGGCCCGCGTACGGGGCATCGTGAAAAACTCTCAAGATGTGCGTCACCATTGACCGTGGCACCACCACTCTTTCCCATACTTGGCCAGCCTGCATTCCTGACCGCGTGGGCCGGGTGCGCTTCCGTAGTGTACCCTCGTTGTCAACAAAGTAACAGTTGTCGGGGTCTCGAGCGATCCCCCCCGAAACAGCATGAAATATTTTCTCTAGCGCCTTGTCCTTCCGCTGCTCGGTGCGGAGGTCGTCTGTATCTATAGCTGGAAGAAGCTCATTCACAGTGCGCACCAAATTAGCTCCACTTAATGCGTCCGCGTTTGTGTGCGCCCTGCCTGGCTTGTGTTCTATCTCAGACCGAGGCGGCACTACCGTTTCTCTCCTTGCCCTAACACTTGCATGTGTTGGCGAGCATTGTTCCGCGCTCTGTTCCCCAAAGTCCACTCGTGCAACGTACTCGGCCGCTCGGTTTGCTAATGGGACCAAAGTTCCGCAACAGGAAAGGCAGTTTTGGCTTAGTATGACATCAATGTCATGTTGCCGCAACAGGTCCTGACCTACGAGGCCCGATATGTCATCCGGCAGCGACACCGCGTCTGAACAAATGTAGCTTGGATGGTCAAAGCTACTGTTCCCAATTGTGAAGCGCAAAAGGTACAGTCCTCCTGTGCCGAGATCAGTTCCTGTAATCCCCACGAAGCGCACTTTCGGAGATTCTCGGGTCTCTTGCACCTGCCTGTCTCCCCTCCTTGTCAGTAAATCGAAAAACTTTTCCTTGAGGAGCGTTATCCGGGAGCCAGTGTCAACCAAAAGATTGCAAGTGACCCCGTTTACCACGAATTTGGCAATCGGACAGGACTCTCCAAAAACGCTTACAATAGCACAAGTACCGTCACCCCCCTCAACCGGCTCGGCTGCGGGGGACTCTACGAGTTTCTTTGGAGCGGTGGCTCTTTGTTCCCTCTCCGTGTCGGTCTGTACCTGCTGCTGCCCATTTGACACACACGATTCGCGGTTTAGCTCGGGACAAAATCTAGTAATGTGACCGTACCTTTTGCAAGCATAACAGCGAACCTGCCTCCGTTCACGGTCCCTAAAATTGCTCCTGCTATTCGGCTGTACGCTTTGAGCAAGGAGCGCCTCCAGCCGATCTAGCCTATCAGTCAACTGAATAATGCCCGCGTCGGCGCTTACGCTTTTTGGCTCCGTTACGAGCCGCACCCTTTCCTCACTAGAGACCAGCAGCTCATTACGCTCCTCTTCTACGGCTGCCTCTATCGCTCCCTCTAGAGTCGACGGTGCTCTAGACAAGACAAACCTGCGCACTGGATCCCTCAGGCCAATGAGGAACTGGGACTTCATTTGCTCCAGCAGCAGCTCTTTAGCGTACTTTTGCCTCGCACTATCAGGTCCCGGTTCTCGCGCTAGGGTTTCATTCCCCAGGAAGCGAAGGCGGGAGGCAAACGCGCGTGCATCTTCCTTTGGCCCCTGTCGAGCGTCGAGGAACCGCCTGAGTTTTACACTTGGAAGTTCCCTGTCGAAATATTTAAACGCCAGGGTTTTGAATTCAGCCAACGTGCCAGCCTTCCTGACTTCCTCATCTCTCCAGGCAAAATTATGTGCTGCCCCAGACATGCGACATTTCGCCATTCCCAGCTGCTGTGCATCATTTAAACCGCCCATTTTGCACACCTGCTCTAACATGTCAAAATATTCAACAATAGACGGCCCCTGACCGTCGCCAGTGAATTTCTCCACCATGCTTGACAAAGCAAATACGCTTGCCCCAAAGGGCTGTGCACTCGAGTGGGCCGCATCCATTTTAGACCGAATAGTCAGTGCCTCAAGCTCCTCTCGCTGGGGGTGCAATCCAGCTTTTGCCCAATAATTTAAGTGTGGACCCCACTTCTGACACCAATGTGATGTACCGGTTTCTTAAATTGGCCCTGGGTCCACACTGGGCACGAGGAGATTGATGCACAGACTCCAAGAATGATTTTAGAATATGATTTAATTAATGGATCTGGCTTGATGCCGCTTACGGGAAATGCAGTAGGGCTCGTCCACGTCGGGGCTTAGTCAGCTTGTCGTGGCACGGGCTCGACGAATGGCTGGATGTCTTCTGCGGCCGGGCTGGGGACTCTTTGCGGCTGTGCAGCTCTCGTTCTCGGCCAGGCGTTGGAGGAGCTGCTGGCGTGGAAGCGTGCTGTCGGAGGTCGAATGTGGGCGAAGGCTAGACCCCGGCTCCCTGGTCGATGCGCGGCCCCGGTCTTCTGCCTTCCTCCGACTCGTCCGCTCGTTCGACTCGTCCCTCTCTGTCTGTTCCTCCCGTCGGCTCCCCCTTTTTAAGCCTTTTGCTTCTTTCTTTCTGCAGCCTCCACCTTCGCCGTAGCCGCCGGCTGACCCACGCCGCCCCCGCGGCGCCGCCCGCTCGCCGCTTCCTTTTGTTCCCTCCGCGCAGATCTCCCCTGGAATCTTCGTGACAGCGTCGAGCCCCCCTCCGTGGCGACACGACGCCAGCCTGCCGCTTCCCGGGAAAGTCGCTGACCGGGTCCACTCCGCGCAGCTCCTCCCTGGAATCTTCGTGGCAGGCTTAATCCCCACCGTAGGAATCGTCGGCGGCCATCCTATGAGCTATGTGGCCTTGTCCGTCCGTGGCGACACGCCGCCAGGATGGCGCGGTCTGCCGCCTCCCGGGAGTCACTGACCGTGTTTGTGCGGCCACTGGTGTACGCGCACGAATCGTCACAGCTCGAAAAGGCCGTTTGTGCAATTATGTTAGCATTAATGAAAATTACTCGCGCATTTGCGCTTAGCATCCCAGGCGATGTGCACTGTGCATCACAGGGTTAGAACAATGGCAGGAAAAGCCGGCGTTCGGGCGAACGGGTCTTTCAATGACGTCTCAAGAACACAGGGTGTATACGTGCTATAGCACAGGACACCACGGCCTTCTACATCACGTTAGCAAAGGCAGCATGTGGTAAACCATTCGCGATCTGACGCCTCGAGGTCCTGCAGCGAACGGTCGTCCGCTTCGGAACCTGGGAGAGAGAGAGAGCTCAGACAAACACGGGGGCAGACCTGACACGCGGGGGGGAAGGCGGGGGAGTACCGCGGTTATCTAAAGGTCACATCAGGCCACCGCCTCCTTTCACCTATAGTCCCGCGCGCGCACTGCGGGCATTCGGAGGCGCCACGACTCGTCTCCGTACACGGGACGAGCTGTCGACAGCTTGCGCGGTACCGGGGGTTGCGGAACCGCGAACCAGACCCGCGTCTTCGCCCGGCTGTCAGCGGTCGCACCCACCGACCTTCTCCGCCAGTGCTTAAGACGTCAGTTCGCCCAGCATCGCTCCCCGAACCACCTGTATACACGGCGCTGATGAAAAAAAATAACAGGCCGTAAGAGAAGTACCGAGCCCACGCTGCTTCTTAGGAGACGTCGTAGGGGCCTCGTAGCTGGGCCACTTTGCGCCTCAAATCGGTCGTTCACGAGAAGGGGCGCGCGCGAGCAATTTGCCGCGCGGCGATTCAAAACCGCGCCACGCTTTGTTTAACGTGGGAGGGGGAGGGGGATGTGAAAGCGGAACTGGCCGTGGCGTCTCGTGTGTATACGTTCACGCTCGACTAAGGACGAGCGGTGCGCCCGAGTGAATGCGGGCATGATTCGAAGGGAAGGGGGAGAGAGTCCGTGTATGAACGGAGCGGTAAGCCGCTGGTTGTCGCCTCTCGTGCTGAATGGAAGCACGCGGCAGGCGAAAATATCGACGTAGCGTGTTCTGGATATAGGCGCATTTTTTTTTTTTTCTCTCGAACGCATCGTACCAGGCAGCTCTTGATCGAACTCCTTGGGTCACCGGTATACCCTTACACCCGCTGTACCCTGTGCAATGTCATTTTACTTTAACTGCACCGCTATACCCTCACACTCGCTATACCCTGTGCAATGTCATTTTTCTTAACTGCAGAGGACCATTCCGCAAAATGCTGGCGTCGGAGTGTGAGAGCAAAGGAGTGGAGTCGTTGTATTCGAGAAGCACCTTCCACCTTCCACTCTCTATAAGCGCCACCTACACCCAATTTAACCCTGCACAAACCCCCACCCATCTCCACTCTCATGAATTCCACTGAGCAGAGTAGTGAAAAGATGACCTCGCAATAAAATTCAGAAACGCATGGGAAAGGAGTCCTATATTATTGCAAAGCGAAAGGCAAAAAACTTATTTCCGTCGCAGCTTCGCCTTATAAGATCTTATGATCGTCGGTCAATTTCTCTAAATCTCCGTTTTAAATCAATGTGTATGGTCAGAATCCGGAACCATTATTTGTAAATAAGGTTACTTATTCTCCGCTGTTTTCACTATTTTCTGAACTCTTCTTTTCACATTCCCCGTATACCGATGTGCTCAGCACATGAGCGGGATGAACACTCCAGCTTAGAACCCCGCTTTTTCATGGAAGAGCTTTGTTCCTATCTCCGTATAGTTCTCGTGCGCCTGTCATCACACGATCACCGGTGCAGTAATCCTACAGTCAACCAGACACGCCTGATGTAAATGCAGTTCAGACCGATCTTGACAACATCCAAATGTGGCAGTTGCTATAACATCCTGTAGTTGCTTAAAGCTACTTATCAGTGATCAGTTTTTTAGAGCCTCACGTGACCTAAACTCCAACTAAGCAGCTACTGTGGAGCAATTGCCGGCAGAATAAGCAAGGCTAGTTCCACCTGTAGCATACAACTCAACTCAACTAAACTACAAGTCAAAACTATCGTTCGGTTGGCAAAAATAAAACCAAAACAGCATGCGAGAAGAAATTCAATTATAAGTTCTTTGGCGGTCGTAGGCGAATACCACGTAGTGGACCATGTAGTCTATAATGTCGAACGCATCACTTGAAAGAAGAAAACATGCAACTACAGTTACGTGTCTATGGTCCTTTAAAAGCGCGGGAGTGCGTGTCATCTCTCCAGCCACCAGCGCCCAGCTGACCAGAACGACGGCTTAAATTGGGTGTCGAGTATATAGGACTGACAAGAGGCAGAATAAGCAATGAAGGCGACGAATGAGAGTAGAGAAGGAGAAGGCCGTGTGCGCGGCGCCAGTCTCCGGGGCAACGCGGCGGCGGCGCGATCCGTGAGCAGCAGCGGGGGGGAGGGTGCCGTCTCCGGCGTGACGAGCGGGGCAACGCCCGCTAATGACGCCATTAGCGCCGAAGGGCCCCCCGCCGAAGGTGCGCGCGCCGAGCTCGTTATCGAACGCCTCCTCGCACGCGCACAACGCCCTGTGCCGAGCCGGGGTCACGTGACGGAAGCGCACAGCGTCACGGCCCGCGGAAGGGACACTGCTCGCAGCTGACGTCGGGAAGCACAGCCAGCCGCGAAGCTGAGGGATCTCCAGAGGGGAAGATTTATTCGCAGTTTATGCTTTAAAGGGACGCATGACGACAACTATAGAAATCGACTTAAGGCTCTTTCTGGCTATGTTTGTGTTTGTTCGGAAGCAAAAGACGCATTTGTTGCTGATAAAATTCGAGCCCCTTTTCTATTTCGCAATTTGATTCAAATTTGGGACGTCAAGACCGGAAAGGACTTTGATGACTGTTTAGTGCAGGAAAGTGGTGCAGCCTATATGTATCGGGGATCCGCAAGGGAAAATGTATCGTTGCATCAGCGCAATTTGCCTGCGAAGACGATATCTGTATTTTAGTCTGTGACTTTGCATAGCTGATAAAAGGTGTGGTTTCAATTAAAATAGCCTGCTTATCATTAGAATGCGGTAGTATTTGGATATAAACCAACTTCGGTTTCTCCTGAGTGCATACACTTTTAAGGGCGTTGAAAAGGAGACACACTGACAAACGGAATGCTACATGGCGAACTAAACGCCCCGACCTACCCGATTTTAGTCTCAAAATATTGTTTGGTATGGTTTATGGGATTTAATATCCCAAAGCGACTGAAGCTATATGAGGGATCCCGCAGTGGAGGGCTCCGGAAAATTCGACCACCTGGTGTTCTTTAACATGCACTGTCATCGCACAGTACTCGGGCCTCTAGAATTTCGCCTCCATCGAAAATGCGAATGCGACAGCCGGGATCGAACCCACGTCTTTTGGTCATGCAGCAGCCGAGCACCATAACCACTCAGCCACCGCGGCGGCACTCGCGAAGCATTTCCGCTTCGAGACCCGAGCGCCACCAAGCGTCGCCGCCATCTTGGGCTGCTACTTGGCAGCCCGTGGGGTGCTTACAGAGCTGCGTGCAATCTCTGGCAGTGCCGTGCCCTCGCTATATTTCTACCAAAAGCAGAGAATTTTTTCAGACAGGTTCGCACAGTGTTCATTCACGTGTGGGCTGTGGCACTGGCGCCCGCAAGAACCAAACGAGAGCGGGCGACCTTGCATCGACAGAGAGAACGCTCAGCATCGACGAGTGCAAAGCGATGTCCAGCATTCTCGGACAAAAGTTTTGAAAATTGGAAAACTGTAAGATACTCCTACGGAATCATTGAAGGTAACGGTCCATTATTCGGATATGTAGCAAAACCTTTCTTTTAAGGTGTTTCAATCGATCGCACCGAACAATTCAGACTCCCACAGAAAACCAATGACGAACGCCTTTGACGATAGCAAGAACGATAATAGAAAAAAAAAATGGAAGGCTGCCCTCGGATGCTCTGCAGATATATTGAGTGCTATAGATAAATCTTACATTATATGAAAAAAAATTGCGTTCATTGCGTTCATATTTATTTACTTATTTTCCAATACTATTGTCCGCTGTAGACCGTTACACGGTGAAGGCAGAAAACAAGCTTTTTCATAACAGAAGAAAGTAAAGTTGTTAGAGAAAGAACAAAACAACAGACAACAACACAAACATGAATACAAAATTGCAACGTATACAAAGAGCATTTTAAAGGTTCCGGTTAATGCCATTTTTGAATGATGACAACGTGTCTGATTGTGGAACAGCAGCTGTTAGGTTATTCCACTGGGCTATAGTTCTTGGAAAAAATGAGCAGGCGCAAGCATTAATGCGTCACTGGGGAGCACGGTGTATATGATCATGTCTTCTTCGTGATTTCCTTGATTCCGCTAAAGTTAGGTAATACGTTGTGTCAATATTAAAGACGTTGATTGTCATGATATGACGGAGTAAACAACAAATTTGCCCCTGCGGGCGAATATAGGCAAATAAATAAATATTAGAACAAGTGAAGTCGGATACAAGTCAAGAATAAAGCGGCCTTTCCCTGTCAAGGGACCCTCTTCAAGCAAACGGTGTTGCCCGATTCTCGTGAACCTGCTAATGTGAGAATGCAGGGAGGGAGGGTATACTGCTGAAGTTGTCACGTTTTTTGTGCGACTAAACAGAGGAGGTTATCGGGGGTGATTTCAGTTTGCCACATTGAATCAGTACCAAAGTGTCGGGCACTGTTATGAATTGACGTGTTCAGTACGAAATGGCCAGTGGGGATAATTGGAGGTTCATAATATCGCTTTGTGGGAAAGTGTTACTTCCAATGTACATGAGGGCATGAAATCAATAAATGAACCAACAAGCCGAAATTTACACCGTGCATCACTTACCTTCGTTTACCTTCGTTCCTAACAATTATGCATTCCAAAAGTCTTTTTTCCCTTCAATTACGCTAAACAACTACCTTTTTTTTCTTCTTCGTCTGTGATCGTTTTCAGACGCGAGTTATTCCCATCTGTAGCAGAGCAGACATTTGGGCTAGTTGGTGTGAATACAAGGTGGAACAACAGCGCAAACTTAGAGAACACAGAACAAGAGTGGAGACACTACAAGCGCTGTGTAGTGTCTCCACTCTTGTTCTAGAAGTGTTCTCTGTTTAAGTTTGCGCTTTGTTCCACCCCCCTCTTCCTTGCTCTCCTTTCACTCCCCTTATACCATGGTGCTTACTGCAATAGGGGGCGGCGGAGGCGAGCGGACATCAAGGCACCCTAAACTGCGACACCGCGGGGTGCTCCCCAGGCGACCTCTGTTGGCTACACAGGACGGGCTCTAGCGGGGTGCCGATGAGAGACCCTCTGCGCACTCACATACAGCGCTCTGCAGCGTATACGCAGACGAATGGAATAGACAGACAGCTGCAGACGACGGACGCTGGCCACCTTATTTTCGATACAATTCTTTTTTTTTTTTTGCCAAGGCGATGTATGGAACGCCGCTGCACATAATAGTCGTACAGCAAAAACTGTGTTACATTCACGCGTATGTGGAACATTGTTCTAGGTAAAACTTCCTAAATTAACTGGAAAATTGTCCAATGTATTTTCATATCTGTCCTATTTAATCAAAACTGTTGACTGGGCGAGTTGGTGGGACATGATTCGAAATGACCAGCGCGAAAGCAGACGGAGACAACTGAAGAAAAACAGACGACAGGACGGGCGTTGACTAACAACTGTTTATTTTCGAGGAAAGCCTAGCACAGGTTGTAATCTTTGGCCCCCTTGACTGTCACGTGGTTTTTGGCATATATTGTGCTGGGCTTCCCTCGAAAATAAACAGTTGTTAGTCAGCGCCCGTCCTGTCGTCTGTGTTTCTTCAGTTGTCTCCGTCTGTTTTCGCTCTGTTCATTTCGAACCACCTATTTAAGCTCAAATTTCAGAAGTTTTATTCACTGGCTGAAACTTACGTGGAACCAGTATAAAAAACATAGTTATTTTGTGGGCTATCCAAACAATTGTTTATTCGTAACGCGGCAGTGATGGTGTTGCGTAAAAGAGGTCGGATTAATTCGCAGCTGCCGACTGTCGAAAGAAGCGAGCTGTTAAAGGCCCTTTAGGTGGGCCCCCGAGACTGGCATGGGTCTTGTAGCGGTTAATCGTTAACCGATTCACTTGCGAGCTTCAAGCACTATTTGTCAGACTCGGTCAGACTCAATTTGAAGGGCACTGCGCCAGCTTTCACCAGTATGAAAACTATACTTCTATGCATAGATCGCTAAATTCTGCCTGCCTACGCCTTTACTTCCAGTCAAAAAACCAAAAGGAAGCCGTTCTTGTGTGCTCGACTCCAGTGGAAGTACTCGTTTTCATGTGCTTCCGACTTCAGAGACCAACACAACGCTTGGGCGGAAAATCTCATGGTTTCCGTGATCGGATTCCTTTGGACGATTGGCTGTGCACGGAAGACACACACTTACTTTATTTGCTTGTTGGCAACGATTCTTTAATTTCCTAGGCATCTATATATAATGCCTATCTCAGAATTTGTACAGCGTGATATTAAATTTTTTTCTCATCAATAAATTTAGAGCCGGACATTGGGACCTCTTTTAAAAAAATAACTGGCCCTATGCTGTACCACGGCGGTTACATATTACATCTGTATGCAGTAAATATATCTGTCTTGTCGCCAATAATTATATTCCATTGCTATGTGCTGTATACATATTCGTCTTGTCGCGGATAATTAGGCATAAGAATTGATCACTGAATTATTTAATACCTGAATGAATTCCAGTTTTTTATTGACATTGTTCTTCTGAGTATAGACTAACGCGATTGCAGCAGACGACTGAGGTCCTAAACCAGCAAAATAAAGCTTTCCCCGTTTCCACAGAAACAGCGATTGTAACAAACTCAACACTGAGATGACAGCTTTGCGAAACCATTATGGTTCTTTGTATGTAAGGAAAGATTAGTACAACAGTTGGCAAAAAAAACTGTTATCGACAAGAATCATTTTTCTGGCAGCGGAAAAGGTGATAACAACTGAGTTGCACACTCTCAAGATCGCGGTCCACACGGCCCTTCTTACCAATAATGAAGTCGCCAGTGGGCATGCACTGTTCTTTTGGAGAAATTCCTCATAAAACCTTACCAAACGCTGAAGGCGGGTTTGCTATTTCTTGAAAGCATATCAAAATTTCATTCCAGGGAATTATATCTTAAGCAAAACAGGATATTGAACCGAGAAGCACGATATGACCAACGTTATCATACCCTAGGTTTCCTGTGTTCCGAGCTACGATCGCGAAACGCTTTTTCTCTGCTTATGCAGATACCTTTCCAATCTTTTCTAAACGATTACATTTAAAAAGAAAGTACTTGATTATGCCAGATCAGCATCCTTCATCGATTAGAATAACGGAACGGCTTTTGGCCTGTCTGCTTTTCCACAGCAGTGGATTTTTGTGTGTGTGTGTGTGTCTGGGCGGGGGGGGGGGGGGGAATGCGTGAGACGAGGACTACTACTACCAGCACATGCGTTGAAATGTGGATATACAAGAGGCTACTGGGAGCTTGGCTTATGCGACGTTCTTGTGTCTTACTGCGTAATTTTGCGGTGAATGCGATACAATCTATCTTTTTAGTTAGTTATATGGGGTTTTGTGGCGCATAAGCAACTGTACAATCTATCTTTTATGCAAATAATTGTTTGCTCATATTTGTTTAATAACGCAATGCGCATAATATAAGTCCTGCACCAGTGCTTGTGTTATAAGTGCTGTGCGGTGAGAGGGGACGAGTCAGGGGATTCTCTTTTCCCCCCTTTTGACTAGGCACCGTGTCCAAGCTGTACTGGGGTGTCCAGATTTGAATGAGCTGAAACAAAAACTGAATACCTACTGCTGTAACACACACACACGCGCGCGCGCGCACGCACGCACGCACGCACGCACGCACGCGCGCGCGCACACACACACACACACACACACACACACACACACACACACACACACACACACACACACACACACACACACACACACACACACACACACACACACACACACACACACACACACACACACACACACACACACACACACACACACACACACACACACACACACACACACACACACACACACACACACACACACACACACACACACACACACACACACACACACACACACACACACACACACACACACACACACACACACACACACACACACACACACACACACACACACACACACACACACACACACACACACACACACACACACACACACACACACACACACACACACACACACACACACACACACACACACACACACACACACACACACACACACACACACACACACACACACACGCGCGCGCGCGCGACGACGACGACGACGACGACGACGGAAGTTGCGAATAGGGCTACAGCATGGTTTAATGATGGCAGACCTCAATGCGTGCCAGGAAAGAAACGATAGAGCAAACAGTAGCGCATCATGTGGCTCTATATACTGGCGTATAGTTATACGTGTTGCTGGCAAGATTCCGAATTCTGCAGCGCGCTACAGCGACGTGACATCACCGGTGTATACCCGCGACGGCCACTAGTTAGGCAGGGCATAACTGGCCATAACCTCTGTGCCTGTAATCAGCTACAGCTACTCGCGCTAGCGTTGGAAGAAATGAAAGATGTAGGCAAAAGCGCGAAAGCGGCTATCGGGCGCCCCTATAGGTGCGAAGGCCGCGGACGAGGCGCGCTCGGCGCATCTGCATCGGGACGCGCTGCGCATAAGCGATTCGCAAGGGGGGGGGGGGGGGGGGGGGGGGCTCATTGAGCTGCGACGCGGCGCCCGGGACTGATTGATTCAGAGCGGCCACGCCTGCGAGGAGCCGAGCACGTGCGTCAGCTGCACGCGATGAGGTGTGTGTGTTGTGCGTTGCATGCTTATGATGTATATTTGGGCTACGGGGTGTGCGTTGAATATTGTATACTTAAATGAAAACCGCACTCTGAGTGTATTGTTTCATCGGGTATACAGGTAAGGGTGGTCGCCCGCATATCACAGACCGCACAAGCAAAGAAAACCAAGGTGTCAGAAGCGTGAAAACATTTAAGGAGGAGAATAGCGAAAACACGAATATTGCTGCTACGTTACAATCATAAGTTAAGTTTGGTTGCTTTGGATTATGGGGTTTAACGACCCAAAGCGACACAGGCTATGAGGGACGCCGTAGTGAAGGGCTCCGGAAATTTCGACCACCTGGTGTTCTTTAACGTGCACTGACATCGCACAGTGCACGGGCCTCTAGAATTTCGACGTCATCGAAATTTGGCCACCGCGGCCGGGATGGAAACCGCGTCTTTCGGGTCAGCAGCTGAGTACCATAACCACTGAGCCACCGTGGCGGCAATCATTAGTTATACTTCTAATCTGTAGATAGACATTAGTACAAGTTGGGACTCAACTTAAGTGTACCGTTTTCTTTTCGCTTAAACAGTGCGTTCGTTTAATTTTACTGTCGCATTCATTCATTTGTTGAAGTTAACCGTTCACGACTGACAGTATTAATAAATTAAATGAAGTGACTCCATCAAGTACAGTATACAGCCCGCGGGATGTACACATGTTGAAAATTTAAAATTTTGGGCTTTGCGGACTATATAAAGGCAGGCTGAACACAGCATTTACTTTTTGAATACCACCAGATATACCCCGATGTGTCTGACGTATGTGCCGGGTGCGTAGTGCAAAAAATGTTTTCAGCAAACATTGAGTCCGAGGACTATGCACCGAATGCGAGCTGTACACCGAGGATTACGGTACTTCAGCAATTTCATGCCTCAGCATGACAATATCCCGTATACATGAAGCAACTGTTCAGAATATCTGGCATATCACATGGTATAAGTGGGAAGCATGCATGGTCTGTATACACGAACGGAAGAAAAATCAATGAAGATTTTTCTTCTATGAGTTGCTCCCCTGCGTACATGTGATAGCCTCTAGTTTCAAGCAGTTTTGTACATGAGAGTTATGCACGTTAAAATTTTACCATCTAATACCCGCCGTATCATTATCGTCATCATCATCAGCCTCACTACGCCCACTGCAGGGCAATGTCCTCTCCCGTGTCTCTCCAATTAACCCTGTCATTTTCCAGCCGCGGCCACCGTATCCCCGCAACCGTCTTAATCTCATCCGACTATTCAACTGTCTGCTTACCCCTGCTACGCTTGGGTATACTCGCAGAATTGCATAAACTGCTAACGTACTTGAAAAAAAAAAAAAAACGGTCTTTTCAAGCATATTTATCAATGAAAGGCCAAGGGGGTCATTTATACCACCAACGCAAAACGCCTCTTGAAAGATGCACTCCTGCAAAAGCTAACCCTGACGGCAAAAGAGTAAAATTTCAGTGGTCATAGTGCTGAATTGGCCGGAGATGAACCAGTTTTGGATTTTGTCCGTGGTTTACTGCATGCGTCTGCGCAGTTCAGTGTACTTTTACCGTCGATGCTTAGACACTAAGAAATCATCAGAATTAACTAAATTTCGTCCAGTTGGAATCATCTTTTCCTTAATCAGTTATCCAGATTTATTTTTCATTTCTGCACTGAAGATACCAATATGCTGATAAAATACTGGACGTTCATAACATATTTATCAGACAATTTCAATGCCTCGTCATCACACGGTAAGGGCGGCTTACACGTATACGGAAAGAATTGTGAGAATATGGCGTTGTTTTTAATATGAAAACATTAATAATCGCATTACGAGAAAAGCTGGCGGCGTTAGTGTGTATGACGCACACAGCAAGCCAAGCCAGTCATATACACGTGGTTCTTCTATACTATATACATATACACTCCCCACTGTCCGAAGTTAATGCAGCGCCAGTTTTCCCGACTACATTTGTACCAAAACTGTGACGCAACCGCTTGTTGCACGGCGTTCAGGGTGGTGTCATACGATTTCTCGTGGCATTTAGCTTACATGTGCTATAGTCAAGGTGGAGGTTAGCTCGTGACAGGGATTCAAACCGACGACATATGCGCCCTCAATTGTATTTTTAGATCTGCAGCACAAATGCGCTGAGTATAAAAAAAAAAACAAGACGATACCCCCCCCCCCCCCCCCCCCCCCCCAGGACTGGGTCGCCCGAAATAAACTCAGTTCGCAAACCGCAGCCAAACGTGTACATCTTGCGGAGTTTTGTTTTTTGTTCAAACTTCTAAATTATTCTTTCTGTTTATGCTCGAAGTCTAGCGAATAGGAAAAGCGAAGACTTTAATTCGCCCTTACGGATAAAAATACGTTTTTCCGGAAAGACTGTTCTGCATATCAGAATTCGACTGCAGACATGTTTAATTCAAAGGCTCATCTTCAATTCAGTGCGTTGCATGCGTCACAGTTCCACAGCGAGCCAAAAATTTGGCCACAGTTATTTGACCTCTGCATAGTTTTACATACATGCGCACTAACTTCCTTGTACAAAGTGATGTCCTGTATAGGCGACATCGCCAAAGAAGATTGTACTGAAAAGTGGGGCAAAGGCAAGCTTTTTTCACCTCATCGATGCTGACTTATTTTTCTTACAAGCAAGTTGGTATCAGGTTCAGGATTGAGTATTACAATAGTGAAATTGATGCGGCTGCTTTCATGTTTCACACAGAGGCTAGAGTGCAACGCCTAAACATCTGCAGCAATGTTTATTGACAAAGATATTTGCGATGTTGTGCCAAAACAGTCGAACCGAACTGATTCCTCAATGGTAAAGAGAGGTTGGGGCAGATGGTTCTTGATGGTCGCAATGCGAACAAGGGAGAAGAAATCCTCACGGTGCTTGCCAGCGTTTCGGCAAGAGGACCTTTCTTCATCTGAACAAAGCGTTCATCATTGGCGGGGTTTAAATAGGGTCTTAACTCCGTG
The DNA here is from genome assembly GCF_055824585.1 of Amblyomma mixtum. NCBI lineage: Eukaryota > Metazoa > Arthropoda > Arachnida > Ixodida > Ixodidae > Amblyomma > Amblyomma mixtum. The sequence continues at coordinate 116,373,813 of NC_143020.1, read as the reverse complement.
GGGAAAGGCCGGGTGCGGGGGAGGAAGGTGTGAAGTAGAAAGGATGTTAGGGTGGGGAGGGTGAATGTTGTCTAAGCATGATGGCTGCTAAATATGATTAACCGGTTGACCTGCAAAACTGTGAAAAGAAGAAGGCTAACTCAGCAGAAAGGAATCCGGGGGTGTGGAGCGTGGAGAGATTCTTCAGTGGTCATTTGATTAATTCATCGCGCAATTTTCGCACAAGTACTCAAGGTCAGGAAGGCTTGTAAGTCGCCTCATGTACGCGCGACTTTTGTGTGCATCACATGGGCAGTTAAGAGACGGAATACAAAATATAGCAGTCATCGCAGTCAGTCCTGACATCCGTGATCTGTCGAAGAGGATGCATCCGAATGCTATCGCATCAGGTGACTGTGGAGTGCAGTGCTCACGACTCGCGGTGCAGTCACGTTGCTCCTAAAAGAGGTGCGTCGCTGACCACACTGAATCACTGATCTGTCTCGCGGAAACAGCATCGTGTGACGTCACGTATACACTGCAACCGACTCTCGTCAGCGGACAGTGCAAACGGATAAAGCGGTTCCATTTTCGCTTTGGGATACTGTAGGCGGATAAATAGGGGCAGGGAACGAGAAAAAAAGCTCAGCGTTTGGCAACCATGGTGCGATCCCCGCTTATATTACAGCGAGAGCTGTTAAAGACACGTTTCCCGTTTCTGCAGCTTTCACGTCGGCTTGATACGACGCTACGCTGATTGGCCAGCACAAGGTTCCGTCAGAAATAACGTTGCAATGCGCACGCTCAGTGGTCTGAACACAGTGGCGTAACAGACGAGAGCATTGTGACGTCATGTACACTCCACAAGAAAAGAAGGCAAATAATAGCAAATATACACCGCCGCAAGCAGCTGTAGCAGAATCTCGCGTTATACAGTGCATAATAACACAATAACCATCCTGTGAGGCCTTTTTTTTTTTTCACGCATTTGCGCGAGAACGGCAATAAATATCTCACAACCACCCGGCATACATTCACACATATGCGCTGTCAGACTGTAAGAACAAGTCAGACGCGAACATGACGCCGTTTATTGCAGCGTTGCTGTCAAGAGTTCGTTCGTTAGTTGTCATCTGTTTCGATCCCCTCTGTGAATTCTTTCAGCAGGCTGACGGTGCGCTAAGTGACCGTGACGCCGTGGATTCTTTCACGAATTCTTCCGTCGCGTTAATCCCGCATAGAAAGGCAGTAAAGGCAATTCCACTAATCCTCGAATTACCTCACAGAAACTCTATGCAGCCCATTCCGTACTCTACTTTAAAAAATTGCAGAGCTGCCGATCTCTATATATAGAGGGGCTATCGCACTGGTGTACTTGAGTATCTATGCAAAATAGTTACCGAACGTTCAATCGATCCATAAATCGGCCAATCAATAATATATTACTTTCATGAATGGCAGTGAGAAGCATGCAACGTTATAATTTACACAGAATGAGGTGCGATGGTCATGCAAGCAGCATATAGGGACCTTGTGCGTTTGCAAATACTAATGAATTTCAAAATAAGCAGCAGAAAATGGAATCATTTATGTTTACAACGCTCACAAAACTACTAACGAAAAAAAAAATGCGTTGAAAATTGTGATTGGCTATCGAAAAAATTACAAACAATAAAGAAATATTAAAATAGTGAAAGTGAGACCAAAGCGCTACTGATGGACTGGTAAGACTCATACGGATAAAGATTTGCTCAGAAAAAAAAAATTGTTTTAGTTCCCCTTTACGCTAGTTTCAAGATTTCTAGTTTGCAGGTATATTGGCTAAATAGAAAATGATGAAAATAAACCTGTCTTCTAAGGTTAGTGTCGATTTCACGCAAGATGAAGTTTTGAAACGAAACCTGATGTTATTAGCATTTAAAAGGGAAGACAAGATTATTCTTATAGATTACGGTTAACAAGTGAAAATATTGAAAGAATGTTATCTGAGCGAATTAACAGTGATTCATTTTTTGAGTGGATTGGTAGTAACACTTTTCGCAAGAATTGTGAAGCTGAATTAATAACATTTGAATGAACAAACCACTGTTGTCCAGTTACTTTTGGCAAAGACTCTACGTACAATATGGCCTCCAGTCAAAACGGGACAAATTAAGCTTGGGTTACGTCGATGAAAGCCGGATAAAACTAGCCTTGTTCTACCCGTGGGTTCATTTTCAGCCAACGGTTGTTGCATTATTTGACTGCGTTATCAAGGCCGTGGTTCAGCTTCAATTTTAGAGTTTTAATGGTAATATCAGAATGAAATATTATCGTGTCGGCAGCATAGAGTCTACATCTAGCAAAATATATGTAATTAGGTTGACTATTAATACAAGTTAGAAATAAAATAAGCCCAAAATTGTAGTCCTGAGGGACCCCTGTGCGTGAAGCATTTTCGCAGTAGAGACTGGAAATGATGATGATTACAGGTCTGCTAATCAAGTATAGTTTTTAATCTAGGTAAAAACAAAAAGAAACCTCAATAAATCGAATACGGCATTGACAGAAGTCAGCTTAATATTGACATGTAGGGATGACCACAGTCAGGCAGGCAGCAATGAGGGCTACCAAAAGTATACCTGCATATTGGGCTCATAATTGCGCCGGCAAAGAACTGAATGACACTGCGGCAGCGACAGCCACAAGCGCTCTCGGCGGTCGTCGAACAGAATGCCCTCCGCTCTCGGCCGTGCTCACTTTAGTTTAAAGCTGGCAGCTGATATTCGAGATGAAGCATGCAAAGTAGCCCCAACAGCCTAGAACAACGTAGAATCGGTTCCGCGTGGCCGCGATAATTGCAGATAAATATGGTCGCATCTTGAGTCACAAACAAAGCGATCAAGCCTTGTGCCTGCAGGTTTGAGAAGTGAACAGATAATCATTACAAAGCTTTACGGCAATATTCAAATCAAATCTTTATTTACATCATCCAGATGTTAGAGGCGCAGACAAAAAGCTCTCACTAGAGCTTGATTGCGCGCCTGCGCCCCCGTACAAGGTTTCAAGGTTTGTTTGATTACATATATTGGCAGCAACTAACAAAACAATTGCGTTTGAGGAAACATAAGCGAGACACAACTGACTCGGAAAAAATAAATAAAAAAGAGAAAAGACCGACAAAAACAGCAAAAGAAATAAGATGCAAAAATACTGGTTTGTAAGACTAACACAAAGTATTTAGCAATTATGGTAAGTGGTAGCTGAGCATTTGACGTCCATAGTTAGGTCGTATTTGGGGAATGAACCATTTATCGCGGTTTCTTATGGCATGAGTGTGTTCTCTAGGTGTTAGTTGAGACAAAGTTTCAAGAAAATTACGGTAGGTATTACTTCTCCTATATCGTTTTATTAAGTTGACATTATATAGCTCGTGTATTGGAGTTATGTGGAAGGCATTAAAAAGGGGTTTTGTCGTAACGTCGCGGGGGATGCTTGCGATGCTTCTTATGGCTCGTTTTTGGATTACATGTAACCTGTTTAAGTTTGAGAGTGTGGTAGTTCCCCATACCGTGAAACAGTAGTTTAAAACGGAAGCAAACATGGAATTATAAAGAATTAGTTTCACTTTTTGTGGCAGAAAATAGCGCAGTTTACCTAACACACCAGTTATTTTTGACAGCTTGTCCGCTGTTTTATCGACATGTGTTGACCACGATAAATGCTTCTCAAAGCATTAATATAACAGCAATAAGCGCACAGCATCACCTGAGCTCTTCTGTCCAGAGTATACATAGCTCCCTGACTTTCATGCACATGTCGCCGTATATCTGGCCGGGACGGCTGTCAGAAAAGTGTTCGTCGTCTGACTAAAGCCGGTCGTGGGATTTTCGCATGACGATGACTAGCGATGATCACACAGTTCAGCCATATCTCGCACTTAGCTTGTGAGATGCGCCGCACTTTTCCATGCCGAACGGTCTGCGACAATTAAGGCTGAACACAGGCACTGAGCGCATGCGGATACCTCTTCGTCCAAAAAATTGGCAGTGGTTTAGGTCTGGTGAAACCTGGAGGATTGCGAAAGCAACGAGGAGAGAGAGAGAGAGGCGATGGAGAGCGCGCGGCAGCAACGGCCCCGGCACGCCAGCTATGCGCCGCTACTGCGCATGCGCAACTGGCGAGCGTGGCGGCGGCACCCCTCAGTCACCCGCGCGGCTACGGCGGCGGCGGGACAGCTGTGCGCCGTGTGACGTCACTGCTCCTCGCGCATGCGCAGTATGGCCTTTCGTCAGCTCCGCGAAATGGCTCAGCGACTCGCGTAGTGTTGCTTTCGCAACAAAACAGGTGCGCGCTGCGGCATCGATGTAGGCCATGATGTTCCGACTGCGTGTGAGGTGATTCAGGAAACATTCCTTTAATTGACTTTTCTAAGTCTGCATATCTACATTTCGGCATCTTCACTGGCACGGGTCTCTGAGCTGCTCCGACCGCCTCCAGAATTAATCGGGGGCAGAAGCGTAACTTCTTTATCTGAAGACGACGCTGGAGATTCAATAAAACGGCCCGGGCCAACCTTCGAGGTCTCAGAGCACGCTATAAACGGGCGAATGCGGCCTGGCCATTCCGGAAGTGACGGCGCCGCGACCTCGGACTTCCGGCTAAATCTGCCTCCGTGCTGAGGAATCAAGAAAGAGGGCTCTGAAACGACCAGTAAAACTCGTGAACCCCATCCACATAGACGAGAAGAACACGCATTCACTGCTGTTGTTCAGAAAAAGCTGCTTTGGATCGACCAGTGGAATTCGTCGCGAGCGACTGCAATCCTTCGCGACGAGCTTCACTGCTCAGCAAGACTTCTTGCAGTGAAGCAAAACGAACGAAACGAAAGTTTGAGCAGAACATGGAACAGGGAGTAAACCTACCAATGTGACCTGTTAGAACGTCCTTAACACAAATTTATTTCCTAATTTTCAGCAGAGTATCCTCGTGGCGTTTTCGTTTTGATTGTTTGCCTCGTGCATCGTTTAAAGAGCAAGTCGTCCAAAAAGGGACATTTCTGGACGACCAACAATTCTGCAAAAACACTTCCGATACCCTTCCAAGTCAAGAAGAAGAGACACATGCTACTCGCTACATGCGTGTCAAGTGTTCGCTCGCAAAAATGAGAGAGAGAAAAAACTTCGAGGGGTTTTAACGCAGTTAAACCGAGTAGACGTGCGAAAGTATCTGTTTAGCCTGATTGGTTCATGGTTTTGCTTTGCTGGGTCGTCGTCACATCTGGTTTGGTTTGGTTTATGGGGTTTAACGTCCCAAAGCGACTGAGGCTATGAGAGACGCCGTAGTGAAGGGCTCCGGAAATTTCGACCACCTGGGGTTCTTTAACGTGCACTGACATCGCACAGTACACGGGCCTCTAGAATTTCTCCTCCAAAGAAATTCCAGCCGCCGCGGCCGGGATCGAACCCGCGTCTTTCGGGTCAGCAGCCGAGCACCATAGCCACTGAGCCACCGCGGCGGCTCGTCGTCACATCTGGCGGCGATATTAGACTCAGGTTAAGTTGATCTGATCTGTTCGTGCTGCAGATGGAAGTTGATAAACACGACTACGTGTAATACTCAGCGCGAGAGTGTGTTGCAGTTATTATTGTTAATTTTCAGCTGTAATTTTTCTGATTTCTTATTCAACGCAAAACCATTAGCCTCCATGGCACCAGTTAACCCTCTTCTTTTGGCTCTCCTCCCTGAATCCTCGCTTATCCACCGTCGTGGATATGTGCCATGTCATTAAGGCAACAACAACAAACACGAGACGTGATCGGCTGAGATGGTAGCACAGCGCTATCGTGCAGTGGCCAGTGAAGCTGTCCGCGTACCACGCGTTCGAATCCATAGTCGCGGCAATATTGATTTATTTATAGTTGTGCGAAGGTCGCCCTCAGGGTCAAGCTTCACACTTACTCGGTGAGCCGGTTTGACCTCGGGAAGTAGTGATTTCGGACTAAAAAAAAACAAAAACAAGACAAGAGGACACTGCTGGCACGCCAACTAATCCCGCCTGTGCGACAGAGGGGCAACGAGGAAGGCTTTCAGTGCAGGCCATCTGGAGTTCCTCATTCAATACGCAAGCGCTTTTTCTCATTAGGTCTGCACCGAAAGAGCTTCCGCCGCGACTGGTATCGAACTCGCAACCTGGCGCTCGGTATACTGAACTTTATAACCACAGACTGAGACACTGCGCGGTGAGTATCACCTGCTAAAGCTGATTCGGGGTGAAGTAAAACCACATTTGAAGATACCAAATGAATGCGCAAATCAGCGTACAAACAAATAAATTGACCTGGAAAGCTCTGTATTCGTTTGTTTGCAGATGCGGATTCGCTGGGGTGAACGTGAATTTCAGGTCTCCGAAATGCACCTAAGGAACTGCGCTGTATATACACACCCGTGCAAAGTATATCTTAATTGTGTGCATGCTTTCAGGCCATTTCAGGTCGCGGTCGACACAGTTCCAGAGCAGCACACGGCGCTCAAACATTGAAGCGTCGGGACCTATACACCTGCAAGCGCGTTTGTTATCTTCCCGTTTCGGTAAATAAAAGTATCAGTCTGAACTGTGAAGTGAAATAAACATTTGGTATCCACAATCGAGAAATATATCATTTTTTTAATTTCTCAAGTTGCGACACGTATGGGTTAACGCCACTGATGCACGAAGTCAGAATTTTTTTGGGAGGGGCCCAAGATAATTCCTTGCATAGAGTGTGTGTGTGGGTGGAGGGGAGGAGGCGGAAATAACTCACATGGCCCCCCCTTAGATATACGTGCCTGACGGCATGGCTCAGAGATACCAGTGTTGTTCGTCCTCCCTTACGCGGTAAACACGTTGAGCCTGATCACGAGCGCGTGGCGTTGCTATTCGTCTCAAAGAAACGTTGAAGGCTACTAGGTTGCCTGATATTACAGGAATGCCTTATACGGTCCGCATCCAGTGAGCATCTCCGCTACAGTAAGATAGGGCGCCATCTTATATTAAGGCGAAAGCCTTTAATGGCTCATACTGTAGTCCGTTGACAAAGCGTGTCACACGCGTTTAACTAAAAAAGATAGAAGAAAACCAATGATTGCTTCAGATAGAGGAAGAAAAAATGAACCTAGAAGCCGAGATTGGTGACTGCAGATTAATTAGTTAATTAATTATAGACAAAAATGTCGAAATTGCGTCGAAATAGCGCGGACGTCGATATAGCCACGGGAACGGTGTGACGTCACATCCACCGGAAGTCGTCACGGCATAGTGTCCTCGGCTTCCGCCTCTCAACACTTTATATACAGTTGCCAAAGTGTCCACGCAATTTTTACAGGAATTGAATGCGTTGTTGTAAAACTTTTTCTTAACGATTTAATTGTAGGAGCATTCTATCGTCCACCAAACTGCGACAACGTCTTCTTCGAAAATCTTAACAGCGAGTTCTTGTGCGCCTGCGGGAAAAAGCACTGTGCTGGGCTCCTTACGGGAGACCTTAATGTTCCATCTGTCAACTGGAGCGATTTTCCTGGGTCCCTCTCAAGTGCTTCTGAGCCTTTCGTTGATGTAGTAGTTCTCCACAACCTTGCTCAGCTTGTCAATGAACCTACCCGTGTTCACAATAACGCACTGTCAGTTCTGGACCTTAATTCTTCTTGCAAATGTCGCTGTTATTCGCAGAAACCCACGAGTTCAGGTGTTCGATGGCACATCAAACCACAATGTTGTCTACCTAACTTTGGAACTAAATTTTGATTCACAGATTGAAAAAGAAGAAAGAACCGTCCATATATTTTCTCGCCTGTCAACGATATTGATGTGCCTGATGCACTGGATAGCTCGTTTTCTACATTCCAAGTTATGTGTGAATCAAATGAACATTCAATTGATGACCTGTGGTGCTCCTTCAAATGCCTTCTCTTAGAATGTGTGCAAAAGTTAGTTCCGCGGTGAAGCGAAAAGTGCTGCGGAAACGCAATCCCTGGGCAACAAAAGAAATCGTGCGCTTAGAACGTAAGCTAAAAAACGCGAGAAAAAAGCAACGCCCCACTGTTTCCACGTGTAACAGGTTGTTTGGCCTTCGTGTATTATTAGCCGAAAAAATAAAAAAAAAAAACGGAAAAGATAATTTTCAGAAAATAACGCTAAAAAAACTTTATGATCTCTCCCGCCGGGGAAGTTCTGGCAGCACTTATCGCCGAAAACGCGTCTGTATAGGGTGATACTTTTACCGCTGACCATGCAAATATCGCAGACTTGCTCAACCAGTACTTCTGCTCAGTGCTTACGCATGATGACGGCATCAGCCCACATTTCCCAGTCTATGAGCACATTCTGCCAATTGGTGATGTCACGATTACTCAGGAAGGGGTGTTAGCGCTTTTACTCAATCTAGATACCAAAAAGTCACCAAGAGCTGATGGAATTCCGAACGCATTTCTTTTCCGGTACGCCCAGTGGTGTTCAAGATATCTAACCTTAATATTCAAGAAGTCATTGTCAGGCGTGGAACTCCCAACGCAAAGATCGTTCCCATACCAAAAACAGAGAAACCGTCCCTCCTCATGTCGTACAGGCCAATTTCTTTACTTTGCACATGTGCTAAATTTTTTTTTTTTTTTTTTAATGCGATGTTTATTGCCTCAGGGCATAAAACGGCATGTAATGATAAATGAGGATGCCTTCTCGAGCACATAATATTCAAACACATATCCGTCTTTCCAAGCGACAACGCATTGATTGATGCCAGACAAAATGGGTTTAGGCGAGGGTTTTCCACCGTAACTCAGCCCATAGAAACCGTTCATGATTTAGCAGCAGCTTAAGATAAGCAAAGCCAAGTTGGCATAATATTCCTCGATTTCGAAAAAGCATTTGACTCCGTCTCTCACTACAAATTACTGCTGAAGCTAAGACCAATACTAAAGAACACGTTAATTAACTGGGTTCAAGAATACCTATCTTTACGGAAGCAATGTGTACAAGTCAACGATGCAGCTTCTTCGTCCGCAAACGTACACTCAGGCATTCCACAGGGCTCAGTTTTAGGTCCGCTATTCTTTCTGATTTTCATAAATGATATCGTCAGTGACATACGCGTCAAGATCAGGCTTTTCGCAGATGACTGCGTCCCGCATCATGAAATGCGTAATGCGAATGACCAGGCAGTTTTAAACACCTCCCTATCTAAAATACAAACTTGGTGCTCGAAATGACAGATGACTATTAATCTTAAAAAGACCGTTCAAATAACCCCTTAACATTTGCTTATAACATTAACAACTAGTGCTTATCTGTCGTTTCCAGCTACAAATACTTGGGAGTAATGATTTCACCGGACCTTATGTGGAATGAACATGTAACACACACCTACAATAAAGCAATGAAGAAACTTGGCTTTTTAAGGCGTACCTTAGGGAACGCTTCACCTGAAATTAAAATTTTGGCCTACAAAACTTTTACCCGACCCGTCCTAGGGTATGCCGCGATTGTCTGGGATCCGCACACACAATCTAATATTACCAAACTTGAGAAAGCTCGGAGATCAGCTAGGTTCATATTTGCTGGCGCACGCCCCCATTATTACTTCTAGAAGCTGCAGACGTTACCGGGATAGGATGAAATTTTTTTTATTTACTCTATAATAACCAGTCGGGAATAGACGAAAGTTAAAACATTCTGCCAGCTAACCGCCGCTTTAGATTTTTCGTGCGGGACAAAAGCATTTAAAAATTACTGTTTTTCAGCGCACTAATTTGCTATTGGAATGCGTTATCCGCTGACACGGTCGACTGCACAACGGTTTCGTCATTCCTCTGCGCACTTGTACATAAATCTCAAGTGACATTTGCCTCCCCCCGTGAGAATAACTTTCATGTTGTAAATAGTATCTTGTGTTTTTGTTCTGATTTATCATTCAGCGTCCTGTATCTTGTTTGCTGATTTTGCTGTTTTTGAATTTATTTATTTGTACTGTCCACTCCTGCCTAAGGCCTGATAATAAGGCTGGCAGTACCTGTAAATAAAGAAATAAATAAAAATTCATATCGCAAAAACGACAGCCGTCCCCATCCTCCGCGTCTTTTTTTTTTCGTCTGCCGCAGTCTCTGCTCGAGTTGTCACTCACTTTCAAGCTTCCTCAGACTGCACAATTCTGAGCTCATCCACTGCTTGATTATTTTGCTAACTATTTGATAACTCCGCTTTACAAACGGCGAGGATCTACGTTTGCATTTGTGGAGCACGTTAGCTTGCAAAGACGTTTGTGTACGATTGCGCAATCAAACAGAAACGACTGACAGACGCGTGCTCGGAGCCAGAATTCGCTGGCGCTTCTGGCTTTGCCCATTTGCCTTCTTACTTATTGCTCAAACTCGTCTGGAATTCTCAGAACTTCAGAATTATTTCGCAGGCACTACGTCCAGCACATATACCTATTGCGCAATAACTGCTGAGATGAATGCCTCGCCGAAAGGACCGGCAGACAGTGATATCGAGCAAGCGCCGTATTTCGTTTAAATTACTGGTATCCTGGACGGGGTGGCGGCCGAGAATAAAGCCGCACAGGCCAGAAGACCTATAGACGTCGAAGTACACGGGTTCGGAAACCGCTGAGCGAGTACGCGGTCGACTCACCGGCGACGTCCGGCGGCATGCCGTGCGGGCCGTCGAAGCCGTGCAGGAACGGAGCACACGGCACGAACGCGTGGCCGAGGTACACGCCGGCCCTGTCGCCGGGGAACCCGCAGTGCGGCGGCGGAGCATGGTGCATCGGGGGCGGCTGGTGCACCAGCGACCCCGCCGAGGGTCCCAGCACCGGCGGATGGTGCAGTCCCGTGGACACCTGGCTGTTGCTGCCGTGGTGCTGGGCGGACGACGAAGAAGAAGGCAGTCCGGCATCGCTCAATCCCAGCAGTTCCTGGATGGCGAACGGCGAGCGCTGGTGCTGAGCCGCCGAGGCCCGCTGCATGGCGCGGCTGCGCCCGCACCGACGTCGAACCCGTCGCGCCGGACGCCGTGTATCCCGCGCGCGTCACAAACAACACCGGCGCCACGACACCCCGGAAAAAGCGGCGGCGCGGCGGCTCCGCCACACCTCCTCCTCCTAGGCTCTTCCCTTCTCCGCGCTCCGCTCCCTGCCGGGGGAGGAGGAGAAGGAGAAGCGGCGAAACGGAGAGGAGGAGCTCTGACACGGCCAATCAGGCCCGCGACGCGACGCCATTGGGCCGTTCGTAACGCGACGCCGTCGGCCGCATTTCGGCCGCAGCCAATGGAGGGCGTCGCGCGGAGCCCCTAATTGGCCGACGCTGGCGCCCTTCGGCCAATTACGACGCGGCCAGACCACCGTTCCGCCGAAGTGAACCGCCATCTTGAAGACGCGCGCGCGTTATCACGAAAAGAAAGGTTCGCGCCAGAGCTCTGCCCGCTGCAGAGGAGGAGGGGTGCGCATCGTGTTTATGTACTCGCGCCATTATAAAGCGGCTGCCCACGGTTAGCCGGCGCATCGCCCAATCTTCTGGTGTTGCTTTTTCCCGTTGCTTTTGCAGATGCTTTATCAATTGCGCTTTTTTTTTTTTTCGTGTCGACGAGCGGAAAAAACAAAACCCTGCTCTCAATATATCGCGAGCGGCCCTGGGAAGAAGAAGCCTCGGGTATAATAAGCGAAGGCGCTATAGGAACAGGCAGGCTCCTTATTTACGGGTGATGTGTCGTGGCTTCCTCCGGGTTCGCCTTACGTTGCGGCAAGACGACATCAGGCGCCGTGAACCGACTTCCGTTTTGGTGCTTGCTTTCTCTCCCTTCACACTTATTTGTGCTTCCTTTTTTCTGCACGCCCGGTAGCCGAGGCCGGCAATCTTCTTGGCTGCCCTCTGACAAGCTGACCTGCGTCTCTGCTCGATGAAGTAAATGTGTCTCGCCCCAAGAGGCAGGGAATTTAGATACGGCGAGGCGCAATTTCCACTTCCCCACGCGACAAAAAATAAAAGGAAATAGAAAAGCGCCAGTTCGGAAGCGCGTCTTCGGCAAACATGCCTGAGTGACTTTTGTCGCTGGCACACCGTGTATGGCTTGCGCTAAGTCGCGATGCTTCACGGAAAGCACTTCTCATAGAACGACGCCATTTAGGAGAGGCTATTCCAACGCAGTGCGGTTGTGTATTCGTCGTCACTTTGGATACAAAACGCGCTGTCTACTGTTAATTGCGATGCCTCAAATGGACGTCTTTTGCAACTTCCGTACAAGACGTTTCCGACAAGGCGCCGTTATATAATCAGGATAGGACAAAATTATTAATATGTCGGGAACACTACTACGATTGTCAGTGTCGGGCACGTAGGCAAAGGGAGGCAAGAAGAAGCCTTCACCCCCCCTTCTCCGAAGCCATGAGCCAACCCCCCCCCCCCCCCCTTTTTTTTTCCAAAACATATACTATGGGCTTCCATAGAGACGAAATCGTGGCTACATGCCTGACCATCGTTCTTTCAGTCTGCATGAACTAAAGTCAATGCAGAACCTCCTCTCAAACGCATGCACAGGCCCTTTAGAAACGTTGAAGTCCTAAATAGCTACAGCCTGGGGCGATCCAATCGAAGCTTCGTCCAGGAAACCGCTGCATTCCAAAAGTTGAGGCATGTCAGTGAATGCCGAGAGCTTTGATTCGTTGATTTTCGCCCGGCATATGCCTTAAGAGGTGCGTTTTTGACACGAATAGTATTATATCCGAGGTCGTATACGAGGTCTGTTAGAAAAGTATCCGACTTTATTTTTTTTTGCGAACACCTGATGGATATGAGACAAGCGCGCTTGCATCAGGCGACCTTGAACCTTCATGCGCATGCATGAATTTTTTCCCGCCTGCCGATAGCGTCAGTCGCTGGGAAGCAGCGTTTGAGTGAGGCAGTGTGCAGTGCTCTCGTCGGTTTTTTATTGCAAGGAAAATGGCGGAGTGAAAGGAGCAGCGCTACTGCAACAAATTTTGCCATAAACTTGGCGACAGCCGAGTGGAAACCATTCGAAATATTCAGACGGCTTTCGGTGAAGATGCTATGAGCAGCACACAGTTTAAGCAGTGTTACAATTGTTTTAAAGATGGCCGCACATCGGTGGAGAACGAGCCACGCTCCAATCGGCCATCAACATGCCAAAATGACCAGGTCATTGCCGAACTGAACGCTATGGTGATGCGGGACTGTCGCGTGACTATCCGAGAAATTGAGGAAGAGGTGGACATGAGCAATTTCTCCGCACATTCCATTATCACCGAAGATTTGGCCATGGAGAGAGTTGCGGCGAAATTCGTGTCGAAGCTGCTCACGGTGGAGCAAAAGCAGCTTCGTGTTGAAGTCTCACAGGACATGCTGGATTCCGCAAACAGTGACCCCGACTTCATCAACATCATAATCACTAGTGACGAGTCTTGGGTGTACAGGTACGACCCGGAAACCAGATCCCAGTCGTCAGAGTGGAAGCATTCCACGTCACCAAGACTTAAGAAGGCCCGCCAATTGCGCAGCAATGTGAAAGTGATGCTGACTGCTTTCTTTGACACCCTCTGTGTGGCAGACCACGAGTACGCACTCTACAGGGTCAAACAATGACCAAAGAGTACTACAGGGATGTCCTCCGTTGCCTACGTGATGCTGTGCGGCGCAAGAACCCGGAGCTGAGGTCAACAGGAAATTGGCGCACCCATCGCGCCATTGCTCCTGCACATTCCTCGCACTCGAATCAGATTTTTTGGTGAAAAACCAGACTCCTGTAGTTCAACAGACTCCTTACTGTCCTGATATGGCCCCTGCGATTTCTGGCTGGTTCCCAAAATCAAAAGGCCATTGAAAGGAGCGCGATTTCAGACAAGGAAGAACATTATGGCTGCAACGACAGCTGAGCTAAACTCCATTCCGAAAAGGGGCTTTTCGGAATACTTCCCACAATGGCAGCACCGCTGGGAGAAGTGTGTGGAGTCCCAAGTAGACTACTTTAAAGATGACTAGGTTTGCAACGCTCCAGTTATGCAAGTTTTTTTTCAACGGCCAAAGGTCGGATACTTTTCTAACAGACCTCGTATACGGTGCATTCTTCTCTATGGCGTATAGGTGGCGCCGGTTTACCCCTTGCAGTATTTACTGCAACGGTGGTTTGTGTTCACAATAGTTTCTTTCTCTTTTTTGCACAGAAAGCACATGATTTGTAGTGTTTTTTTTAACGCGCCAGCGATTAGTGTTTCATTCAGCGAATTAAGAACCTGGCGTCGTAATTGGCGTGTCGAGAGAATCCGGATTGTATGAGACGGTCGTGACGTGGTGCTGCGGAATTTGACAGGCCTTAGACCGTCAGATAAATTGTGATTATAGGGTCGCAACATGACTCAAACGTTGTTATCATTTGTAAAAAATGTGAAGCAACCTAATTTCGCTGGAAAAAAACTGAGGTAAGTATAGATGAGAATCGAACATGTCACCCACGGGTTGCGAGTCAGACACGCCCATTGAGGCACGTTGGTTCGACCTGGTTAAAGCTTAAATGTACTCCGAATTCTTAGTTCGACTGCAACACACAATAAGCGGACAAGTAGCCTATATATTGCATTCCTGCTCTTCGCGCACGTAGTACTTGTTCTATGTTATGTGAAGAGCGCACAATAAATAAATATACACTGCTACTTTTGTTTTTGGAGCTTTTGCCCTTACAAAAAAAGTTTTAGACAGTCTATAGAGTGTCTATGGACTTCTGTCTATAAAATCTATAGACGGTATAGACAAATCCTATAGAGAAGTTTATAGGCAATACAAATGCCATAGACAGTCTATAGACAATCTATAGATTTATGGCCATACACTTTTAGTAGACTTTTCTCTATAGACAATCTGTAGACTATGAATCGACAAAAAGCAATATTTATAGGAAGTCAATAAGAAGTCTATAGACCATTTTTATAAGGGTGAAGAGCAACAAACATTACACGCCTATTTGCTGCATATACTGGACATTCGGACGTTTAATGAAAGACCCGTATACTTCACAAAACGAGAATTACAGGTGGGCGCTAAATTTAGCAAAGCGCGGTTACTGTGAACGATTTATAGCATTTGAAAACGAGTGAAAGAGTGAATAATAATTATCGTCGATGGAGTATATTTGGAATGGCTGATGTGCCACAGGTAATTTTTGCAAATGTGCCCTCTTGGGGTGCCCAAATTACGCTTTGAATGGTAATTAATATAGAACTATCTACTGTTAATAACCTCGGCAAGTCCTTGCATGTAATAACAGTTACGTATACATTACTCAACTGAATTTGAATCAACTGTAGCGCTATACAGAAATCGGGAGGTCATTTTGCCGTCGCTTCATCGAAAATAATCAAAACTGCTTTGCCGCAATACTAACACGTCTGGAATTTTCACTTCGTCGTCTGGCTACAAAACAAGACAACGGCATGACAGAACAACAAGGCCGCTCGCTTTAAGAAAGAGCTGTTTTAAGTACGCATATTTCCCACAAACAGTAGTTGATTGGAATAACCTTACTAACAACACAATTACGCAGGACCTTTTAGTATCATTTAAAGGGCACCTAAAATAATTTACTCCATTGGTTCGCCTTTTTGTATATGTAGTTATGCACACGTAGCCACCCTGCCATGGTTTTGAGCAAGACCACAGTATCTATAAATAAAAAATCTCTGCCTCTCCCGTAACCGAGAGTAACACATTAGTTGTAGATGGTACTAGTCAAAATCTTGAAATGGGCCTAGTGTTCAACACACCACACCACACATGCTGTGCACTGTGGTCCACGTGGACTCAGTCATTTCCTGTGAGTGTTTGGGGAATCTGTTCCGCCCTGCCTCGTCAGCTGTATACGGTTTCTGTCAGGCTCCATTGCTCGGTGGCGGCATTGAAATGCAAGACGATGCAGAAGCGTACGCGGACGCGACGAGACGCAGGCCTGACAAGAATGTATATGCAGCGCGTTCGAATACTCCGTGAGCGTGTATACATCTTGTTGTGAAGGTGTAGGTTGCGCAACCACGGGACGAACCACGCAGAAAAGATACAGAGACACAGAGACATCATGTACCAACTAGGCCCAACCGAAGTTTTATTGTGTATACATCTGCCTGCCAAAGGGGAAACGTCATGAGCTGAAGGCCCAGAGGCCGGTCTTTTACATGCGTGAGTGTGGGACCGCGGCGCCATCCTTGGGGATGGCGCGAAAGCAGTTTTTCCGCCCAAAGCCCTTCTCGCCCTGGAGCTCCCCTCTTGCTCTAAGCGGCCCTCTCTCAGAGAGTCTCGTTGAATCTCGTACGGTGCCCGGATGCTCTCGTTTCAGTGCCCGGATGAGTGGAATTCAGTGCCCGGAGGTTGGCTCTTGGTCTCGGCGTGACGTACCACACTGCCGACAACGGGAGCTAAAAGCATTTCATGCTTTATATAAATTTTTAAAAGTATGCCTTCAAAGAACGACGTAACCAGATATCGCTTTCGAGGGTTGCTTGTAGATTTTCTAGAACAATTTGAATTTACAGACCTGCGGCAGTGCGAACTGATTTTTCCTTCCACAGTGATTCTCCCAGGAAACAAAGCAATGGCAACCGCGAGGAGGAGAGCACCAGTTGCCATGGAGGAGCACCGCGAAGCCTTCGAATCATTGGCGGGGGGCGGTGAACTGGCAAAACATTGTCGCCATTGTAGTAATTGCACGCCAAGGTTTCGCGACACTGTTGTCCTGAAAAAATTACCGACCCAGCTTAGCAGCGAAATTTTTGAAGCCTACTGCATAAAGAAAGAAAATGACCGTTGCATCAGCTCCACTTCAGTATCCTTATCCAAGAAAGAATTCGACTATCTACATGCTAACTTGTGCCACGCGCGCCCACGTGCCTGTATAATGTAATGGTGTCTGCTGTCTATCAGGTGTTATTACGAATCTTGTATAAATGTGGTTTTCCTTGTAGTAAACCTCAGTTGAAGTTCCACGTTTTGTCCTGTGCTTTCCTCTCTTCGCCGCTCGTCGTTTTGCGCAGTTGCAAATATGCATTCCATTGCCAACCACCAACTAGCCCGCCTTCACTTGTTACAAGTCTATACGTGCGCAGTGATGGACGTGAGTTCGAAGAAGGCGAGTTGGTCTGCAAGTAAACGCCATCAGAAACCGCATGATAGTACGTTTTCCCACGATGCACTTTGGCCAGCTGCCAGAACTTTGCTCAGTGATAGGCATCATTTGGCACGCGTCGCTTTCGGTATTCCCATCACTTCGTGTTTTCATTGAAGGTTCGAAAGATAGTCGCTTATTTGAAGCTCCTTCCCTCAAACCTCTTTCTACATTTAGCTTATATTAGTGGTTACCGCACCGCAATGCACTGTTCTATTGCCTGCCGTGTCTGCTCGCCGTGCTGAGTAACACCATCCAATGGCTTCTAAAAAAACGGCGAAAATCCGATTAACTAGGGCTTGAAAACTGCACGTGATGCCATCACGGCAACCACAACGACATCTTTTCCAAAAACACGCAACCTGAACGCGTAGTTTTTCGATGACAAAGATTAAAAGCCTCGACATCAAAAAAATGTAGCCTCGATCATAAAACTCTCCATTGTCTGGAGGGAAGGGACGTCACTAGAGCGGACAATTCCCATTGGCTGCAGGGAAGCGGCGTCAGCTGACCGGAAGTGGCGCCACTTCCGGTTAAGGCATCACGGTCATCTAATTCTGTCGCACAACAGTTAAGGTAATTAGGTGTCCCTGTGAACAATTTTTTTTTTCCAGCGCCTGCCATATGGTTGAAGTTGGGGCTGCCGATATACCACATAGGTGGCCTGGAGGCCATTGTCATACAAGAACCTGAGCAGGCTCCTGCTTTTGTTGTTGCCCATCAGCCACATGAAGAGGTCTTCCCCCCTTGTAGCTGTAAATCCAACTTCCTGTAATATGCCTAATTGTTCATGAGGCATTTGTAACTGCGCACGGCCACATCCACCTCAGCGAGAGGCTTGGGACGTTTCGGGAATGTGCTATGTCCTGCGTCTTCCTGAGGGCGCGCACCTCACCAGTGGTGTTAAGGTTAACCTCAGTCAGTATCCTTGTAAGGGACAACTTCTCCTATCTTGTTGAGTTGTAAGGGAGGGGCAAAGTGCAAGTAGGAATTTTTGTGTATTTCTGGTCCCTTCCGCAAATATCTGGGTAAGCTTTGATGCGAAGATGTCTTGAAGTGAAGCTGTAACCGTTTTTTTTTTGTAGAGTTCTAAGATAATTAAGTATTTTATTGTATGAAGCTTTTCGGTAATTTACACCAAGCGTTTTGGCGCTAGCATTTAAAATGGTGACGTAGTCGCCGATTAAATCCGCGATGATTTTCTGGCTTGTCCTCACTGCGTTAAAGCAGTGCGGAGAAGCTCACAATGGCGTCCATGTTGCCGAACTTTCGCCCTTCGCCCTTATCCTGCCGTGCGTTGTCCCAATGCCTCCGAACAACTCTTTGACGGCTTTACCTTCGGTGGCGTTGGTTTTCTCCCTTGGAGCAGACGTTTCGGCGTTCTAAATGCACTGCCGCAGTAGATGACTGCAGCATGCGGTCCCATACCCGGCACTGTGCTTTGCGGAGAAGCCTGCACGCTGGCGCGCATTTATTCGACTATAACGGCACCATTTCAAATGCTACTGCAAAAGACTTCGCATGCTTTATCGGCAAGTTTAACACGTTTAGTCCCCTTAAACTCGTCAAATTCTTCCACGTGAATAACATCTAGTTTAACTTTCCTTTCTGTCACTTAATACTGAATGTTGAATACTGACACTTAATACTGAATGTTGTCCACAAGCAAAACAATTGCGCAGTGCGATACCAAAGCAAGAAATATAGCCATCTTGCGACACAGAAGCATCCTAATGCCGGAAATATTCATATTCAAGCCGAAAATAATTAAATCACCGAAATAATTCCTCCAACGATATACTTCTTAAGGTCCCTCGCAGTGCCGTGGTACAGCCTGTTTTATACTTAAAGGGAACACGAGCAGGCGTGGCCACACTCTTTGCGTCCATCGCGACCGCACTGGCAGACAACCTGGTAGACCACGACAAGTACCAGCTCCAGATCCTTCCGCGCTTGGGCCACTTTGCTTAAATGCGTGGTCGTGTCGGACGCACTGGCGCTTCAAAGAACGCGGCCACATTCTCCCATGTTCCCTGTAAGTGTGAAACAGGCTGTACAATTTAGTGTTTTTCAACTACATTAGCATCCCCTTAATTCAACGCTCAATGAAGGGTATGGGGGCGCTGGCTGTAGTGCATTGATGCAATGCCCGACTTGATATCCTGTCTGCTGCTCTTCTGTGCGCCAAACTTTCATGTTGCCGTACTTGCAGCTCCGATATCTCCTTCATACCTCCTCTCAAGACGTGCTTCAGATGTCCGTCAGGAATCTACCAATTACACATTTAATTAATTAATTAATAATTATAGCTAGCTTCCTCGTGAAACATTTGTGTTTTGAATTTTTCGCCTACTCAAGACGTACTATTACAAGGAAACAAAGCGCGACAAGACGGAGACGAAAGGAAAAGAACACACACGACAAGCGCTTACTAGCAACAAAAAACTTTTATTGCAACGCTGGGAATAAAATTTATTATGGGAATTTATTCCCAGCATTGCAATTGAAATTGAAATTGAAATAAACGTTTTTTGTTGCTAGTAAGCGCTTGTCGTGTGTGTTCTTTTCCTTTCGTCTCCGTCTTGTCGCGCTTTGGAACCCATCATGATGTTTACCAACTTGCCCAACTTTTTGCCCTCCTTCTGTTTTGTCGTGTTCCCGAAACAAAATATAGATGATTTACGCGGATCAATGGTGCTCATATATACAGCAATATACTGAGTTTCTCATCAAGTTCGTACAAGCTACAAGCTCGAGAACTCCATCAGTGACGACTGTTACTTAATTGCTCATCCCCTTCGTACAAGCCACAAGCTAGAGAACTCCACCAGTGCACACTGTTACTGAGTAGCTCAGCCCCGTTGTACAAGCCACAAACTCGAGAACTCCACCAGTGCACACTGTTACTGAGTAGCTCAGCCCCGTTGTACAAGCCAGAAGCTCGAGAACTCCATCAGTGCGCACTGTTACTGAGTAGCTCAGCCCCGTTGTACAAGCCACAAGCTCGAGAACTCCACAAAGTGCACACTGTTACTGAGTAGCTCAGCCCCGTTGTACAAGCCACAAACTCGAGAACTCCACCAGTGCACACTGTTACTGAGTAGCTCAGCCCCGTTGTACAAGCCAGAAGCTCGAGAACTCCACAAAGTGCACACTGTTACTGAGTTGCTCATCCCCGTCGTACAAGCCACAAGCTCGAGAACTCCACCAGTGCACACTGTTACTGAGTAGCTCAGCCCCGTTGTACAAGCCAGAAGCTCGAGAACTCCATCAGTGCGCACTGTTACTGAGTAGCTCAGCCCCGTCGTACAAGCCAAAGCTCGAGAACTCCATCAGAGCGCACTGTTACTGAGTTGCTCAGCCACATCGCACAAGCGGGCGCCGCATGTACGACAACGCCATTGGTGCCGCCTGTTGCAGAATCACTCATGCCCGTCGTACAAGCGCACGCCACATGTACAACTCCATCATTGCCGACTGTTACAAAATTGCTCATGCGCGTCGTACAAGTGCACGCTGCATGTACGGTAACTCCATCAGTGCCGGCTGTTACTGATTTGCTCAGCCCCTTCGTATACAAGCGCACGCCACATGTGCGAGAACTGCATCAGCGCCTGCTGTTTATTAACCTTCACGTTTCCGGCAGACAGCGACACGCGCCGCACCTCCCACCGCACGCGCTCACCGCGGCGTAGCTACGAGGCGAGAGAGAACGCTAGTCGAGCTCCGCAAACACACGAGCGCGTGTCAAATGCGCGGACACGCGCCCAGCGCCCGCCGCAGCCTCGCGCAGTTGCTCCGTAATGACGAGGTGCCGAACGTGCCTCTGTCCAGGGGAGAGCGTGAGAGAGCGGTGTAGAAGCGCCGAGAACCGGCTTTGCGCCCGCACACTGCAGTTGGGAACAGCGCTGTCGGAGTTGTATAAGGACGTGCACTGCCGATAGGGAACGCCAGGATGTGTTAATCCGCTCATTGTCGTCTGCTTGCCGTCGGCTTGTCGCCTGCACGCGGCTCTCTGTACGACGGGCTCCGCCATATCGTGTCCCCGGCAATTTTCCTTTTAATTGCCGAAAAAGTGATCGACTGCCTCAGCATGCCTCAGATGCATATGCAATCCCATTTACTGCTGAAACCACTGTCAGTGGTTGATAGCTTTTTACCTGTTTTACAAAAGACTAGAGAAAACTGTTTGTACATTCAAGGTTGCGCTGTGAAGGAAGAAGGGAGATGACACTTGTGTGATACACAGAAGGCGTTTGTCGTCACAGTCTCGTAGTGCCCGGGCAGCATCCTTGCTACGCTGCAAAGTATGCTTTTCTGCACTGCTGCGGAGAACTGCCGTGAAGCTTCACACGTCAGCCTCGGCACGTGCGGTGAAGTATCCGCCTTAAACGCCAGCGCAGACGCAGACGAAGCTGGGAGTTACGTCAGCCAATCAGCGGAGTGATAGTCGAGACACGCGCCGTGGTCAGTCCTTATTTGTGTCGTTTGCTCGTAGCAGCAAGAAGATGGCGAAATAAGCATGCCGACTGTGTGGAAGTCGCTCTTAAGAAAACGATAGCCAAAATTCAGCGACTAAACGTTTTCACTAACTTTGACTTCTTTTTACAAAAAAATTGTAAGTGCGTGTCTACCACGCACTCTTAAGTGGTTTATTACTAACAAAATATGCGAGAAAAAAAAACGGGGAGTACAAATGCTGACAACGCGAGCGCTTGTGTTGTTGGCACTCGTACATCCAGTTTCTTGAAGTAATATTACCCACACGCCCTTAATGATAGTGGTTAGTGCAGTTTTTATTGACTGAATAAGCGTGACTGTTTACCATATAGTGTACGAGGAAACAGTCGCAAAAGCTTATTTTCAAATCCGCTTTAGTATTCGGCACGAAGCGGATCATAAACTTGCGCTGGCCCGAAAGAAATTATTCAAACTGCTTCGTATCGAGATCACTGAATTTATGCAAGTCACTCAGGACGAAGCGAACGATTCGGGTGAACCTCTATACAGACGTACCGTGTTTGTCAAAAGTAACCAGGATGCTTCTAGCTTGTATAGTGGAGCCCTTGTGGCTTTCCTAAAGGCCAAAAGTTGTTGGAAGGTAAGAATCCCCCCAGTCCTTACCTTTAACAACAATTTCAGCTTCAGGGAAGCTGTAAGGGCTCCACTGTACGAGCTAGAAGCAAACCATGCAGCCTGGTTACTTTTGACATAGACTGTACTTCAAGCGCGAAGAAACAGTGGGCGGCCGCATTGTTTCTCGGCATGGATGCAATAATGTGACAGGAGTCGGGCGCATATAGCGCGCGGAACTACAATTCACCGCGCGTTTGCGTCACCGGGCCACACACAAGCCGCACCGCGCTGCACGACGGTGCTATACTCGTCGACGAGCAGCGCCGTTGGCAGGCTGCTAATTGGCGACCCCGCGAGTGGCTTTGTCGGGCTCTGCGCCGGTGAGCCGCCATTAGCGCCCCCTAGCGCGCCGAAAGACGGCGGCGAGCAAGCGCCCCGTTCGCGCGCCTCGCCTAACGAAGCCACTTGCTGAGAAGCGCGCGCTCTTTCTCGTTAGAGCTGCCCCTGGGCGCGGCGGCGCTCAATTAGGGCGCGACGACGACGTGCCGCGCTCAGCTTTCCGCGCCGACGCCTCTCTTTCTTCTTTCTCTCTCTTTTTTCTTTCCTTCGCTCTCTCTCTCGACTCAGCCGCAGCAGAAGCCGATAGGAGGCGACTCTCTCTCACGCTCGCGCGGGTGCTGGCGTGTCGTTTATGCATACAGCGTGCGTCCCGTCGCAGACTAGGCGAGCACATCGAGTGCGGAGGGGGAGTCCGTTGTATAACGAAAGTCAAGCCGACCGGGGATTCTTTCATTAAAACCTCGTTAATTCGCTGCTGCCGAGCTTGTTTGCGGCGTCGAAGGGGCGATGGACTGAGCTCGCTGCAGGCACACGTAACGCGAAAGAAACTGCGAGAATAAAAGACTGAGCAAGGACAATAGAGGCGACAAGGACGAGTGCAGAGTGGCGTGTGGAATTGTTTGTTACGAAGTAAAAAAAAAGCAAATGTAATTTTCCGTCAGTGATTAAAAAAAAAGGGGCGATAAGGGGTATTCGCATCTGTTTTTGCAAGATATCTAGATCTCCATCTTTTTGTCGTGCGAGTTAAATTGCTTTAAAATGAACGTTGGTCAACACAAATGAAGTTTTCTCATTTATCCTAAGCGTGAATTGCCCTTTTTTGCATGCTAAGCGTGAATTAAGCCTTTAGGCCGCCTTTATCTCGAAGAAACTTGCCTTCACCGAGTCTATGTTTATATTAAGCCGGAGATTAGATTTGGTTTACGGGGGTTTAACGTCCCAAAGCGACTCAAGCTATGAGGGGTGCCGCAGTGAAGGGCTCCGGAAATTTCGACCGCCTGGGGTTCTTTAACGTGTACTGACATCGCCCAGTACATAGGACTCTATAATTTTGCATCCATTGGAATTCGACCGCCACAGCCGGGATCGAACCCACGCCTTTCGGGTGAGCAGTCAAGCGCCATAACCACTGAGCCACCGCGGCGGCTAAAAGCCGCAGAGTAGTAGCTGCGAATCAGTGCTTGGTGGTTTCTTGGTTTCTTTGGCTTATGCCTGTAATAACGTCCATTTGTTGCAATAGTTTAACAAATCACCGCTAGCCATAAATTCAGTCGTCAAATATCCGCGATGCAACGGGGATTGAAACTGCTTAATTTTTATCAATTCCCTTCGAATATCAGTGTTCCCACTTCTGATCAATTTAAAAGCTGATAAGATAAACTGTTCACTCAGCAAAGATATGCGCGCACTTACTGAGACCAAATAACCGCGTGAAATCTCACTCATCTGATTTATCAGTACTTCGGTAATTTTTCAACCATTGGTTTTCCAGTTTCACTGTCGTGTAATCGATTACTGTTTTCGGTGCTTGCTGTCTTTTGCTCAGCTCCGAACCTTCCACGCAAAGTTTGCAATAGACTCTGTTTTCAGTCTGATCTTACCAAATACAATTTCGCAGCTAGCAGTTTGTTTAAATAAATATCCTCTCATGAGCTCCAACCCACGTTTTGATAGCTGGGGGTAAAATTTTGAGAACGCTACAAGTCTTACACAGTTGATCGGCCTATCCATATCTCAGTCGCTCACTTTATAAATTAATAAAAAGCATAATCAATCAATCAATCAATCAGAGCCGCCGCGGTGGCTCAGTGGTTATGGTGCTCGGCTACTGACCTAAAACACGCGGGTTCGATCCCGGCCGCGGGGGCAAAATTTCTTTGGAGGAGAAATTCTAGAGGCCCGTGTACTGTGCGATGTCAGTGCACGTTAAAGAACCCCAGGTGGTCGAAATTTCCGGAGCCCTCCACTACGGCGTCTCTCATAGCTTTAGTCGCTTTGAGATGTTAAACCCCATAAACCAAACCAAAATAAATAAATAAATAAATAAATAAATAAATAAATAAATAAATAAATAAATAAATAAATCAGTGTTCGTGCTCCAACTTGGAGAGTGGCTTTGCCGCATAAAGACTCGCCTTGCAAGGGAGCACCCTTTCGGTAATTGAAGCTAGAAGAGTGGCACTATCCTGCTTAGATGTAGCCATGGTAAATTACTACACCTAGGTTGCGGCACATGGTAGTGCACTCCATGTCAGCAGATTCGCACGGCGATGTTGAAGCAACGAAGTGTCCATAGGTGGCGGCAATCGCCCTTCAGAATGTTGTCCCTTCGATTCTGCCCAGTTTAAATATTGCAGCTCAGCTTCATAAATAACTTTCGACACTTCGTAATATTTCAATACATTCAGTAATCACAGTAACATGCAGAGGGGGTAATACGAGGGCTTCTGAACAGCACAAAAGGTGGTCCCTTGAGCAGTTGAGGGTAGCCACGATCAACAACAACAAAAAGGGAAGCATGTTGGTTCCCACGAAACGTTCCACTCGTCGTCAGCTTGAATGTCACCAGGAAGATCAGAAATGCTGCTCGTGCTACTTTCCTTTGCTTCCCAACTGATGCGAGCAAACGAAGCGATTGCAAATTGACTCCGTTGGTAGGGGGGTAAAGCTTAAGGGGTAGAGAACCTAGCACCTGCACCTTCGGGTAAAAATCAAGTGCTAGAAACCTGCAAGCTTGCCGCACACCAAATTACATCATTTAGCGTTTTAGGTTCACGCGTAGTTATCGAAAGTGAGCTTGGTTTTTGCCTCCGCATAAGAGCTCGTGTGTGTATACTGATCAACCGGCTACGCATCGACGCCGCACAAGGCATTAAACTAATAATGCAGAAAACAGCTATTGTTTGGGTGCACTCCGATAATACGCGCGCTTCTATAATTGACAAAACTGAATTTAATTCAGTCCAGTTCGACTCATTCGCCTTTATTGCGGACTTAGCCCCTGCCCCGTCTCAGCTGCACTGCGCGATCGCGCCGAAACGACGTACACACAGCCAGCAGCACCTCTCCGGAGAAGCGGCCCTTGTTCTCCCCTCCCCTCGGCTCTCCCGTCTCCCCGGCAACGCTTCGGGGCTGACCGATGAGCTCCTCATTGGCCGTGACGCTAATGCCGGCCACGTGTCCCGCGTTCCGTGCGCGCCTCTCGCGCCACCCGTGGCCGTCGCCGCAGATCCACGTGCCTGCGGCGCTAAGCGGCCGCCGTCCTTCCGACGTCTCGGCGGGGCCCAAGTTACGGCCGAGTATGTGCGGCGCCGTATAGGGTGTCGCAGACGAAAAATGTCGTGATAGTAGAAGTGCACGCTACGACGCGACACCTGTCGCAACAATGCGACATTTATTATAGTCAGACGCAACTCACGAACGAAGCAGCTTTTGCCCGTCAAATGACTTCCTTCTAGCCAATGGCGTCGGCCGATTATCATGACTCTGCCAGCGTAATGCAGGGAGTGGCAGATTAAGAGAAATAGTCCCCTCCTTCCCCTCCATGGTCGGGAACAGTCCTCTTTCTGCTTTTTCGCGCATCTCCCTGCATCGTTACACTAGCAGGCTCATGAGAATCGGCCGACGCCATTGGCTGGGAGAGGGTCTTTTGAAAGAGAAAAACAGCTTCGTTCTTGACTTGTATCGGATTCTCCATCTTGGCCGCCTTCGAGGATATCCTGTATTTGTGCGTAGTGTATATTACCACCCTACCCTTATCCTTTCTTACTACTGCTCCCCCCTTTCTTTACCTCTCCCTGTTCTTTTATTCCCGCTAGCCGCAGCTCAGGTGTCTCAGGTTTCAATGGCAGATGCAGCGACTAGCAACATCGTTTCCTTCCAGTTTTATTTGTATGAATAATAAATAACCACGAACAACAATTACTTCGAGGTGCAACAGTGGGCGAATCGTGGGACTATAATAACTACATAAATCGGTTATGAGAAAGGAAAGGCGCAATCACTATCAGGCGAGCAATTAAGGAAGGAATCAAAGAAGCATGAGAGAAAGAAGTGCGCTGTAGTGGAGAACCCAGGATAAAGTTAGACGACCACCTGCGGTTTCTTAACGTGTAATGGCATCGCATAGCACAAGGTTGTATATCGCGTTTCGTCTGCATCGAAACGTGGCCGCCGGTAACGGGGTTTCCCTCGTGTCGTCGGGCTCAGCCGTTGAACGCTGTAACAGCTGAGCCACTGCGGCAGGTAAGAGTGGAAAACGAAAAAATGCCTTTTCACACGGAGAATGTTGGATGCAACTGCT
This sequence comes from Amblyomma mixtum, assembly GCF_055824585.1. Classification (NCBI taxonomy): domain Eukaryota; kingdom Metazoa; phylum Arthropoda; class Arachnida; order Ixodida; family Ixodidae; genus Amblyomma; species Amblyomma mixtum. The sequence goes on along the minus strand of NC_143020.1, from coordinate 116,346,949 downwards.
GTAGAAATTCATTCCCTTAGATTGCTTGCGTAGAAGCCATTGTACCCTATCTGGCCTATTTCCATCTTCTTCGTCTGCTACTCCTTTCTCTTATTCATACCTCCATGTCCATCGCTGCTTCCTCCTCTCGGTCATCTATCTGCCTCGTCTGCTGCTTCCTCCTCCTATTCATCTCTCTATCTGCCTCGTCTGCTGCTTTCTCCTCTTATTCATCTTTCTATCTGCTTCGCCTGTTGCTTCTTCCTCTACATAGAGTTTCTTACTATGTTCCTCTAATTAATCTCTCTAGTCTTCCAAGCTCACACCTGGATAGCATGGATGCATAAAGTTTTTCAATATTACCTAGATGGAAAGCTGGCGCTAATGTCTACGCGAGTTTCTTATAGAGCACTTCATCCACCACGGGAATGCCGGGAAGACGAGGTTTAGTTTTTGTACTTGGCTGCTTTGGGCCGAAAAAGTGGATTCTGCCTCTCAATCGACAACTACGCCGCTGTGCGCCTCGATGCTCTTCTCTCCAGTGCATCGTTCTATCTAGTGCATCGAAGAACGACTCCAGTGCACAAGGTTGCAGACAACGCACTAAAATTAGTGGTTATCTTGGACTCATTACAGAGATGTGTATTCAGGTATTGGATGATTTTAACCTCTTTTAACGCGTGTTATTCACAAAGCGGCGTAGTTTGAGGACAAGTTTGCAGAGTATACGTTTTGGAAGGGAGTGGTCAAAACCTGTACTGACTATAGACGTCTTACTGGTATCACTGTAACAAGCGCTATCCATGGCTGACATCCAGCTCCAAGCATAGAGTTTCTTACCATTACCTAGAGGGAAAGCTGGCAACCTGTCTATGGAAGCTTGCATGGAGGCCCCTCGAGACCACTTCAGCCACCATGGGCACACAAATCATCATGGGGCGGTGAGCTACCGACTACAGAACTACAACTTTTGGCCAAAAAATAATGGAAAAATTAAGCTGTTTGATAACTATGAATGTCTTAACATTCAATATCCTGTCTGTAAATTGCAACAAACGAGCAGAAAAGCATCTAAATGCAAAGTTTGCCCAAAATAAGAGATGGTTAGCTTTCCTATTGGTCAAGTAATGAGCACTACAAAAACTAATATTTCCTAATTAACAGGCGCATTTTTAAAAGTAAATGTGTTTTTAAAAAAAATGTTGTGGCTTAGATTGCTTAGATACTTTAAGAGGTTTTTTAATGGCATTTCGAAAAAGTGAAACCTTTTATTGGCGTCGTGTGTCGTCGCGTTTTCACTACTATGGGTTTTGCCCACTGCGTTCGCGCGAAAGTCGTCTGCGCACACACGAACAGCGTTTTCGGAATGAAAAATTTTAGTAGTGCCACTCCATGTTCCCGAAAAACTACGACTGTCCCGCAACAAGTAGCTCACCGCCCCATGATGCTTTGAGCGTCCATGGTGGCTGAAGTGCAGCGCCGCCAGCTTTCCCTCTAGGTAATAGTAAGAAACTCTATGGCTCCAAGGGCCCAACCCCTTTCCAACTCCACTCTCTACCATGCTTCAAGCCCTCTCTACCATGGAATCCTGCTCTAAGGGTCTGTGTAAGACAGCCGCCGCGATGTGGAATGAATACTTTTGCGGGGCATTGCAAGACACTCGACGAATAATTGTGATAAATGAGAAAAACGGTTCTTTAGATCAACCTGCTTTTTTTCTGTACTGTTTATGAGAAGACTGAGCAGAATTGCAGGCTTACGTCCCACCCAAAAACTGCAGCACTTACAATAAATTGCCTTTTCATTTTTTCCTGGTCAATTTGAGGGAAAAAAAATTGTACCGCTCAATTTTTACCCCTTGAATTCCGCAAAAAACAAAACCAGAAAACGAAAGGCACTACTTATAACGAGTTTGATCGTTCGCGATTCGTTAGTGTCGCTGCAGCGTAAGTTGTAAATGTGTGCATTCCTTCAGAACTATATACAGATACAGCGGTAAAGCTAGACAGCCTTATATATCTGTGCCCACGTACTCCCACGAAATGTCGTGCTAACGAAGCGAAAATTAACCTGACTGACAGACATTCACGGATACGAAGCACTCGAGGAGTTCTCGTCTGCAACGTTTTCCGTCTCTCATCCACGCCAGAGGTAAGCTGAAGCCACGACGAGGTTCGCCAGGTATACAGACGTGTCTGTACTGCCAGCGCTCCGTCGCATGAGAAAAAAGAAAAACGAAAAAAAAAAAGACACACATTGGTGCCGGAAATCGGCCCAGCCGAGCGTGAAAACGCGGCTCTCCAGCGCCCGCGGCCTCCGAGATTGTTGGCGCCGATAAGAGGGCAAAAGGCGCTCGCCAAGCCAAGCCAAGCCACACACGAGCGGGCGTTAGCAGACGACGCACAATACGCGCTTCCCGGGGCGGGGGGCGGGCACCACTCGAACGCCCCCCTTCAATCTAATCGGCGCACCCCCTCTTCGGCGCAATCCGCGCTTCCTTTGGACCTCGTTCTCCCTTCCCCGCACTCTTTTCCGCCCCTACAGCGTTGCCGCATCACGTCGTCACAGCGCGAGCGCGCGTCGTGTATGCAGATATTCGTGGGGCGTCTTCTTCCGCCGTCCGCTAGGGGGCGCCTAATGCGAGCTGAGTGGAAAAACGGTTTTTGCCGCCCTCGGTGGGAAGTCGGCGAACGCTGCTGCTGTGTCTATGATGGCGTGACGTTTCTCACACCTTTCTTTTATTTATTCCACTTCTCCCGGGTCGCAGCGCGATCTTGTCTGCTCTGCATATTTCCAGCTCGTTTTTGATTCCTCCTTGCCCGTTCTTCGACGGCTCTATACGTGTACGGCACTCTGATTTTTTTTTCGCACTACTTTCGGCCCGACATGCATGCGCCCTCTTGTGTGGGCTAGCGTCTTTTGTGGGGGCATGTGGGCGAGAGAAGACACATGAATAAACCTATAGAGAGAGAGATAGAGGAATACAAAAGGAACGGGAGAGAGGGAAAGAGCTTGATGCCTGAAATTGCCGGAAATCAGCTTTTATGTCCTCCTCTCTTTGTATGCCTTGTGCATCTTCTGCTCGCGCGGCACATTACGGCCTCCCATGCTCAGCACAGAGGCTTAGCGTCAGCGGCACACAGCTCGCTCGCTCGCGCACTTTTGAGGAATCGGCTTTTCTTGGGGAAACGCGGCGAAATAGTGCACGCATTTGCATATGGGAACGCGCAAGCGCTAGCATCGCGATGGCGCCGTCCGTTTATTGAATATGCACGCGGAAGGGGAAAGCTGGGCTCCCGACCGACCTGTTCCCGTATCGACCCGCCGGGAGAAGGATTGCAGGTGAAGAGGAGCCTCGAGTCCTCGGTGGCGAGGCGCGAGGTAAGCGCTGTCCAGGTCGTTGCAAAGAAAAGATATACATAAAAAAACACGAAGATGCGGAAATCGCGTTTTCCCAGTCGAAGAAACGCATTTCGACTTGACGTCAAGAGAAACACCCTTACTCGGAAATCACTCTCGGAGAGTGCAAGTGATGGGCAAGCTTTAATATTGCTCTTCGCTGAGGAGCAGGATTTTTCGGAAACCTGCGTGTAACTTAAGCAATTCGGAAATAGCGCAGAACACATTAGCAAGCGTGCCCTTTGTTCACGCATAACTTCTCTCGGTGGGCTATAGCTGTGAATTTATTTAGCCCCACCAACGTAATCGCTTCACTCGCTCGCTCGCTCGCTCGCTCACTCACTCACTCACTCACTCACTCACTCACTCACTCACTCACTCACTCACTCACTCACTCACTCACTCACTCACTCTCACTCACTCGCTCACACTCACTCACTCGCTCTCACTCACTCACTCACTCTCACTTACTCAATCACTCGCTCACTCACTCACTCACTCGCTCGCTCGCTCACTCACTCACTCACTCGCTCACCCACCCAAGCACTCACTCACTCACCCAAGCATTCACTCACTCACCCAAGCACTCACTCACTCACCCAATCACTCACTCGCTCTCTGATAAACACTGAATTTTTATTTATGTAATCAAAACAATGCAATAAAAATTGGAATCTAAGTTTATGTGTACTTTTTCAAGTACACATAAACTCAGTGTCAGGGACACTGGTGCCCCGGCGCACGCACGCACGCACGCACATGCACACACACACGCAAACACAAACACGCACACATGCACACAAGGAAAAACCACCGCTTAATGTTTCGGTCTCCAAAGGGTATAAGTTGTCAGCAGTGAAGAACATTGGCACATTTGCTTAGATCTTGAAGAGAGCCGTTTTCTCGCCCTTCTGAAATGTATAACCAAGCAATGCTCCAGGGTATAGACGATAGAGTCGAGTAGAGTCGCTTCATAAGCGCTCGAATGAAAGCTAGGATCACCCATTTGCCACAGTCTATATTCGTCATCGAAGTACTGCTAAACGATGTGCTGTTTCGCATCAATATAGTTTTATTGTCGACTGCTGTTATGCGCCCGTTAAGCATAGTCGTCAAAGAAGAAGAAGAAGAAGGAGTAGTAGTAGGGAAGAAGTAGTAGTAGTAGTAGCAGCAGCAGCAGCAGCAGTAGTAGTAGTAGTAGTAGTAGCAGTATCCCAAAATTATCCAAATACTCCACTCCTTGTACAAGAGTGCGTTTGTATCCCCCATGCACCCTGGCCAATCCCCCGCCGTGCCGTGGGTATGTGCCATTAAGCCTGAGGACATCATCATCATCAGTAGTAGTAGTATGTCGTAGCAGCGCCTCCTTTATAAGTATAGAGGAGGCGCTGGTCGTAGTCGTCGGCGTAACCGGTAGGTTCGTTACCATGGCAACCACTCGGAGGGCGGTTACCGGAGAAGAAGAAGGGTACGAGAGCGGAGCAATGCATAACCGATGGGTGGTTACCACCGGAATCATTCGAAGGGTATAGTTACACTCTAAACACGAATACGCCTATGTGGGAGTAAAAAAGGGTGTAAAGTTGTCCTCTAGCGCACTCCCTTGTACCAAAGGGTGTGCGCTAGAGGACAACTTTACACCCTTTTTACTCCTTTCTGTTCATAGTGTACCGTGTAAGGAGGAGGATATATAGAGAAGGCCTGACGTGCGGATGGTTGTCTCGGGAATCACCCGTAGGGTAATTAGGAGGAGGCTATAGCGAAAGCATAGGATACCCCGATGGTGGTTACTACGGCAACCATCCGGAATGTGGCTACCGGGGTAGTAGGAGGGCGTCGCGAGAACGCAGAAATTCCCAACCGGAGGACGGCCGGCTACCGTCGAAGGAGGGTATGGCAAGAGTGTAAAAAGACGCAGCCGCTGGGTGGTTGCCACGGTAACCACACACACGATATAGTCGGATACAACTGAAGAACGAAACGGCAGATGCCCCTCAAAGTCGCCCTTCCAGCCAACGGCGTCGACCGATTTTCATGACCCGGTTGTTAATCCGATTAAGCAGTGGTTATTCCCCATTCATACGCCGTCCCCAGCGATTTCACGCTAATAGGTCCAAGTAATCAGTCAATGGAGAGGGGGGGAATCGGTCGACGCCATTGGCTGGAGGAGACCCTTTGAGTGGCACATGCCACTTTGTTCTTGAGTTGTATCCGACTACAGTTACTCTGGAAGGATAAGGGTATGACGACAGCGTACGAAGGCGTAGCACGGTCGTAGCACGGTAATCCGAGCCAGCTGCTGCGACACGCGCCGTTAGAGGAGAAGGTCGGTGGTGGCGTTGCACGCCTATAGCGGCGGAGTACTGGAGAATAAAGCTAATCGAAAAACTAGTGTGTGTGGAAAACTAAAATTCGCGCTCTAGAACTATACAGAAATGAAGTCACTTTCATGCTCTCTCCCTATACATATCACGAAATATAAATGTCCTAAGATGATTCGCTGAACATTGCATTACATAGTGGTAACATTGCGTTACATAGTGGTAACCGCCCAGTCAATCTTCAGAGTGCAGACCTAGAGGCGCCCGTTCCTACGTCCCGCGTTGGCGTTGTCGGCGTAACCAGTAGTCCGAGCAGCAGAGTGAAACGCCTCCTGGCAGGTGGCTGCCACGGAAATATCTCGGAGCGTGGCTCGAAGCGTAACATGTCACCTGCCAGCGGTGGCGGGTGGCATGACAAGTGGCGTGTGAAGAGCTGCAGTCACATTTCTCATTAAGGCCGATTCACACGATGGACCGTTCGTCCGCGGCCCGCGCAGTACGTGTGCATACGTCAGCACTTTGAGAGGCGCGCTGGATGGCTGGATGGATGGCGGCCGACAGCGCGCCTCTCAAAGTGCTGACGCATGAACACGTAGTGCGCGGACCGCGGACGAACGGTCCGTCGTGTGAATCGGCCTTTACCGAATATTAAGGGCGTCCGCAGAACTTTTTCCAGGGGGGTGTACCCGATGGCCGGGTATGGGGGAGGCGGTAGGTTAGCACCAAAAAGGAACTATTTGTGGTCTAAATTGTGCCCATAAAACAATAATTAGAAGCAGCAAATTAGTGCTAGGCTTGAAGAACAAACGTTAGGATATACTAATGAACAAAGAATTGAACTCAATAAGCAAAATCCGATAACTTAATATCACCTAAGCATGCTAATCAAGCTGTGTAGTTGTTTTCTACTAGTGCATAAATAATATCCGTAATTCCAGGGGGGGGGGGGGGGGGGGGACCGCTTCTTCTTCCGCCCATGCCGACTATTGTAATCGTCTGTAAGTTTTTGGTTCACATAACTCCTCCGCTGTAGTTGTCGAATTTGCTACATAATCATCTGGTCAAGTGCAGTATAGTACAAGCCTATTTCCTAGCTTCTCAGAGTAATTCATATATACAGTGACTGCCATACAAAATGGCACTCAGATATGTTGTCACGTAGGCACCATTATTCCAGGTCAGAGACTACCACCGTGTGTGAACACTTGGACTGCCAATATTATTTTGGCCGAAGTATTATCAACCGAGAGAGAACGTCGGTTCACGCATAGAGTTGAAACTGAGTGGATCTGTACGCAAAAATGTCCAAGCAGTAGTGTCCAGAACGTCGCAAACACGTGGTCTGAGCACGGCTTACTGCAAGAGCGGTTGGGCATACCCGCAAAGCAGCGGCGCATGGCAGTAAAGTTATGCTTTAGGTGGTGGCCTCAACGTCAAACTAGGCTATTTGGAGCGCAGTTCCACACAATAATCTTCAAAATATAGCCAGAAAATCAATCAGTTACTTATACTTATGTTAGTACCACAGCACAATGGTTATGGGTCTTATTGATGTCTTTTGCGCCATGTTTATGTTCTGTTTAGTGGTAGTCCCCCCCCCCCCCCCCCAAAAAAAAAACAAAAAAAAACGAAACAATCTGTAAGGTAGCAGATGGTAACAAATACTTTTTACGGCAGGGTCAGACATCTGATGCGGCAATTCTACCTTCGATGATTACGTTTGGCGTGTTCACTCTAATGCATGCTTTTACTACTCTAAGCCGAGGCTTCACACATGCAACACAATTTTTCTGGTGGGTGAAGGTGGGCGGATGTGAGGCGGAGAAGTGAACCAAGAGTGGCGGTGAGTGGTCTTGTGTCTCTACCGTTCGAGCGGCCGAGTCCAATCTTCACAGGTCCGTATACGCGTTAGACATCGCTGCCGATGGCTATTCTCCAAGTCTGGGCAAGTCCCCCACGGGGTGAGGTTACAATACGTGTGCTACTACTACTACTTTAGGGACGCATCGTCGGGCTCTTCTCATTTCTGCAGGCGAAGCACTTTACTAGCGTCGACGCTTCTGGAGAGCGGTCACCTTCCTGGTATGCGCGTTATGTCGTTCTGCGGCCAGAGGGCGGCACCAGTGGGCGACGGCGTTGTCTGTAGGTGTGCTTCTTCACATAGCACCCAGATTTGCCTCGTTGCAAATCCAGGTGCAAGAGATCGGAAGCGGGCGGAGTGGGTGAGGGAACAAACGCGCGTTAATGATATCTTAGTCGATATCAAGAGGGAGAAATGGGCTTGGGCAGGGCATGTAATGCGAAGGCAAGATAACCGCTGGTCCTTAATGGTAACGGAGTGGACTCCAAGAGAAGGCAAGCGTAGCAGGGGGCGGCAGAAAGTTAGGTGGGCGGATGGGATTAAGAGGTTCGCGGGGATACGGTGGCCGCAACTGGCAAAGGACAGGGTTCATTGGAGAGACCTGGGAGAGGCGTTTGCCCTGCAGTGGGTGTAGTCAGGCTGATGATGATGATGATAAAATCCAGGTGGGCGGGGTCACCGCATTTAGGTGCCTTGCAGAGAAGCTTTCCGTCTTTGTTGGCGACGGCGTTGCCGCCGCTCATCGCGGTCTTTGGGGAGCGTACACGGCGCCGTCAGGCCCCCGCGCTGGGAGCTCTGTAGTGAAGCATCGTTGCTCACCTCGCGGGCTCGTTCGTTGCAAAGTTCTTTTCGTGTCCCGGGATCCAGCGTATTGCTGTGGTGGCTACGGAGTTTATCTGTCTAGAACCGTAAAAGTCTGCTTGATGTACGCCATGCCGCGTCTTCTTGGCGGACCGATGCAGCACCTCAGGGCTTCGGTGCAGTGTGTCATTTTGCGAATCTTTTGGTAACCCTCTTCGGGATGGCTTATTATCGCTCTTCGTGCCAGGCGCAGTACCTCTCGGATAGCCTGAATCTCCAACTCCGTGACACCTGGGTCGATCTCGAGTGCAAAGGCCCGGGTGCGCTTTTCTCCGGTGTTGACGGCCACCGCAGCCTGTGGCGTTGGTCAGGTCGACTTGCAGGGCGGAGTTTTAGCCCCTTGCACGCGTGGTTCGTTGCTCTGCGTGTCGTATGCGGAGCGTCTTGGAAGGTGTTGGCCACTGCTCAATCCTCCCACGAAGGAACGTGCTTGTGGGTCGACAGAGAATCTACAGGCTTTGGCCGTCCTCTATTGGTAGTCTGTGCCCTAGCACCGCGAGTTGCCGACTGCCCTGGACGCCTCCCACTCGGGTCCGTATCGTTTCTCCCAATGCGATGGGTCGTGCGTCTACAGCGGTAGAAACCTTCGACTGTGCAGTGGGAGCCCTGTGATGACGAGCAGGACTGCTTTTTTACAGCATCTCTGTAGTTGCAGCATCCGATGTTTCGTCAGTTGGAACCAAAGCACCCCGTATAGGGTGCCTTGTCCTCTAGGACAGCCTGCTCTACAGCCGCCGGGCGACATTCTGAGACGCTTCACCAACAAGCTGCAGCTGTGCGTACGTGCGTGCGTGCGTGCGTGCGCGTGTGGGAATGTAAATTCGTCTTAACTTCTCGCTACCAATTTTTAAAGAGGATGAACTTCCGTTCGCGTTTTCTGATTTCCATGGTGCGTTCCGCGTTCCTTTGAAAATGCGAAGAATTATAAGGACCAGAATATAATCGGCAATGCAAAAGCGTCGCAGCCGAGGAGCACCCGCCCCTGCCGTTTAAAAGGCATGCACGTCGTCATGCTCGGTAAAATTGCACAAACGCCTCTTAGTTATTTTGTACCGCGAGAAACGCTGTCAGGAGCACGTATAGGATGCATATGCATATCTGCGTCTCTGATACCTTGAATTCGCTATTGTGCAAGGAGCCTTTTAAATCTACGTGGTCGAGGAAACCACCCGTCTTTCAAAAACAAATCCAGACAGCGTTACTAGACGAGGCATACCGAGAATAAATAAACACGGCCTGTCAAAAGCGCAGAAGAAATTGGGACGAACGGCCACGTCTTGGCTTCCCGTAATGCATTATTGCCCTGCCTGAGTACCTTGACCTTGTAACGGCATATTCCGATCGGCTACTGGGTGCAGATTTTCTTGGTACGTGAACCGAAAAGGGTTTCCATGGACGGGATTCGGATTCAAGACTTCTTACCCTGACAGAAAGGCGCATCATGGTCACATGGGCTGGCGGCCACCGGAATCAGCAGGGCCGGCAATCACAGCGGCGAGGCTAGTCACGGATCACGGAGGCCAGATTCTCGCCGTATCTTCGCGTTCTGTTCCGTCGTTGCTGCGCACGGGTACGGCAGACATAGGCTGCTTGAGATCTGAAAAAAAAAAAGAAAACGACGTGAAGTTGATCAGTGCAGCCGCAGACTGCAGAACAAACACCTGATCGCGCCCGTTCTTATTTGCGGAGGCGGATTTTGTACTCCTTCACCGATTCAGGTCTCTGCTCCGGATTGGCGACTCGAATAAACCATAAGACCGTTTCTTCTCTGTGTGAAGAAGTTAAGGCCTCAAGTTCTTTATTCAGCAGGAGGAATGCGGAAAAAAACAAACGTGATACCCCAAAGCCTTCATTGTGTTCCGTTTGAACTATATACGAGCAGAAATGTGGCCGAGCGTGGCCCAGAAGGTTATTTGTTTCGTTCCGGCCAAACGTGGCCAAAAATTTCTGTTTGCATCATAGCCGCTTCGTCTAAAGTAAAAATGATGGTGCAGGATAGATGACCACTTAACCTAGCTAAGCTCGTATGCATTCCTTTCAGCCTTTTCGCGAAAATAAACCGCGCTAGACCCTGAAGTGATCCCTTTAGTTATGCAGGCATAGTGGCGCATGCAGAACAATATAGACCGCGTTGCGGCATTCAAACTCTTCCTTCGCATCGTGCAACAGAAATAGAAAAGCGGTCCGCACACGCTCATAAGCGGTATTTAGGTGCGTAAGTACGAAGTACCAACTTATTTTCACTAGGTAACTCGTCCGATGTTTTTTTTTTTCGTAAATGCGCTGTCCATATTAATCTGACCGCGACTGTACACAGCCGCAATTTTTTAATAGTATCACGCGAGCGGAGACTGCAAAAGAAGGAGCGGAGAAAGCATGCGAGGGCAAGAGCATCCCCACAACTCCTACTCGAATTTCGGTAGAGGCGAAATTCTAGAGGCTCGCGTACTGTGCGATGCCAGTGCACGTTAAAGAACCCCAGGCGGTCGAAATTTCCGAAGCCCTCCACTATGGCGTCCCTCATAGCCTGAGTCGCTTCGGGGCATTAAACCTCCTATAAACCATAAACCTTAAACAACTCCTGCTGTTGGTGTGAGCACCGTCTGCTATGCTGTTCTGATTAGTGCGAAGCAACCCCCTACCATCAACGGCTGTTATGCGTCGGAGCCCCAAGAAGTTGCATGCGATCACTTCTTTTTATCCGCTGCATATCGCGCGGGTGACACTGAATAGGGCATACATTTGCGATAAACAGCCTACAGCCTGCCCTAGAAACCAACTGCAAACGTTACTTACGAAAAACTGATGGTAGAGGACCCTCAATTACGGCGCAGTAACTTAGTTAAAGCAAACGCTCTCGGGGCAGTACCCGCAAACCAGCGTTTTTACAGATGGCCACAAACGAAACCGGGGCCAGCCAGAACGGCGCGCGCGAAGACGCTCCAGCATGGCTCCATGCAGTGTCTGAAGCAAGATCTTGATATCGCCACATCGCTGCGTCGTGAGCATTTCGCGCCGTGCCAGGGCAGCCAGAGACAGTAGGATGTCGAAGAAAAAATAAAAATAAACGTCAGGACACTGAAAAAATGGCCAGCACTCTCCGCGTATACGGCGGCGACTGAAGTGCTTCGTCACGGCTTCGCCCTCGACACGTGTCGCGCCGCTCGTCGAAGATCGGAAGGGAAGCGCAGTGAGGCGGCGACCAATGCTTAAGCTGAAAGGGGCCTCTCAGCAAAAAAATAAATAAATAAATGAATGAATGTACAAAAACCGCAGTCACTTATCGCCGATAACGAGCGAAACCCCGCTGGGGCCGCTAGCGTCAGTAGCAATTACAGAAGCGCAGCTCAGCGCGTGGGCCGTATGCCTTCCACCGTCGTCCGTGTTGAGGGGCAAGCAAGGTGAGGTATTTGCGTCGCATTATAGCTTCGGCGTTTATTGACGGTATTTTTTGCACGTTTCCAGGCAGTTGTCATCGGCTTATTGCTCGGAGGTCCCTGGACGCCGTTACGCCCCTACAGGACCGAGGAGCTCCGTCTTCGAGCCAGGTCTTCGGCGTCGAAGGTGAGAGCGGGGCTAAGCCTCGCGGCGAGGGTGATGTGTCTGTGAAGCCAGCTCTTTTATAGCAGTTAATATACGAATAGGCACATTTCTGCCTTTTGTGTACTTAAAAGCGTGTTACGAACACGCAGCTTGAAGCGGTTTCATGGACAGTCGCCGTCGGGTTCTTGTTTCCATGACGGAAGCGCAGTGGGCCAGATTCGCGGTGCGTAGTACAGCTTTAGGCTTAGCTGACACTAGGCAGGGCAGCTGTAGGCATTGAGTCAGCGAGGAAACGCGCTTTGCTCGCTGCCTCAAAGGGTATAAGAGCCCACTGCCGTTTGCGTCATGGAACTACCCGTTCCGAACGCCGTTGCGGCCCTGCCACCATGTAGTGTCAAGGAATGCCCGGGCGCGCAAGTGCTCTTGAGCGACATGTGGTTTGTGGCCGTGTATGGCGCTCGGAAATTCTCGCCACTCGTCCAGCAACTCGGAAGAACGGACGCTGCCTACGGTCTGCGGCACATCTTTCCGCTGCAGCCAAGGTCAGTGGCCAGTTTTCTGATGAGGAACCGCCTACAATGGTAAGTGTCCCATTCTATATTTCCGTAATTCTTCATTCAATGTGCCTCACCTTTTTTTTTTCTTTCAGGCGTGTTGGTTCCAGCTGTCTCACGTGCTCCAAGCAAGTACTACTTCGTGCATAAATGCAGGTAGGGTATACGTTGCGTTATTTTACAGCGACAACTATTGCGCGGACGAATGCGCATCCGGAGAGTATGCTTGCTTTTGTCTTTTCCCCAGGTTCTCCTATCGTCTCCCGTGCTCTGCGCAACCTGTTGTCCGAGCTGACATACGTGGGCCAGACGTCGCAGCCGCGGTATTCCCGTCCTTCAGCTGAGCTTTAACCTTTCGTCAGCCCGAGCTGTACTATCTTCTGCAGAAGGTAGTACATGCCGTTAAAGTAAGCGCTCGTGCTCCGTAGTTTTTTGGGGCTTATGTTTTATACCTCTGTTTTTCCCTTGCAGATGCTGAAACCTCCGCTCGGCCGTACTCTTGGACGTGCTCTCCCGCGCAAGGCACTCGACGCGGCGTCCTTGTATTCCGTCCTCGCACGTCTGACCTCGGCGTGATGTCCTGCCAGACACTTACCTGTTCCCCTGCGCTCCCATCACAAGCGTTGCGCTGCCGCGGTGTGCCTCCAAATGTTACCTCGTATTCATCTGCCATGCGTCCTGAAACGGACCTTGGAACTTCGTAACTGCGGTCTGCCCATTCTACAATACCATCATCACTTAAATCATGCCAATAAATGTTTACTCCCTTCCACCCCTACGTTTTGAGAGCCTCTTGCTACCACTTCTGTCCACTCGCGTAAGCGGGTTTGAGCACGTTGTGGTGTTGACACTTCCACACCCTTGTCCTGTGGATCAGGAGTGGCTGGGCGACCATGCTTAACATTACGCAATACATATGCGACCTGCCTCTGCTTCTCCATGGACCTTCCTCGCCTCCCCTCGGCCCCACGTGAAGGCTGAGACTTCGCCCTTGCCAAGAGGGGTGAGAAGCAACGTAGGTTTTAGGTGTAACAAATACCATAAAAAAAACGGCCTCGTTAGTTTTTTTCCTTACTGCGGAGGGTTCCTTACGAGGTAAGTCAAGAGGCTACGAATTACAAGATAGATGGGCTACGGTCTTGACCCGGCGACGACCTCTTCTTGCCGAAGGAGATCCCAACTCCGCAGGTTCCAAAAAAAAAAAGCAGGCTTCAGGAAATAATTATCCATCCTGTGGTTGTAAAATCGCTGTCAAAAGCTCCCCAGCTGTTGCCAAAATGCACATTACACACAAAAAAAATTTTGTATCGTAAGAAGGTTACTTAGAAATTAAAAGGCAGTACTCCCAGCATACGGTCGAGCCGATTCTCTCCACTTCCTCTTCGCTCGTGCGCGCGAGTGGGTGCAGCGCACCTGGCACACTTCGTCTTCATCACAAAAATGTCTGGTCACTTTTTTTTATTTTTGGCGTTTCATATAATTTATACCAAATAAGAACTCATGACGTCATATTTAAAAACGAAACTGAAAATTGTCAGGGCGCTGATAAAGCAAGCTAGTTAGAGTCAAAACATGTCAAGCCAAGTCGAGAACGCAAATATGGCTGCGCCCAGCGTTACTTTTAGGCAGTGGCTGGAGACACGCGCGTGTCACCAGCCAGGTAGGGGGGCTAGATGGCTGTTGACACGCAGATACCCACGTGACAACATAATTAAACAAAAGGGCGCATAAAATCGACATAAACTTTTTATAATATTCAGTTACAGCTTAAATACTCACCTATAATAGTACAAGTGTTGGGTTTTGTTTCAAAATTTGGTTGAAATGTTTTTAAAGCGCATGAGTTGAGGCGAGGCGGCGGCCATGGCTTGCGGCGGAGCTCGCACCGATGAACTGCAGGAAATTAATTGAATTCGGTTCGACGGCATTTAGATCGCCCATACGGAGATACTCGATGCCGAGCAAGCGTACGACAGCGTACCCCATGCCGTGCTTTTGACCTTGTTTTTACCTCCCTGTCGGACTCGGACCTGGGGCCTCCGGAGCGTCTGCTGGTCGACATTCTACGTCTCTGTGAGGAAAACACGGTCGTCGCGCACTTCGGGTCCTCGATCGGCCCCATCGCAGTGAAGAAAGGTCTGCGCCAAGGGTGTCTGTCTTCGGCGAGCATCGAGCGAGAGCTGCTTAGGTCGCACATCGGTTTCCGCCTCAGCTGGCATGGATGACGACCGCTGACTGCCGGGTAAAACTTTCGCGGACGATCTAGTACTGCCTGTGGAATACCCGCCAAGGATTTGCAATTTCTGCTGAGCGACTGCCAGAATGTGGTTACTCGTTTGAACCGACGGCTCAGCTCCATGAAGACTGTGGTTGTCGTTTGGCTGGAAGCAACACGGCGGATTAAGAATTAACCTTGGAAAATAAGACCTTTGCCCAGAGTTTATAGTTCCGATGTCTGGGAGTGGAGATGTTCGCCGAAAATCCGTTACTGCCTTCACAAGGCTACCGACAGGCTGCCCTTACCTTTCGTGGCGCCGATTTCATCAGATAGTGGAGAGCACGCTATGCTGAATCTGTGAGCAAGCAGACAAAACTGCGGAACACTTGGCTCTCTGCTGCCAAGGCCTGTCTAGTCCACCGCGGATGACAAATTCTACAGGCGTTTGGGTCTCCATTTCCCACCCAGCTAGAGGAACTGGATCGCGATCACAGCAGCAAACGTAATGTCCGAGCCTCAGTGGAGACCATCGAGAAGCACCTTCCTGGATGGTGGGTGCTGTGTACCGACGATACTAGGAGCACCTCAATAAACACTAGTTGGGGGTGTCATGTGGCAGCAGTCACTGAAATGGCCACCAAGCTTACGATGTGCTGCTGTCATTTCTGTTCCAGTTGTCTATATGTGTGTTCATGCGTGTGCATGCGTTATGTGTAGGGAGTGACTAGTTGTGTGTGCTATGTGCATGTGTTTGTGTACTCTGGCTGGGCACCACACCAGCTGTGCCCATCTGATTCAAAGGACAAGGCCACAGTCATCATCAGGCTGTCTCGACTAACTCAGCTCTCCACTGTTCCACAAGGGGGAAAGAATTATCATGCAGGATCTCAGAAGATTTGGCGTGCATAGCAATTTCATTGAGTGCAATTTCTAACTACATACAGGGCTTCGATGGCGCACTGTGCTCGATGCCACTGTGATGCTTCAAGCTATTGAAAGCAAAGAAAGTTCCCTGTGCCCGCCCCCTCAAAATTGTTTTTTTTTTTTTGGTGGTTATGAAGATTCCATGAGGCCTTCAAATACGAAAGACCTGAAGTGCTCTGTAGCCAGACTGTTTGTCTGGCTTCCAGTGGTTACTGTCACATAAAGAGAAGTGCATGTCTGCGCATGTTTCTGTGAATAAGCTCTCCAGCAGTGTGGCCTGGAATAAAACTCTCCTACTTGTGTTTTTCAAACGAACAGATCAGCTTCGATGACCAGTGCTCTAGAGCACTATGCTGTCGGCACAGCCGATCACGCCTCGTGTTAAAGTACAACACACTCTTGCACTATGCACTGCATATTGTCATCTTCATCAGCTTCCAGGCGTGAATAGATCGGATCACCTTAGCCTCGATCAGAGCTTAACCTAGTCTAATATCCTTGCCAGACTTGCCGACGACCTAGCAAAACAAAACCATGAGCCAATCAGGCTAAACACATGCTTTCACATGTCTGTTCAGGTGAACTATGCGAAAACCCTATCCTTCTTCGTCTAGAATTAGATCATTATTTCTTATCTGACAGAGTGAGAACTGCAGTTGGAAATGGTGCATTGTATATCTTGGTTGCACATATGAGGATATATGCACTGATGTAAAATGTGTAAACTGTGTGCAGATAACTTTGGGTTCTGTTTTTCGAAATGCTCGAGCAGATTCTTATAGGATATTAACAGGTAAAGATATGTACCGCATTTTCCTAGCTTTGTCTTTGCAAGTTTTTTTCTTTCTAGAGTCCTTTTCGCAAAATTGTTTTTCCTGCCGCTGTTCTATCTACTCCTCCAATTTGAACCACTAGGTCAGCGGCCTTACCGCGGCATGTGGCTAGGTCAGTAGGACTTCAGTAAAGGAGAAATTCAGAAATCCTCAATTTCTTTGCATTGCACGTGCACCCTTAAGAACCCCAGCTGGTCAAAGTTAATCTGGTGTCCATCGCTACGGTGTTCCTAATAGCTGACGCGTCGCTGAGGGCTGTGAAGTCACAAAGTTTACAATTTAATTTTTTTTTCCAATTTCTAAGGAGCTCAAGTTAGTCTTGTGTCTCTTAACGTATATTTCCCTCCATAGGAGAGTAGGGAGACATTTACACCCATTCACGCTTAATTGTTATATACGGTGGGTGAGTGGTGCCATAGGTAGAGCACAAAACTGCATGGGAACACTTCAATTCCTCATCCTCATTATCCTTTGAAAGGATAGAGCAGACCAAAGAAAACGGCTGAAACATCTGTGTTCTAAGGCACTTTAGCTGAGCCCCAGAGCCAAAAATAGTGTGCCGATATGACTTATTTTGCAGTTCTTATAGTCACTTCAGTATGCCTGCAGTGCCAAATTTAAGATAAGAGCGTTGCTCGGTTGGCGGAAAGACTCTTGGGAAAGCTGAAGAAAAAGGCTACACCTTCCCCTCAGGGGCACCAGGAAGAGACACAGAAGAAGGTCGTGTCCATTCCGTATCTGCTCGGTGTGTCTCATCATCTAGAAAAGATCGCGGTGCAGTGTTCCGGCGGTGTTCTCCGCCGATCATAAAGTTGGGAAAGTGAGTGCTGCAGTGAATGAGAAGCTGCAACCGGCCTCTTCCTGAAAGTACGTTCAAAAGTGCTCTCTATCACATGCAGATAAGTTCATTAGTTGTAAAGAAGGGGTGGTGTGTAGGGTTCCTGCGTCGTGCAGAAAGATATATTATAGGCAAACGGCTAGGTGCTGAAACGTCAGATTGGAAGAGTGCGAAAATTCCCTTCTTCTAACCTCGTGCTACACTGCTACGAATGCAAAGAACATGAAGATCATCCTTGCCTGCCGGACTCACATAACACGTCGATAGCATGCAAGAGTAGTAACCAGATAGGCAGGGAAATTTTTGAAGCATATTGCATCGCTAAGAACTCGGACACGTGTGTAGCAAAACCGTCTGTTGCTTTGCAGAGAAAGAAGACAGCATTCCTTAATAAGTGCCTTTCCTGTGCAGTGTAACCCTTGATGTTTTTCTGTTTTTGTTTGTTTTAAGTTTCATGCGTTTTCACCTTATATATTTCCTGATTTTTCCATTAAACCTTCAATTGTTAGACAGCGCCCGTGTCATCTTCTCTTTTGCCGGTCCTTTGTCTGTTTTTGGCTGGTCTTGAAGATGAACTACATCCAACTCGCCCAATACAGCGTGGTGGCAAATTTAAAGCCTGAACAATTTGGCTGCAGAAGCAATCTTTTGTTGTCGGGTTCAGCCCAAATTTACGGAAACTCGGTGCCTTCAGGAAAACATCAACAACCCACAAGTCTACGGACACGAAGCAAATTTTTATTTTGAATAAGTGTTGATGTCTATAAGAAGAAAATGTCTGAGTTCACAATACCATTTTGCAATTTCTGTGTAAAAAACAATCGTGATGTGACAAAAATAAAATGCTGTTTTTTTTTATTTGGTTTCACGCCCCTTCGTAAAACAAAAATCACATCTGGCATGAAGAAAGCTCTGCACCCCATTGGCATTAGTTGTTACAGAAATGGGCATGGGCCAAGCAGTGGCAGAGTTATGGGTCACTCTTGGAGGAGGTGGTTTGGGGGGAGAATCCCATTTGGACCATGTATTTACGGGCGCTTTTTTGTCTAAAAGATAGGGTTCAGTTTGGTTTGCCTGTGTGAAATTTCTTGCTTGGGAAAGATTTTCCTCCCCACCCGGCATAAATCCACCACTGGAGCCCAGTTTATGTGAACAGAGGCAGTTCTGGCAATTTGAAAATTTTGGGCATCAGCAGCACCCTTTAGCCCAGATCACTTCCACCTTCTAACATATTGTGTGAACTGTGGCGGAGACCATCCAGCTTATTCTTGTCCATGTTTAGTGTAGAAAAAGGAAGACAATACAATAAGGCTGAAAGTCAGAGAAAACGTTTAATTTTCTTAAGCTCGCACAGGCACATGACACAGTCTTCAAAACGTGCCTCTCGTGATGTGTTCATGTGTATAGAATAGTAAAGTGGCCCAGGGAGTCGGACTTTTTTTGAGATCAGTAGTGAAGCGTACCTGGCAAATATTCTGAACTGAGCCATGAAAACCAGGCAACCTTTTTTCCTCAAGAGGAAAGCATGATATCTTGTTTGCACTCACTGATGAGGGAAAAACTCTGAGAGTGATAATGAGGGTGGTATTTTAATTAAGGACAGCACAGTGAAGCATGGAAAGTAACATGGCAGGGCAACGATAAAGGGTTTGAGGCGATCCTAATGGGTTAGGGAGCAAGTAGGAGGTAAGGAAATGCTAGCTGAAATCAAGGAAATGTACACAGTGAGTATGTGGAGGACGGATAACTGATGATCCATTATACTAAAGGAATGGATTTAATATGGATTAGTTTATAACACTACTAAGTCATCTGTATCGGTCGTGTTGCGTTATGGTAGGATAGTTATGTCGAGTCAGATTTCGTTACATCACTATGATATGAGGAGGGCATACAGCAAGCACAGGCAGTAAAAAAAAAAATTAGGTGCAGAGCACAAAGCAGAAGAGGAGAATAAAATTGTCAAATGCAACCACATATGGTAAGCGCTCACGAATGTTCATTAACACACATAGGATGTTTCGCTACCAAAAGACACGTGCAAACTGAAATGCATATATCACATAATAGCACTGAGGAAATAAAAAGACACTTACAGAAAATATTCTTGCAGTGTTCAGAGACTAGGTTTTTGTACTGAAAAACCTGTTGAAGTTAGTTTATTAATTAATCATGGGGCTGCGTGGTGCATCATTTGTCAGCTGCGTCCTGCAAGGCTGAAGCAAAGGTTCCAATTTACTTATTTTCAAAATTTATAAAATGGTGCCAAGGTTGGCTTGAGGTGCGACAGTTGTAGAAAGATGTATGCTCACGGGGAAAAATAGATCTTTCATGTTTGACGGCTTTGCTGTGTGTAATGTAAACCAACATTAGCTCTGCAACACACAAATGTTCTCTTGCAAGATGTAAATTTGATTTTGCCTAGGGTGGCTTGAATAGTACTTCTTAAGACAAAGGAACAGTAGTCTTCCTGTCCTAAAACATTGAAAAAAGGGCCACAATTGGGCTTTATCGCATAATGCAGATTTAAGTTACTGGCCTGTTAAAGAAATTGTCTGGTCAAGGGGTCTTCTCCAAAGCATTGCTTGCCACAAAAGCTACACGCAAAGCCTGTAGAAAACTGGCACCTACCCAGGAGCACTGGGGATTGAACCCGGCATCGTCCACATGCCAGGCACATGCCCAAACTTCTAGGCCACCGCCTAGCAGTCTTAAAATTTTATTTGTTAGGGTAACTGATAATTCAAGCAGTGTACTGTTTTTGAAGGAAAAAAAATTTGTGCCAGTTACCTTAAGAGAGTAACTTAAATGAACATTTCACTTCTTGTCAAGGACATGTAGATGTTGTGGCACTAGTGATGTTGTTAAGGGGCAGGAGAGATTAGCCTTGCAATGAAAATTGCAGAGCTGGTCCCCCTGTATCACGTAGTCTGTAAACAAAATACAACTCCTAGCATTGCTCTATCAGAAAAGGAACTGTGAGATCATACGGCTCGAAGTGTCAAGAACAGCCTCGTCACGTTAAATAATATTTACTTTTCTTTCCCTGAAATCAAATAACAACTGATCCTTTAGAAATGACACAGAGTATTTTATGTGCTGCATGGGACCCTTGTTTTCCTGAAGGGAGAGAGAGAGACTAATGAATACAGGAGAGGTCTGCTTGGTTTTTAGCCCAGCATGCTACTCCAGGTGAGGGTGAAAGAAGAGAAGAAGCTGAGAAGAAGAGGGTGAAAAAGTGAAATATAGCATAGTCAACACTCATGCACTCACAAACACACATAATTATCGAAGTGTGTCCACCAACCCATCTCCCTAAGAAAAACTAATAATGCTTTTGTCCCTAGCGCAGCCAAAGCCACATCACTCCAGGGTCCAAGAAACTGCTCCAGGTGCACGGGGTCATCCTGACGGAGTCCTAAAGCACTTAACAGTGCCTTGCAATGGTTAATAAAGGTTTGGCAGCAGCAGATCAAGTGTTGAAGATCTCCGTGCACACCACATGTCGGGTACAGAGGGCTACTTGATGCACCAATTTTATGAAGATGGCATTTAGTGAAGCGAATGTCCATGCCAATTCAGTGCCGGCAATTGCAATCATGTATATCTAAATTGCGTGGCATGCGGAAGTCACAGGTTGGGTTGATATGAAGAAGGGGTCTACATTGACACTGCGGATCACACCAAAAAGAGCATTGCATCTGCCAGCATTTAGTAGCCAGAAGACTCATGCCATCACAACGGGAAAAGGGCATGTGTGGTTGCAAGGATGTGTCACCATGCGCCGACCTCGCTGCACCGTCAGCATGATTGTTGTCTGCGAGGCCGCTGTGAGTGGGTAACCCCTGAAGCACAACACGGTGGCATAGTTGACAGGCCTCACTGTGTAATCTGTTCAAGTTATCGACGATGTGCTCCTGAACACTTCCTGATGACTTTATCGATTGTAGTGCAGTGCGAGAGTCACTGAAGATTACCCACACTGTTGGCAGTTGTTGCAGAATGTAAGTAAACGCTGCTCTTAGAGTAGCCAGCTCGGTAGCAGTCACCGAGTCACTGTAGTTGTGGTGCAGACGGAGTCTAGGCGCCAATTGCTGATGAGATGGAAGTTTCAGAGCCATCAGTGTAGATGTGGTGATGCACACTGTAGCAACCATAAATGTGCTCAAGAGCAAAGTATTTAAGGGGGGATGAGGGTCTTGAAAACTTTTTTTTTATTTGTTAACGTATCTTTCTGAAACTTAGCACCTGGGTGTATGATTGAATGCTGATTTCGAATATGCATTTAGATTTCAAATATCTCAGCTGGAAAGAAATGTATGGCAAAATAAAATATCCTAATTAGGTCATCTCTTACGGGCATTTTTAGTAATTTATAAGTTAAATAAACATTTTTAAAGAACAAGCAGACATTTGCAAAGGCCCAAAGCACATCCTAAAGCTAACATAATGTCTACAAACTAATTTTGTTGATCATAAATGAACAACAAAGTTGGAAAGAAAAAATGACATGGCGGTAATTAGCCCACATTTCGCCTAATTGCTCATATATCATGTTTAAAGAAAAAAAGAAAGCTTTAGCATGTGCTTTGGGCCTTTGCAAATGTCTACTTATTCTTAAAAAATCATTCTTTAACTGATAGATTACTATAAAGGCCCGTAAGAAATTACCCAATTTGAATGTTATTTTGCGATAAATTTTCTTCCAGGTGAGATATTTGAAATCTAAATGCATATTTGAAATCAGCATTCTATGATACACCTGCGTGCTAAGTTTCAACAAGTTATGTCGTAAAATAAAAAACAAGTTTTGAAGACCCTCATCCGCCCTTAAGTGCAGGATCAGGAGTGTTTGTTTTTATTTTAATGCCAGGGACTGTTGTCCTGATGTGCCATGCTATGTACCTGCAAGCTGGGGAGGAGGTTGTGACAGAGTGCTGGTATTTTTATGGAAGGTCAGAAATCGGAAACTTCCTCTGTGTAATACTCTGTGAATGGATGGTTAAGTACACGAGCCACAAACCGTACCTCGGCACGAAGGAGCTCCAGGGTTAACAGTACTGATGCGTCTGCTCTCTGCTAGAGTACCTACTGTGGAGGTGTTCTTGGGAAGACCAAGGCAGATTCGCAAGGCTTTAGCTTGCATAGCTTCACGGATTTTAATATTTGCTTGCGAAATACCCTGAAGAGCAGGGAGACTGTAGTGAAGGCCTTCACAGAGCACTCCATACAGCCGTAGTAATGAAGGTGTAGAACAGCCTCTTCTGATAGTGGAGAGCATACAAATGATAAAGACGCAAGAGCTGAGCTTGACTTTCAGCTGTTGCACATGTGGGGACCATGATAGCGACCTGTCAAGCGTCACCTTCTGGAATTTATTGCTTGTGACGTATTGTATTGGGGTACCAGCAAGTTTCAGCACGTAGCACGAAAGATCGTGCCTCGAAAATGCAAAAGCTGAGCTTTTATCTGGCAGCTGCATGGCGAGACCGTGCTGACCTAAGAATGATTCAATGCAGCGTTTTGCCCTCTTTAGTCGGACGTCCATAATGCGCCTGTTGCATCCGGGTTCAACTCTAGGTGGTAACCATTTTTCCAAGCCAACAAGTTAGATATTGGTTTGGTTTGGTTTATTGGGGTTTAACGTCCCGAAGCAACTCAGGCTATGAGGGACGCCGTAGTGAAGGGCTCCGGAAATTTCGACCACCTGGGGTTCTTTAACGTGCACTGACATCGCACAGTACACGGGCCTCTAGAATTTCGCCTTCATCGAAATTCAGCCGCCGCGGTCGGGATCGAACCCGCGTCTTTCGGGTCAGCAGCCGAGCGCTGTAACCACTGAGCCACCGCGGCGGGTAGTTAGATATTGAAAAGGGTGTGACTTAAAATCCCCCTCTGAGGTACTTCGCACGATATTTGATGCAGAACTGTGCCACCTTAACTTGCTGACGTGAAAATCCATCTTTCATGCAGATAGTCCCCTAGCCAGTCATACATTCATCCACCAATGCTAACTGATTGTAAGGCTGAATGAATTGACTCATGTGTGACATTATCAAAGGCTTCCTTTATGTCAAGAAACACAGCAATGGTCATAGACCACTCTGCTCTGCTGCGTTCGACACAATTGGTATGGGCAATATAATGTTGTCAATGCTGCTGCATCCTTTTTGGAAACTAGACATGGTCGGAGGGTAAATTTCCCTGTTCATCTGGTCCCAGGTAGGGCGGGAGTGTCCCATTTTCTCCATCGGCTTTCCGATGTAGCTTGGAAGCGCAATGCGACGGTAGGCCCTTAAGTCAGTTGATGGTTTTCTAGGCTTGAGGATAGGTATGACATGTGCATGCTTCCAGCATGTTTCAAGGCAGCCGAACTCCCAGGAAGTGTTATAAACTGTGAGCAGCTGAACCTTGGCCTTACTTCTCAAGTGAGAAAGGTCAGGGTAGCTTACACATTTTATTGGTAGCTGCCAGAGCCGCATGGAGTTCTTCTGTTGAGACCGGTTTGTCAAGGAGGGCAGTGTTAGGTGAAGGGGTAAAGCTTTGGAGAGGCAATGGCACCAATATGGCTGTTAATCGAGCAATGATCTTAGAACAAGAAGCCTCCGCTGCGTTGAGACGAAAAATATTCGTATTTACACCTAAGCACTTAAAAGGATTTAGTGGCACGGGCTGACTGGCTGCATACAGTGCTACATACCTTAGAAAGAGGCTTTCTGGGATAAAGCTTTGCGCAAAAGGATCGCCATTCCCATCTTGCGAGCTTGTTCAAATGGCGCTGAACATGTTTCTGTGCACTCCTAACAACGCTGATGTCTTCTCTATAATTTGTCCGGCATGCTCGTCTCTCTGCTCTGCGGTGAATTGCTAGAAGTCGCTCATATTCACTATCTACAGCTGAGTACACTTTTTGTAGAGTTATAACCTTAGTGCTGGATGTTTTAGCATGTTTTGCTCAACAGATGAACAAAGTTGGTAAACAAAGTTTTGGTGAACAGATGCTTCGCGTGGGTGGTTTCAGGTTGCATACTGCGGCTGCCGGGAAGTGTTCACATGTGTACTCGCTACAGGAGGTGGCTCAATGTTTTGATGCGGTGGCAGAGGAGGGAATTCAGCCACGCCCTCAATGCGCAGATGACTGCCTTTATTTTTGTCTGGCGGTTGAGGAGCTTTCTTCCCCGGTGATGAATTTTTCCTGCAGTGACTTCCTGTCGTGTATTGTGGTTGAGGGCGGACGCGAGAGATGGCGCCACCATACCGTGTGGAGACTGGGGCGAACGCACGGAGTGGCGGGAAACGAGCGCGGCGAGTTGCCCAGTTGCCCGGTGGCCGGCACCATGCTTGGAGCTAATGTGTGTGTGCTGTTACAGTGAACTAGTCATTCCCTCGGTAACTTCCCTGGATTTGATTTTGTTCAATTAAAGCAGTTTTTGCTGCCTTATAGTCTGTATTGTTGGAGTGTACTTGTAGATGATTTTTCTTCTTTTGGTAAACAGTGCAGCAGAAAAACGTCGCCTCGTGGGGCTTACCGCAGTTAGGACAAAGGGGGTTGGCACTTACACATTCATTTCGGTTTGCACATTTATTTCCAGCTGGAAGAAAAGAGATAACTATTAAGACTAAGGAAAATATAATGTTTCAGGAAGCACGAAGACGGTTCACACAAACACAATGAATGTTCTAGCTCACAGGAAAAAAGTGGCAGTGGCTTAGCTCACCTATGCGTAGCGAGAGGTACGGTATATCCCTTGTTACGTCTAGTTGTTTTGCTTATTCCACGGCCGCATCACCGTCATTTATATACCGCGACACTCCTCCTCCCCTTGCCGTGCATTTGCAGTAGAGCACGGACACGCCAACTGCGTGTCGCGCATGTGCAGTCTCGGTCGGAGGCGAGCAGCGTCGGCGCATGGCGCCAGCAGCTGTGACGTCATTCGACTCCTCGCGCATGCGCACAAGTGGCGCCGAAGGCCAACTGAAACTGCGAGACTGCGAGTGATGTAGGTTTCGCTATACCGATGCGGTGCAACGGAGTGGGGAACCACACCAACCAATACACTGAGCTGGAGGCAAGGCCGCCCCCAGCAAACGCTGCAAAGACTGCTCCGCCACCTCTGACAAAGGCCCCTGGGTTGGCAGCTCTGAAGGCTTCTCGCAATCGGCCGGGAGAGGCCTAGCAATTAACTCATGCACCCGCAGCTACTGTGCGGACCTCCAACGAACGCCTCTAGGCTCTAGGGAGGCGATGGTCTGCCAATTTTGCCTTCGCTTCAGCAGAGGCGGAGCTCTCTTGAGCGTAGGATATATGTGGGCATGCTCTCTAGTACGCAGGGTGACCACACAGTAGTGCACTTTGGTGCTGAGGTGCAGACATTGGATTTGTGTTCATCAGATGTGCATTTGGCTCAAGCACCGTTTGGGATTCAATTGGGCCCGATGTACGGTCTTTGGATTCAGTGAGCGCGCGGGCATTGAAACTACTTTTGCCGTCCTGCGGACGTTCAAGACGTCTTCAGGTCGACTTCCAGGGGAGGTTCAGTGCACATTGGGAGTTGGCTGGAGGCAGTTTCCTTCTTGTTTTTTGAGATCGTTTTATACGATGGACATCGCGGTGACGTTCTGGTCTCTAAGACCCTCCTATATTTATTCTTCAGTGAGAGTCAGGAAATCAGATCGAAATTATACTTTTGACTGTATTGAGTGATCTGTGAGCATAAAAGAGGCATGGGATGTCTCCAAGCTAGGTCGCTATGGGAGTTTGGAATATTGTACATTACTGGGATCGCAAGTGAAATCATTCGAGCTGTTTTGAAGCGAAAGCTTCGCTACGGGACCTCGGACTTCAATCGCGGACCATGCAAAATTGACCTTAATGACCCTGAGCTTCGAAAGCAAAGGAATGGCGCATAACTGCCCTCTTGGAACAGTAACCATGATGATAAAGCATTGTCCTACTTGGGTCTACCGAATGCCCACACTGCTTTTTTTGATCCAGTTACTCCAGATGAAGTGTATTCCATTTTTATGTCTTTGAAGAATAGCAAAGCGCGTGATATTGATGGCCTTCTTATCCGCCCCATAAAGTTTGTGCTCGAGCTCCTGGTACCTGCTCTCACACATATTTTCAATACCTGTTTGACTACTGGTGTTTTCCCACAAAAAATGCAGCTAGCCAGAGTCACTGTTCTGTTTAAGTCGGGAGACAAAAATGAGTTTTCGAATTATAGGCCTATTTCTGTGCTGCCTGTCATATCAAAAGGATTGGAAAAAGTCATCTGCAAAAGAGTTGTATCGTTCTGTGATAAGCATTCTATAATATCCATCCAGCAGTTTGGTTTCCGGCAGGGTATGTCAACAGAACTGGCCCTTCTCACACAAAAGGAATTTATTATTAAAGGTTTCGAACAACGAAAATTAACACTAGGCGGCTTTGTAGATTTCTCCAAGGCATTTGACAGAATTAACCACACAACCCTATATTCTAAGCTTGAACATTACGGATTCCGTGGAATACCTCTTGCCCTTTTACAATCATATCTGTCCGCGAGACAACAAAGCGTTTCACTAAAAGAGGAGTCGTCAGCTCTACGCAATATATCTTGTGGAGTGCCCCAAGGTAGTATATTAGGACCCATTCTTTTTACTATCTATATAAATGACATAGTAACAATAAGCAACCAGGCATTCTTTGTAGTCTACGCCGATGACACAAGTTTCTTTATTCAGTCAGAGGACATTAGTGAATTATCGTCTTTAGGTAATATTACATTTAGTAAACTGTTAGAATGGGGTAAAGTAAATTCATTAGAAATAAATACGAAAAAAACCAAGGCTGTCCTATTTCGACCTGTGCAAAAAATTCTTGATTACAGTATTTGTTTAAAGATAGGCCAAGAAAAAATAGATACTGTACATGAGGTGAAAACCTTAGGTGTAGTATTTAATGAACATCTAAATTGGGATGCACATGTAACAAATGTGCTTCGCAACTTGGCCAAGGCCTGTGGTGTTCTGTGCAGACTTCGTTACATTGTCCCACCTAAGATCAAGCTAATGTTATATAATGCCTTATTTACCCCACACATCAATTACTGTAGCCTTGTTTGGGCAACGACATCAAAGGCGAACATACACCGGCTATTTTTAATGCAGAAGAAAGCAATCCGTCACATTGCAGGCTTACCGTATGATGGCCATACAACAGAGCTTTTCTCAACATATAATATAGTCCCTGCTGTACATCTGTACAATTTAAACTTAAGTATGAAGTATAAAATCTCGTTGGCAAAATCCAATACATGCTTTCTCTCGCTGTGCAATCTTAGACAATCTTTGGATGTTCCTTACAACATAAGACACAGAAACATTTGGCTAGTCCCCTTTTCGCGCACAAATAACGGTTTTAATAGATTGGAACATCGCTTGCCAGTATTATTAAACACACTTCAAGACACAGACATGGACATACGAACATCGTCAAGACCCGCACTCGTTAAATATTTTAGGAATTTAACTGTGTGAAGCAATAGATTAAGGACTGGCATTTCCATGTTGTAATTAGAGAAAGATTTCTGCATAAATACATTTGTCTGTGTTTCAGATTTCATTTTTGAAGTATGTACATGTTGTATAAATTTTTGTGTATAGAGTTTATATATATGTGTATATATGTGTATGTATATATATATATATATATATATATGATGTGTGTGTGTTGACTCGGTATAATGCTTTCTGGTGTACGCGCGTAAAATATTATTTGATCGTATTTTGTGCTGTAGTGCAAGAATTTCTGCAGAAACTAATCTAATCATTGTGTGTAATTTTTTGTGTGATTTTAAACCCCTGTACGCTGCCATCAAAGGGGGCAAGGGCCTTAGTCAAGCTGCTTAACTAGCAGCTTTTAGTCCTTGCCCTCACATTTTTTCTGTACCAGGATAAATGTGGAATAAATGAATGTGAATGTGGACACCTCAGTCGTTCATGATGGGTTTCTGCCTCAGTCGTGCTTCAAGCTACGTGGCGTGGCGGTAGTGACAGTTGTGCGCTGCATGCGTTGGCATTGACAACGTTGTGGCAGAAACGCTGCATTGAAGAGGCCGTCGGCATTCGTTGTGTTCAGTGGCGTTAAAAACGTTTTACATTGAGATGATTTTAAGGAAAGGATAACTGGCCCCGGTTAGTGGATGCCTGAATCGCGCTAATAGGTATACGTGGGGTGATGAGAAAGAGACGTTGGCTGCATGCGCGCGCTGACGCCGTTGTGGCAGACACGTGGCACTGCTGCAATAGGGCGCAGCGTTCATTGGGTGAGCAAACACTCGCAATCAACCATTAACTGCCACCTGCCAGGGTGGCAGGCTGGGTGTTCTGCCTGTCCAGTGTCCATTCCAAACATATACGCCGCTGCTTCTGGTCATTCCTCCAATACCTCAGAACATGCACCCAGATTTCCACGCTGAACGTCATGCAGAGAGAGCGAAATCGTTAGGAAAATGCTTTCAATTAATGATTCCTCTGTGGTATATGTAGATGCAGCAGATTCTTCGGCTGACAAGATGGTTAGCTGTGGTCACCACGGAACGTACGTGGTACACTCATAACTGGGGGCACTATACGCATTTAGCACACACATATGTTGGAGAAGAAACAGCCATTGCTCTATAGCCATTGCGGGATCCTCGGCAGAAATCATTGTCAGCGACTCAAAACTGGCAATACGTAACTATACGTTGGGAAGAATCTCCCCACAAGCAGCACGGATTCTGCAAAATTATCAGCCCACACGGCGCATTCGCATAATCTGGACGCCTGCTCATGCCTCCCTTGCTGGTAATGAGGCAGCTCATAACCCAGCTCGAGAAATGTCCCGCCGAGCTGGGTCGTGTAGTCCACCCGCCCTATACTCCGGCAAGGACAGGTTGTTTTCTTACAGAGAAATCCTGCAGCACTACAGGCTTGCAAGACTCAGATTCCCCCCAGCAGATAAAACACTCTCCAAGGAACAGGCCAAAGCCTGGCGTAAATTTCAAACTAACATCTATCCAAATCCCCGAAGCACTTCTGTTCGGAAGGACTCTACTCAGACAAATGCAAACATTGTGATAGCTAAGCCGATCTAAATCATATGATCTGGAACCGCCCACAGTCCCTACCCACGAGTCGATTCATTACACCGACTCTGTGGCCCCGACCCGGGGACACAGATCATGCTCCTCCAGCTGGCTGTAGACACCACCGCTGCCCAAGGGATAGCGGATGTCGTTTAAGTGAGGGGCGACTTTGAGTCACTCCTCTATATCTGCTGGTAATAAAGTTTCACCACCACCACCAGTGTTCGGAACACACTCAACATTACAGACGCCAAGCCGCTTATAGTTAGCTTCCTGATAGGCCATAGCTTTCGCTCTGTAACCATGTTCACCAGTTTTGAACCACACCATTTTTTTTCTGCTGTTTCGCTATGTGCGTACCACATGGTACCTTGGGGAAACTTTCTTTTTTTTTTTTAAAGAATGAAGTTGTTACTTCGGTACCCTCTTTTTTTGAGGGTGATCATTTGATGGATGCATGGAAGCCATGAATAATTGTTTTTTCAGCCACGGTGCCAGCTCTAGCTGCCCACTACGGAGCCCAAAACAAAGGGACGGGACAGGAACTTGTACGCAAGCGCCTACGGGCAGTGCTTGCATTGGCGTCTACAGCATGCTGTAGATGTCATATGCGTTGATGTGCATGCCATATAAGCTACCCCCCAATAATAAAAATATGGCGTAACCCAGGGTAGTTCTACACACAAGGTTAACCCTATAGCCACCCATGCAAAATGAAAAGGCAAGAACAGGAGATGGGGCAGTTAATTGTGCCCCTACGTGGGCATGTGCCATTGTATTAAGATAACAACAACAGCAATAAGACAGGTGAAAGATGAAGGGGAGGACAGAAAAAGGTGACTGCCGATTTCCTCCAGTCGGGCCAGGCCGGAGGTGCCGCGTCTATGGGAAGCTGGAGCCAAAGTGGTGTGTTGCCTCTGCTGAGGGGCCTTAATTAATGGTCCAAATGCTCAGCATCGGCCAAATTGCCAAGATGTTTTCCCAGGATATGGCTATGTCATACACGACTAGGCGTGGTTGCTCGGGTTCGTGGTGGCGTACTGCTCACCAAGATCCCCCAGACATGTTTCTATTGCTTGCTAGGTTATGGAACTGGAAACCATGCCCTTTTAAAGCTGGATACCATTAAATTTCAGCTGGAAAATTCAATTTACAGCTAGATTATGGAACTGGAAATCATATCCAGCTGGTGTACGTATTTCCTGCATTCAGCTACCTCCCGCTGGAAAGTTTCGATTTCCAGCTAGAAGTCGAAATGGAAGCACCATTAACTGACCAACACCTGCATATGTTGCAGATGCTCCTGCAAGGCCGAGAGACCTTTGAGACTTAATCATCTTTTCACTAGCAAATTTGCTTATGAGCAGCTTCAAGACAAGCATGCACTCACATTTCTTCTCAAGGTGAACAATCCAGCTCGTCCAACCTGTCACCTTGCTAATTCTACCACCGGGACATATTGAGCACACTGATTGCTTTAGAACGCAGTGACAAGGCAAGCACAGACTCTCCTTACCCCAGTGAACCAATCAAACCAGCACAATGTAAAAACTGTATCCTGTAAATAATATAATCTCGTCATTTTTTTTTAGGCAAAGCTCACCGAGATTAAGTTTCATGAAATGTTTTGAATCTGGGTATTTTGATGTTAGGTTTGAATGAAACAGATTTATACCTGTGACATGCCACTTAAATCCTGAGAATAGTTTTTACCTGACCTATTGCTGTGATTTTGATGGCAGTTGTGTAGTATTATACTGTGCTACTGCCTCAAACTTAATGGAACCCTGAAAGATGTGGAGGGTACCTTAAGCCGCATACATGCAATCATGCGTGTTCATGGTGATGGGTGTGAAGGTAGTTAACATTGCTGCACCATATAGTTCCAAGAACATAAAGCAAAGTTGCAATCAGTGCATGTTTGCATATTGCATACACTTCTTGCTGTTTCGTATGCATGAAGGAGTTTCCTACTCCAAAAAAAAAATATTGTAACTTCCTTGACTGCCATGCAATTTGATAAAATTATTTTCAGAGCTAATAGTCTACAGCCAAAAGGCTTCTACTGCAATGAGTCCACAGAGAGGGCCCTTTATGAGATGCAAAGAAAGAACTGCTTAAATGAGAAACAGACGGCAAAGAGGCAAATGCACACAAACGCAGGCTAACAACTTTATCATGCGAAGGAACACGAGGTGTATACACAAAGTGTTCTCAGCATCTTATCAAAAACGCTGGCATGTGGAGTTGTAAACACATGCAAAGAAATCAAACTCCAAAACTATCGCGTTGTAAACAATAGTTCTGAACTGCATGGGCCGGTCAACTCTAAGAAAATACAGAAACCATAAACATCGCACAGCCAAAGCACACAGTCGAGTGCCACCAGAACTGGATGGTTCAGGTGGCACGGGTGGCAAAAGGGAACGTGGTAATGGCAGAAAAATTGCAGGCGAAAAATCATGCGAGATTGATATAAAGAACAGAAGATACAATAGCATAGTTATAGCTTAAACTGTCCTCAGGACATATTTTTGATTCGTTACCAAGCAAGGTATGATAGAGGTCTTTTATAGTTCATATGAAAATTATTTAGGAACATTTACACATCTTAGACTGTTATCACCCACCACCTGAGAGGTAAGAGTTGAGACATGGAGAGTTGATACAGGGAAGGCCTTGCACGTTGCCATGAACCATAAAGTATGAACGCATATATCTACAGGATATGCAGTCAATGACCCTGCAGTTCAAATAACAGGGGCAGCTATTCCATTACGTTCAATTTGTCAGCAGTTGGCAATGAATAAATAGTATACGATTTTATGTTGGGGTTTTTGGTGCTTTCATACCCATCTATTCGATATTTTGTGGCAGTTGCATGTATTGCTCACAATGTAAAGCACATTTGTACATCAGTAGCAGTTTGTTGCAAACCAAGTGCGCTCGGTGAGAATCTTTGGCACGCACACATACACACACAAATGACAATACATTGCGCAGGACGCACGCAGCAAACACGGAAGAACAGAAACTGTTCCAAAGCTTCTGTTCAATCAAGCCCGCACTGCGTGCATGGTTCCAACTGTTCAGACTCCGGGCTTGGCTAGTGCTTCGACTTCACCATGGCCAAGCCAAGCTTCCACCCAGGTAGTAATAACCTCCATGCAATGAACAAAAAAATTTCAACTTGAGAGAAGCTCAAAAATTGAAAAGATCATGGACCTGTCCTTCACAGTGATCGTCGTGTCATAGCCCCGCGTGTAAACTTTGACACTGACCGCCTTCAGGATATTGTACGCAGTACCCCTGCACTGCACATCATAATGGCAGACTTCAACACACACCATCCTGCATGGGAAGGCATCACATCAACAGCCAGAGGTCGACACTTACTTGATATTGCACAGAGCAGCAATTTCACTTTACTTTTAATTTTTTATCAAGATGCAAGATCCAGTGCCCTTGACATTTCTATGATTTCAGCGCACCTGTCGTCTTCAACAATTTGGAGTGTCGGCATACAATCTTACGGCAGTGATCACCAACCTACGTACATTCAGCTTGGTGGTGCTTTTTAAGTTCCCAGCAGTGCAAGGCACACTACATGAATTGGGAAGTTTTCCCTGACGCAGTTGAAAAACTGGAGCTCTCGAACCTAGATCACGAAAACTTATTGGTGCTGTAGCACATGCTAAAACGTCCAGCACTAAGGTTATAACTCTACCAAAAGTGTGCTCAACTGTAGATGCTGAATATGAGCGACTTTGAGCAATTCGCCACACAGGAGAGAGACGAGCTTGCAGGACAAATTATAGAGAAGACATCATTGTTGCTAGGCATGCACAGAAACCAGGGAAATTATGATCCTTTTGCGCGAAGCTTTATCCCAGGAATTCCCTTTCTAAGGTCAGCCCGCGCCACTAAATCCTTTCCAGTGCATAGTAGTAAATGCGAATATTTCTCATCTCGATGCAGTGGATGCTTTCTGGCTTAAGATCAATGCTCAATTAAGGGCCGTATCGGTGCCATTGCCTCTCCAAACAATTGATAAACTCATCACGAAGCCTTCAGGAGCACATCGTCGATGACTTGAACAGATTACACACCGAGGCCTGTGAACTATGTCACCGTGTTGTGCTTCAGTGGTTACCCGCTCACTGCGGCCTCGCAGACAATGATCATGCTGACGGTGCAGTGAGGTCGGCACATGGTGACACATCCTTGTTCCCACACGTACCCTTTTCTTGTTGTGATGACATGAGTCTTCTGACTTATTAAATGATGGCATATGCAACACTCTTTTTGGTGTAATCCGCAGTGTCAATGTAGACCCCTTCTTCATATCAACCCAACCTGTGACTTCCACATGTTACCCAATTTAAATATACATGATTGCAATTGCTTGCACTGAATCCGCATGGACATTCGCTTCACTAAATGCCATCTTCATAAAATTGGTGCATCAAGTAGCCCTCTGTACCCGACATGTGGTGTGCGCGGAGATCTTCAACACTTGATCTGCTGCTGCCAAACCTTTATTAACCATTGCAAGGCACTGTTAAGTGCTTTAGGACTCCGTCAGGATGACCCCGTGCACCTGGAGCAGTTTCTTGGACCCTGGAGTGATGTGGCTTTGGCTGCGCTAGGGACAAAAGCATTATTAGTTTTTCTTAGGGAGATGGGTTGGTGGACACACTTCGATAATTATGTGTGTTTGTGAGTGCATGAGTGTTGACTATGCTATATTTCACTTTTTCACCCTCTTCTTCTCAGCTTCTTCTCTTCTTTCACCCTCACCTGGAGTAGCATGCTGGGCTAAAAACCAAGCAGACCTCTCCTGTATTCATTAGTCTCTCTCTCTCCCTTCAGGAAAACAAGGGTCCCATGCAGCACATAAAATACTCTGTGTCATTTCTAAAGGATCAGTTGGTATTTGATTTCAGGGAAAGAAAAGTAAATATTATTTAACGTGACGAGGCTGTTCTTGACACTTCGAGCCGTATGATCTCACAGTTCCTTTTCTGATAGAGCAATGCTAGGAGTTGTATTTTGTTTACAGACTACGTGATACAGGGGGACCAGCTCTGCAATTTTCATTGCAAGGCTAATCTCTCCTGCCCCTTAACAACATCACTAGTGCCACAACATCTACATGTCCTTGACAAGAAGTGAAATGTTCATTTAAGTTACTCTCTTAAGGTAACTGGCACAAATTTTTTTTCCTTCAAAAACAGTACACTGCTTGAATTATCAGTTACCCTAACAAATAAAATTTTAAGACTGCTAGGCGGTGGCCTAGAAGTTTGGGCATGTGCCTGGCATGTGGACGATGCCGGGTTCAATCCCCAGTGCTGCTGTGTAGGTGCCAGCTTTCTACAGGCCTTGCTTTTAGCTTTTGTGCCATGAAATGCTTTGGAAAAGAGTCCTTGAGCAGACAATTTCTTCAACAGGCCGGTGATTCGGTCCACTATCCAATAACTTAAATCTGCTTCGTGCGATAAAGCCCAATTGTGGCCCTTTTTTCAATGTTTTAGGACAGGAAGACTACTGTTCCTTTGTCTTAAGAAGTACTATTCAAGCTACCCTAGCCAAAATCAAATTTACATGTTGCAAAAGAACATTATGTGTTGCATAGCTAATGTTGGTTTACATTACACACAGCAAAGCCGTCAAACATGAAAGATCTATTTTTCCCCGTGAGCATACATCTTTCTACAACTGTCGCACCTCAAGCCAACCTCGGCACCATTTTATAAATTTTGAAAACAAGTAAATTGGAACCTTTGCTTCAGCCTTACAGGACACGGCTGACAAATGATACATCATGCAGCCCCATGATTAATAAAGAAACTAATTTCAACAGGTTTTTCAGTACAAAAACCTAGTCTCTGAGCACTAAGAATATTTTCTGTAAGCGTCTTTGTATTTCCCCAGTGTTATGTGATATATGCATTTCAGTTTGCACGTGTCTTTTGGTAGCGAAACATCCTATGTGTGTTAATGAACATTCGTGAGCGCTTACCATATGTGGTTGCATTTGACAATTTTATTCTCCTCTTCTGCTTTGTGCTCTGCACCTAATTTTTTTTTTTACTGCCTGTGCTTGCTGTATGCCCTCCTCATATCATAGTGATGTAACGAAATCTGACTCGACATAACTATCCTACCATAACGCAACACGACCGATACAGATGACTTAGTAGTGTTATAAACTAATCCATATTAAATCCATTCCTTTAGTATAATGGATCATCAGTTATCCGTCCTCCACATACTCACTGTGTACATTTCCTTGATTTCAGCTAGCATTTCCTTACCTCCTACTTGCTCCCTAACCCATTAGGATCGCCTCAAACCCTTTATCGTTGCCCTGCCATGTTACTTTCCATGCTTCACTGTGCTGTCCTTAATTAAAATACCACCCTCATTATCACTCTCAGAGTTTTTCCCTCATCAGTGAGTGCAAACAAGATATCATGCTTTCCTCTTGAGGAAAAAAGGTTGCCTGGTTTTCATGGCTCAGTTCAGAATATTTGCCAGGTACGCTTCACTACTGATCTCAAAAAAAGTCCGACTCCCTGGGCCACTTTACTATTCTATACACATGAACACATCACGAGAGGCACGTTTTGAAGACTGTGTCATGTGCCTGTGCGAGCTTAAGAAAATTAAACGTTTTCTCTGACTTTCAGCCTTATTGTATTGTCTTCCTTTTTCTACACTAAACATGGACAAGAATAAGCTGGATGGTCTCCGCCACAGTTCACACAATATGTTAGAAGGTGGAAGTGATCTGGGCTAAAGGGTGCTGCTGATGCCCAAAATTTTCAAATTGCCAGAACTGCCTCTGTTCACATAAACTGGGCTCCAGTGGTGGATTTATGCCGGGTGGGGAGGAAAATCTTTCCCAAGCAAGAAATTTCACACAGGCAAACCAAACTGAACCCTATCTTTTAGACAAAAAAGCGCCCGTAAATACATGGTCCAAATGGGATTCTCCCCCCAAACCACCTCCTCCAAGAGTGACCCATAACTCTGCCACTGCTTGGCCCATGCCCATTTCTGTAACAACTAATGCCAATGGGGTGCAGAGCTTTCTTCATGCCAGATGTGATTTTTGTTTTACGAAGGGGCGTGAAACCAAATAAAAAAAAACAGCATTTTATTTTTGTCACATCACGATTGTTTTTTACACAGAAATTGCAAAATGGTATTGTGAACTCAGACATTTTCTTCTTATAGACATCAACACTTATTCAAAATAAAAATTTGCTTCGTGTCCGTAGACTTGTGGGTTGTTGATGTTTTCCTGAAGGCACCGAGTTTCCGTAAATTTGGGCTGAACCCGACAACAAAAGATTGCTTCTGCAGCCAAATTGTTCAGGCTTTAAATTTGCCACCACGCTGTATTGGGCGAGTTGGATGTAGTTCATCTTCAAGACCAGCCAAAAACAGACAAAGGACCGGCAAAAGAGAAGATGACACGGGCGCTGTCTAACAATTGAAGGTTTAATGGAAAAATCAGGAAATATATAAGGTGAAAACGCATGAAACTTAAAACAAACAAAAACAGAAAAACATCAAGGGTTACACTGCACAGGAAAGGCACTTATTAAGGAATGCTGTCTTCTTTCTCTGCAAAGCAACAGACGGTTTTGCTACACACGTGTCCGAGTTCTTAGCGATGCAATATGCTTCAAAAATTTCCCTGCCTATCTGGTTACTACTCTTGCATGCTATCGACGTGTTATGTGAGTCCGGCAGGCAAGGATGATCTTCATGTTCTTTGCATTCGTAGCAGTGTAGCACGAGGTTAGAAGAAGGGAATTTTCGCACTCTTCCAATCTGACGTTTCAGCACCTAGCCGTTTGCCTATAATATATCTTTCTGCACGACGCAGGAACCCTACACACCACCCCTTCTTTACAACTAATGAACTTATCTGCATGTGATAGAGAGCACTTTTGAACGTACTTTCAGGAAGAGGCCGGTTGCAGCTTCTCATTCACTGCAGCACTCACTTTCCCAACTTTATGATCGGCGGAGAACACCGCCGGAACACTGCACCGCGATCTTTTCTAGATGATGAGACACACCGAGCAGATACGGAATGGACACGACCTTCTTCTGTGTCTCTTCCTGGTGCCCCTGAGGGGAAGGTGTAGCCTTTTTCTTCAGCTTTCCCAAGAGTCTTTCCGCCAACCGAGCAACGCTCTTATCTTAAATTTGGCACTGCAGGCATACTGAAGTGACTATAAGAACTGCAAAATAAGTCATATCGGCACACTATTTTTGGCTCTGGGGCTCAGCTTAGAACACAGATGTTTCAGCCGTTTTCTTTGGTCTGCTCTATCCTTTCAAAGGATAATGAGGATGAGGAATTGAAGTGTTCCCATGCAGTTTTGTGCTCTACCTATGGCACCACTCACCCACCGTATATAACAATTAAGCGTGAATGGGTGTAAATGTCTCCCTACTCTCCTATGGAGGGAAATATACGTTAAGAGACACAAGACTAACTTGAGCTCCTTAGAAATTGGAAAAAAAAATTAAATTGTAAACTTTGTGACTTCACAGCCCTCAGCGACGCGTCAGCTATTAGGAACACCGTAGCGATGGACACCAGATTAACTTTGACCAGCTGGGGTTCTTAAGGGTGCACGTGCAATGCAAAGAAATTGAGGATTTCTGAATTTCTCCTTTACTGAAGTCCTACTGACCTAGCCACATGCCGCGGTAAGGCCGCTGACCTAGTGGTTCAAATTGGAGGAGTAGATAGAACAGCGGCAGGAAAAACAATTTTGCGAAAAGGACTCTAGAAAGAAAAAAACTTGCAAAGACAAAGCTAGGAAAATGCGGTACATATCTTTACCTGTTAATATCCTATAAGAATCTGCTCGAGCATTTCGAAAAACAGAACCCAAAGTTATCTGCACACAGTTTACACATTTTACATCAGTGCATATATCCTCATATGTGCAACCAAGATATACAATGCACCATTTCCAACTGCAGTTCTCACTCTGTCAGATAAGAAATAATGATCTAATTCTAGACGAAGAAGGATAGGGTTTTCGCATAGTTCACCTGAACAGACATGTGAAAGCATGTGTTTAGCCTGATTGGCTCATGGTTTTGTTTTGCTAGGTCGTCGGCAAGTCTGGCAAGGATATTAGACTAGGTTAAGCTCTGATCGAGGCTAAGGTGATCCGATCTATTCACGCCTGGAAGCTGATGAAGATGACAATATGCAGTGCATAGTGCAAGAGTGTGTTGTACTTTAACACGAGGCGTGATCGGCTGTGCCGACAGCATAGTGCTCTAGAGCACTGGTCATCGAAGCTGATCTGTTCGTTTGAAAAACACAAGTAGGAGAGTTTTATTCCAGGCCACACTGCTGGAGAGCTTATTCACAGAAACATGCGCAGACATGCACTTCTCTTTATGTGACAGTAACCACTGGAAGCCAGACAAACAGTCTGGCTACAGAGCACTTCAGGTCTTTCGTATTTGAAGGCCTCATGGAATCTTCATAACCACCAAAAAAAAAAAAACAATTTTGAGGGGGCGGGCACAGGGAACTTTCTTTGCTTTCAATAGCTTGAAGCATCACAGTGGCATCGAGCACAGTGCGCCATCGAAGCCCTGTATGTAGTTAGAAATTGCACTCAATGAAATTGCTATGCACGCCAAATCTTCTGAGATCCTGCATGATAATTCTTTCCCCCTTGTGGAACAGTGGAGAGCTGAGTTAGTCGAGACAGCCTGATGATGACTGTGGCCTTGTCCTTTGAATCAGATGGGCACAGCTGGTGTGGTGCCCAGCCAGAGTACACAAACACATGCACATAGCACACACAACTAGTCACTCCCTACACATAACGCATGCACACGCATGAACACACATATAGACAACTGGAACAGAAATGACAGCAGCACATCGTAAGCTTGGTGGCCATTTCAGTGACTGCTGCCACATGACACCCCCAACTAGTGTTTATTGAGGTGCTCCTAGTATCGTCGGTACACAGCACCCACCATCCAGGAAGGTGCTTCTCGATGGTCTCCACTGAGGCTCGGACATTACGTTTGCTGCTGTGATCGCGATCCAGTTCCTCTAGCTGGGTGGGAAATGGAGACCCAAACGCCTGTAGAATTTGTCATCCGCGGTGGACTAGACAGGCCTTGGCAGCAGAGAGCCAAGTGTTCCGCAGTTTTGTCTGCTTGCTCACAGATTCAGCATAGCGTGCTCTCCACTATCTGATGAAATCGGCGCCACGAAAGGTAAGGGCAGCCTGTCGGTAGCCTTGTGAAGGCAGTAACGGATTTTCGGCGAACATCTCCACTCCCAGACATCGGAACTATAAACTCTGGGCAAAGGTCTTATTTTCCAAGGTTAATTCTTAATCCGCCGTGTTGCTTCCAGCCAAACGACAACCACAGTCTTCATGGAGCTGAGCCGTCGGTTCAAACGAGTAACCACATTCTGGCAGTCGCTCAGCAGAAATTGCAAATCCTTGGCGGGTATTCCACAGGCAGTACTAGATCGTCCGCGAAAGTTTTACCCGGCAGTCAGCGGTCGTCATCCATGCCAGCTGAGGCGGAAACCGATGTGCGACCTAAGCAGCTCTCGCTCGATGCTCGCCGAAGACAGACACCCTTGGCGCAGACCTTTCTTCACTGCGATGGGGCCGATCGAGGACCCGAAGTGCGCGACGACCGTGTTTTCCTCACAGAGACGTAGAATGTCGACCAGCAGACGCTCCGGAGGCCCCAGGTCCGAGTCCGACAGGGAGGTAAAAACAAGGTCAAAAGCACGGCATGGGGTACGCTGTCGTACGCTTGCTCGGCATCGAGTATCTCCGTATGGGCGATCTAAATGCCGTCGAACCGAATTCAATTAATTTCCTGCAGTTCATCGGTGCGAGCTCCGCCGCAAGCCATGGCCGCCGCCTCGCCTCAACTCATGCGCTTTAAAAACATTTCAACCAAATTTTGAAACAAAACCCAACACTTGTACTATTATAGGTGAGTATTTAAGCTGTAACTGAATATTATAAAAAGTTTATGTCGATTTTATGCGCCCTTTTGTTTAATTATGTTGTCACGTGGGTATCTGCGTGTCAACAGCCATCTAGCCCCCCTACCTGGCTGGTGACACGCGCGTGTCTCCAGCCACTGCCTTACTTTTACGGTTACATCATGGGTTACACCAATGAACGAAGTATTTGTGACCGTTGGATGATCTGTCGGCGGATTTAGCTTGTGTTTGCGGGTGCACAGAAGCGGCCATGCTAAAATCAAAGATGCTTATGGCACGCGGGCTACCAAGTCCGCTTATTAGGACTGCTGCACCGCTTTGCCGGTGCCTGTGCACCGTCCGTGCATCGCGGGACGCGCGATCAGCACCGGTGCAGACAAAGCAGCGCAAAGTGCGCAACATCGGCATTGTGGCTCACGTCGATGCCGGCAAGACGACCATCACGGAGAGGATATTGTTCTACAGTGGCCTGACCCGCGCCATGGGTGAGGTCCACGACGGCGACACGGTGACCGACTGCCTTCCCCAGGAGCGCGAGCGGGGCATCAGCATAACCGCCGCGACGGTGTCCTTTCCGTGGCGGGATCATCGCATCAATCTCATCGATACACCGGGTCACGTGGACTTTAGTATGGAGGTGCGAGACTTTGGCATCATGCGTGCAAGTCGCTCCGGTCTGTGCGTCGCATTGAGATATTTAGAGGCTGTTGATGTGGTGGATGGTGTCGTCTACACCTCATTCAGTGCTCGTCCTGCGATACCGTTTGGATGTAGTCCGACTGGAAAGCATAAGCTTGTGGTAGCTTACACTATCATACACCCAGTGGCAGTGCTGCCTAGAAGCGCGATTAGAAAGCACAGTGCAGTAAGAGAAAATGAAGTCAATTCAAAGAATAACCTTAAAACGAATCTGAGCATCATTTAATCAATGAACCATTAGCCAAATTTGGAAGCCTGTTCTGGGGCAAAACAGCATAGCAAACGTCACATACCACACCCAGTACAGCTGCTCCCAATTGAACGTTCACCATTAGGTGGAAAGCTTGGCTTGTACCGATGAACAAAAAAAAAATGCAGCAAAACAAAGGAGTGGACAAGAATTTACTCTCCTAATGACATTAAGGGTATTTGCGTATGTAGTGTCGTGCAATGCCTCAGCCTAAACTTTTTGCGTATTATTTTTTTTTCTGCTAGGTCGAGCGCTCTCTGCGGGTTATGGACGGCGCCGTCACACTGCTGGATGGATCGGAAGGCGTCCAGGCGCAGACCATCACAGTGTGGGAGCAGGCCCGCCGTCATAGGCTGCCCCGTCTCATCTTTGTGAACAAAATGGACAAATCCGCCGCAAATTTCGATTCGTGCATATCAGATGTGCGCGCGAAGCTCGCTGCCTTTCCTCTGGTGGTGCAGGTTCCACTAAAAGCAGCAGACAGAATAGTCGGTGTTGTCGACTTGGTGTCGATGGACGCTGTCGTGTGGCCCATCGACTCTCATCAAGGCCGCGTCTTCACACGCACACCACTTCAGTCAGGAACCAGCCACTATGATAAGGCTGCAAAGAAAAGGTGATCAGCTCATCTGCGTGCCCTCCTGTGCATCTCCTTTGGTGCTCTGCAACTATGCATGCATTCTTTTTTTTTTTTTATCAGGGCAACATGATTCGTAGTTAATGACAAGTTGGGCACATCTCAGACCCAATTGTCGTTTTTGTAGTGACTTGTGCAAACATATCAGTAAGTTTCAACGAATTTCATTGCCCACAGACACCACAAACAACAAAGCTGTGCTTCACCTGTTGATGGAGAACGCAATGTTAATGGAAGAATTGCAGCATACGAAAAAGCTAACTTATAAAACTGGTTAACAGATTATTAACAGAGAACATGCTTTGCCTGCAGTCTACAACTGTGTTACAGTTACTAGCTCTGAAGTGCCATTGTTACCATTACTGTTTCAGTGCTATTAGTATCAAGGCAATAGAACATTGTGCTGATAGTACAGTTATAAACCAGCACTAGCTTTGAGGATGAAGGGTAAAACAGACTTAGTGGACAATCGATGACAAGTGAATCCAAATGCGTCACTCATCGACTCCATGGCTCTAGTGTCTCCAGTTATTTGATGCCTCTCTTAACACTGGTTGATCACAGGCAGGAGCTAATCGAAGCAGCAGCAGAACTGGACGACCAGTTTGCGGATGAATTCGTGCTACGGGATCGACCGGTGTCGGCAGCCGACCTCCAGGCAGTACTGCGGAGGGT
Organism: Amblyomma mixtum; assembly: GCF_055824585.1. Lineage (NCBI taxonomy): Eukaryota > Metazoa > Arthropoda > Arachnida > Ixodida > Ixodidae > Amblyomma > Amblyomma mixtum. The sequence goes on along the minus strand of NC_143020.1, from coordinate 116,304,200 downwards.
CACCATCTCTGGGAAGGGCACGCCCGTGCTATGTGGCAGCGCATACCGCAATTTGGCCGTGCAGCCGCTGTTGGATGCTGTCATTGACTTCCTGCCCGAACCTGTTGTATCTGACGGCAGTGGGCAACTGGCTGCACTTGCCTTCAAAGTGGTCCACACCAAGGTATCATTAAAGGAGTACAGACACCAAATTTAGTTAATGTTTTCTTCTTTGTAATGAGGTGCTCGACATTACTATACATGGGTCACCATGTGATACCCACCTACGACTACTAAATAATTTATAATCAAATTTCTTCTCTCATCTCTTTGGTATTTTGGTTTCAACAGCTGAACATATGGCATCAAAGGTCTGTAGAGATTACATTAAGCATGAAGGAAACTGTTCCTTCACTTGTTTTGATTCCATCTCTTCAGAAAGGCTGGCTTTAGCATTGTGTTGTGAATTTAAATGATGAAGCAGTGCTATCATGGTGTTTTCATGCCTCACATGACCTGTCCTGATCTTTGACATGACAGCTATTCGTAGGCTGTTAAAACCAAAACCAAAACAGATAAAAGAAGAAGTTTTATTATAAATTATTTAGCCATCACAGGCAAATACCATGTGGTGATCCATGTATACTAAAGTGTTGCATAGCACTACTAAGAAGAAAACGCACGAACAAAAATCTTTAAAGGAACAGTGAGGACCACCCCATGCAATTTTTGACTCTTAGTGACTGTACCAAAGTTTGTTAGGTAGCGAGGGACACATTAACTGCTGAGAAAACTGGATTTAAAAATGTGATGTTTTTTTCCCACTGCTTGATTAAAACTCATGACATCAAAACCGCAAGGGACTCCACGATTGCCATTTGAAAGTGAATAGCAGTGTGATCTAGTCTTAGAGATGCGCATAAAAAAATTGTGTTAGCATCATTGTGGTTTGTTTGCAAAAATGGCGGCAACACCTGTATTTCATTTTTTTACATTTTCTGGCTTACAGAAGCTCTGTTTTATTTGGAAGTAGCCTCTTTGTGAATGCAGAAATGTATGGATGCAGGCCAATGTAAATGAGTCCTCTGTGTGTGTAGATTAGTCCTCTTCAGAACTGTAGGTCATGATCAGTAGTGATAAACTAGGTTATTTTCACGTTTTCTTGGCAGGAATGAAATAAGTGTGTACAAGGTTGTACTAAACGTTATTCGAAAGCCAGCGCACATGTTGTCTGGTTCTTCATTTGTCCTCGTCTTCTCTGCTTTTGTCTTACGGACCTTAACCAACTTTCCCAGCTTTCTGTTCTTCTAAGTACCTTTCAAGCTAAAGCACGTTCTGCTGGGTCATCATTGCCAGACTCTTCTCTGAGTAGTACACACTGCATGCCTTGTTTATGTTTGCCACCTTCTCTGCCTGCTGACAAACAAGGTGCAATGCACATTTCGCACATGCAGTTCAAGGGCCCGCTGACATTTGTGCGGCTTTATGGTGGGCGCCTCACCGTGGGGCAGCGGCTGTACAACGCCACGCGGGATGTGTCTGAGAAAGTGGTCGAGCTGGTGGAGGTGACCGCTGACGAATACCGGACGGTGCGCGAGGCTGTGGCGGGGGACGTGTTGGCCATTTCTGGGCTCCAACACAGTGTCACGGGGGACCTGCTGGTTGCAGGCGCTTCTGCGGCTCAGTCAGCACTCCAGGGTAAACACAGCGACTGTGACTTAAGCATTCCGCAGCAATGTAGAAGCTGCATGCTTTGCAATATTCATGCAAGCTGGCATCCTTTCATATCTGCTTCACTGCCGTAAAGAAGCAAGCTACCTGAAGCTGAAAGTACTTACCATTATGTTGACTGGCAGAGTGCCAGTCAACATGACGCTTGTGCCATGCGGCCAATTATTTATTTGTTTGTTGTGAGGTGCCCACTGACAGCCATAGGGCTTTCACAGTGGTGCAATCAAAACAGTGGAACTGAAACGGACAATGTAAATATTCAGAAAAGGATAACGAAAGAGCAATGAAAATGATAGAGACGATGACAATGATGAATGATAGAAATAGTTAACAATCAAAAGGTGTTAAAGTCCCAAAGAGTGCAGCTGATTTTGCCTGAAAGAGTTAAGATGCTGATGAAATACTATACCAGGACCACTTGGTGCCATGGTGTTATACTTAACATCACTTGCACAATTAGGCTTTGTTTGTATGCACGGTGACACGTCGAATACATGGCTTAGTCGCACGGACCGTCCAGGCACCCGATGCTTGATCAGAGATGCTAGATGAATGCAGTTAATGCATCCATGTAAACACTTGACAAGGAAGACAAAGTCCTGAGACTGCCATTTAGTCTTCAAGTCGGTTAGTCCCAGAGTGCATGGGGCAGCCTCATATCAGAGAGCTGATAATCAGACCACACGATCCCCGACATTCCTCACAAGCTGTTTTTGCACACTTCTGAGGGTTTGCGAAAAGGTGCAGCAGTTCGAATTCCATACACCAGAAGCATACTGAAGTCTTGGTGCGACAAGGCCGTGGTACGACGGGGCAACATGGCATGCAGTACTGAGTAGGACACCCTTAATACACGGGTCACCAAGCCAAGCATGCTCAGACTTCTGCTCTTTACCTCCAGAATGTGGGGCGAAAAATGCAACTTAGCATCCAAGTGGTTGCCTAAGTTGCGAACCACAGGTACCCTCATAATGGCCTTTTTGTTGAGAGCGTATGAAAACTCATTGGGGTTGGCCTTGCGCGTAAAAGATATCATAACAGTCTAATTTGTAATCAAGTTTAACTTGTTTGACAAACACCACCTGTTCATAGAGTTTACGTCCTCTTGGATTAAGCTGCAGTCAGGAGGGGAGCGAATTATGCGAAATATCTTTTGGTCCAGCCCTAAAAACTGGTACTACCAGAGTGTATTTCCGAGCAGCAGGAAAGTTGATGCTAAGAGAAGATCTAAATATTTCTAGTAGAAGTTGTGCCAGGACATCGCAACAACCTTTAATGATGAAAAGATGGATGCCGTCAGCACTACAGGATGTTTTGGATCGTAGATGACGGATAGTGCCTGTAACATCTTCTAAACTAACTCTGGGCTGGATTACATGATGCACAGTTGCTTTCCAGTGCAGGGGCGCTAGTGTTAGGTCCTCTTCAGTTGCAGATCTTTTTGTCTTGTGAATAGAGGTCTGGTGACTGCAGTATGAATCATAGCATTTATTTGCATGGATTTGGCGTTGAAGGCCCTTACAGCTATGTAACATGCAATAACATTGACATTAACATGCTTGAAAAACATATCCAGTAAGACACAAAAATGCTAAGAGGATGGTACAGAAAGCTTGTTAGCAAAACTTGGCAGGGAATATTGTCTTATGTTTATCTGTTAACCATCTTTTTACTTTTGTACAGGCAGCTCTAATGTGGAAAGGAACACACTATTTGTGTCCAGCCAACTGTTACTGCATAAGTATAAGCGAAAAAAACACTTTTTCCTTCTTTTTAAGCTAGTTTCCCTCTGGTCTGATAAAACCTATGGGAGCGTTTTGACTGCAGTGCAGAAATAATGACAGAATCCATCCTCGTATGGAAATTGTCTATTCCCTTTTAAGTTGGAGCTATCTGTATGTTTGACCTCTTTCCTTCGACAAGCTCTTTCTGTTAATATCGTAGGAATAGCAGGCTGGTGATAGTCACTCCATAGCCATGCCGATACACCGTCATAATTTCTTTAAGGCATAGAGTCTTTGAAAGTCTATAAGTGTGTGTGTGCCCCTCATCTACTGCTTGACTGCCAGGCATTTCATCGTGGTTGCTCATCACACAGGGCCGGCTGGTCAGAGGGCGGCGATGCAGGTCCCTGAGCCCGTGGTGCTGTGCAGCATTGAAGCCCCGTCCATGCGTGAGCAGAATGCGCTGGATGCAGCACTGGCTTGCATGCTGCGCGAGGACCCAGCTCTGCGGCTCACCCACTGCCCAGACACTGGACAGATGGTGAGTGCATGGGTGCCAACTATTTTGCAGTCACAAAAATGATCACAGGATGGCGCAACAATCTGTGTGCACAGCAGACATGTGCTCTCAACTTGTAAACTTCACTGCTTTGGAAAGTTGTACATATGCTTTCACACATGCACAGTTGAACTTCGATATAACAAACCTTGATTGAATGAAAGTCACTTTGTGATGAAAATTATTGTTTCTGAGGCTAAGATTTAGTGAAAACCGTGCATATTTTTCTCGCATATTTTTCTCTTAAATGTAACAAAGTAACTCTCTACCGTGCTTTCCAGTTAACAAAGTCCTTGCACATTGAAAACTTGTCATCTTGGAAACGAAAAGCATAACATTGGCGCAGCGGCCATTGAATACGGCAGTTGCACGGAAAGAGAAAACGTTATTTGGTGGCTACCGTTATGAGAGACCCTATGTCCAGGGTCTTTGTGTCGCAGTTTTTGAAACATACTACTGCTGTGTCATCTGTTCTGCCACTAGAGAATCCGCACTACTTATTGCTAGCACACTGAGAAGGGGTGACGAGTGTTCAAGCCTTCCCTAACACTGTGATGATCTTGGTGTAAAAAACCACTGGAGTGTTAACTGTAGATCCTTGTACACTACTGAGACATGGTGGAAATAAGCAAGGTACCAACCAACGGTAGTTGAAAGCAGTTTGGTATGACTCGTATTGCAGCTTTGCTGTATACAGCTTGGGCCTCTGTAGTGCCAGGCACTGCGTTGTGATACACAGAGCAATGGCTGGCATCCTTAATTGCATAATTACTGCCACAGTTTCTAGTGGGACTTCATTCATAAATACTTGGTGACTAAAAATAACAATTCATCAGGAACTTCTCCAGAACGTGCGAGGTGTATTGGAGTACTGGGGCCTAGAAATCTCAACAAACTAAGTTTTTGACCGCAAATATGACTTGTAAAATTCAGAAAACTCTGTGATTTGATGTAATCGCTGAGTAGCAAAGAAATGAAGCTATAATAGGGGCACATGCACCAATAATTTGACTAAGAAGAGAGAAGAGAAAGGAATTTTAATGAGGGAAAGGTGGAGAGGTCGGCCGGTGGTAACATGGCCGGTGGTCACATCATCCTCAAAAACTTTTAAAAGGAATAAGGTTTGCTGGCTGCCCATATGCACACATCTGCCGTGTCTTCATGTAAAAGGTCAAAGGTCAAAGGCCAAAAGCGAGTGATTGCAGGATACATGAACGCTGTGGGAGGGACAGTGCTTTGGCTTGTTCTTGACCGCACTGCAAAAAGGAGTAAAAAAAAAAATTAAGCTGTTCTTTCCAGGCCGTAAGTGCTTTTTTTAAAGCAGGCTGTCTGATGTCACCAAAAGAAGATTACAGCCTCTAAACATGGTAAGAAACTAATGTTTCATACAAGTATCGCAGGTTTGTGATTAATCTGGTTTGTAGCTCTTATTAGCTGACACAGCAGTGCATCAAGATTACTCTTCATGAAGCAAAAATAAGCCGATCGTCTTGAAAATATAAGCTGTTAATGACTGGCTTGGCTGCAGGTGTTGGGTGGCCTTGGACGACTTCATCTGGAAGTGACCCGGGATCGCATCCTACGAGAACACAATGTGGATGCCAGTCTGGGGCCTTTGCAGGTAGGCTGTGCCTGAAAATGGTGTTTGCCTTATCTTAGGCCTAATCTTATGCCTAATGTCAGCAGGAGCTTGTGGACAAGTCACTCACTAAACATTACACGGTAGCAGCTTGCATGCATCTTCTATTTCTTTACTGACATCTTGCCTTGAGAGAGAGAAATGCTAAGCTGCTATGGGCGGCAGGCAGGCCTTTAAAGGGATACTGAGGCGGTTTTCGAATCAGCTAACCTTCTAGAGTTTTGAAGTACTGTCATTGCTGATCACGTCTGTGAAATTATTTTTTCGATTTTGGCTAAAACAGTGGCGCAATCACCAATTAAAAATGCGATGTTTAAATTTCCCGCGCCCCGCGCGAGCGCAGGAGAGGGGAACAGCGGAGAGGGAAACCTCGTCCATGTCGGCCAGCGTGACGTCATGTTGAGGAGCCGGGGATGCTTCGGCGCACCCGAGCGCGCTTTCAGCGCGCGTTGTTTCTCGTGCTGCATGCGTTGTTCCTCGTACTGCGTGCGTTGTGACGTACAAAGCGTGTCAGCCGACCTTGAGAATACTACTCTGCGTTCGTGTCCACGAACAACTACGGCCGCGACTGTGTCGTCTTCCGCTGTTTTCCGCAAGATCACAAGCTCGCAGCGCAACCGCTCGCTGCTGTGACGAAGAATTCAAGCCGACTAAAGCAAGCTTACTCTGCTCGAAACACTTTCGTAAGAGCGGCTACAGGCAGAGCTTGTCCTAGTGTGATCTCTGGAGATTTCTGTCGAAAAGCCGCGGCTGAACCATGACAGTTCCATTGATTTCCTCGCGCATAAGAGGCGTGTCACCATTCCGAAGAAGCGCCTCTTTTAAAAGTAGAAACATGCTCACTTAGCCCCTGAAGAAACCTTATAGAGGCTTAAGCATGTGTCGCTCTCCTCAGCTTAGGTGCGGCCAGACCACCTGAGACGTGCTCAGCAAGGCTCGGTTAGTCATTTTATACTCGGTTCGACGTGTCCAAGCAAGCAAGCAAGCAAGCAAGCATCGAAGCTCTTCATATGCGGCATCTCGTTTAATCCTAGCTAAGCAATTAAAATGAAAGCGTTCGACGTTGATTTCGGATGCAAATTTATGAGAGAAATGAATGCCAACCGAGTTTTTGCGAAAAAACACCGCAACCTTACTCGGTTTCTTCATCAAGTTGTGGCAGCGGGCGAGTTGCAGCTAGCTTGGCTTTTAAACACACATATAGCTGGCCACTACTTCACTGAACCTAAACTGCAAATCTAGGAAGGGCGAACGTTTCCGAGGCAGCGATTAATATTTTCTGGCATCTGCTGAACGCGCCACGAGTGAAGCAGCAGCCTTGTGCGCGTATTTTGTTGGTTTCCAGCGCACCATGATTGCGTCACTATCTTGTGGTCACATGCCTCGCAGTGCTTGGCCACTGCGCTTCGCTAATTTTGACACCAACTTTGTGCTCCTTCATCGTTTCCTTGAAATACTTTCTTGCCCCAACCTGCAACGCCGGGTACTGAGAACAGGATTTTTTGTACACAGTGTTTTGGGCCTTTTCTTTAGGATGGCGCTCTTTCGGGCGAGCCAGGAGGCGTCCGGTGGTGGTAATTGACTTGAGTATTGTTCGCACCCCTTCCTTTCCGAGAATACGAGCCGAGGTTGTGCTGGCACCTTTTACGCATGGTCTGCATCGCGTCTTTGACGCTGGCGTATGCATGTGCTAGGCATAGAATTTTTTGCTTGTGTCTTTTTTGGTTTCAGGCGATACGTGGAATGAGCAAACTGTAGTATCCTTTTCTTCGGTGGTCAGTAAAAGAAAATACTCGCCGTATTCGTTTTTACAACGACACGGAAAGCTGCGATCTGCCCTCAACGCAGCGCCGGATCCGCATCGGCAGCTTCTCCATTCCTCAAAGTGACGTCACGACCTCTCTTGACCAATCACTGGCGGCGGCGCGCCGCGCGGCGTGCCCCGCGGCGCAGGCCGCATATTTCGGCTAAAAAGGCAATTCGCGCTTGTTTTTGCCCTATTTGGATGCGATATTCCAGTATACAGCATGAAAAACTATAGGATGCCGCTGCCAGCCCGATTTTCAGAAAAAGTGCTTCAGTCTCCCTTTAAATGAACTTGAATTTACATGTTTGAGACGGAGACATGGATGGGCTCCTCTCCTTTAGAGAGATTTCTTGCTGTGCCTCTTGGTTCTGCCCATATCCTCAGGCGTTTAATTAAACAAATGCATATGTGAACGTGACAGAAATTAATACCACTGGCATTTGTGGTGCCTGCCTTCGTTTTGTGTCCACCTCTGATGTGTGTAAAGTGCTCTTTCAGTTGTCGTGCATTTGAGCAGTGGTTGTATTTCTTACAAAATTCTACATCAGCATATGTTAACCCTGGCATGCAACGTAAAGTCTCGAGTGTTTCAGATCACTTAAGGTGGCCCTGCTTTTATCGCTTTGCAGGTGGCGTACAGAGAGGCTCCAGCAGACCCTGCTGCCAAAGCAGTGCGCCATGTGCTTGACCGCACTGCGGGTGGCACACACCACAAGGTCGAAGTTGAGATGCGGATAGTGCCATCGGACACACAGTTTCGAGAGCTGAAGGTGAACGTTTGGCCCAATCTGCTCAGTGCACTCCTACCAGACTGCATTACACTGCCTTTTGTGTATTATTTTGTGCCCAATGCCTATGTCCAGACGGTGGCTCAGCGGTGGCTCATGTACGGTGGCTCAGCGGTTATGGTGCTCGGCTGCTGACCCGAAAGACGCGGGTTCGATCCCGACCGCGGCGGCTGGAATTTCTTTGGAGGAGAAATTCTAGAGGCCCGTGTACTGTGCGATGTCAGTGCACGTTAAAGAACCCCAGGTGGTCGAAATTTCCGGAGCCCTCCACTACGGCGTCTCTCATAGCCTTAGTCGCTTTGGGACGTTAAACCCCATAAACCAAACCAACCAAGCCTATGTCCAGAGAGTTGGTTGGTGCCATATCCCTTTGACGGCGAAAAACACTGTAGTGCTGTTCCTACTCAACACTGAGGAACTAGTATTTTGTCTCTGATTTAATGCTAAACCTGAATTGTAACTCAAATTGCACTTCCAAGTTGGTCAGTTGGCTGGTCATCATTGTCACCCTAATTAAGTTCACTACAGGACAAAAGCCTCTTCGATGACTCTCCAATTAATGCTCTCCTGTAGCAGCTGCAGCGACATTATCCCCGTAAACATCTTGTTCTTAGCCGCGCACCTAACTTTCTGCCGCCCCCTGCTACGCTTGCCTCCTCTTGGAATCCACTCCGTTGCCCTTGAGGGACCATCAATTATCTAGTCTTTGCATTGCATGGCCTGTCCATGCCCACTTCTGTTTCTTGATGGCCAAGGAAATGCTGATCTCTGAGGCTAGGCTAAATTGCTATCCACTGCTAAATGGCGATCATGGAGTCCCTTTGGGTATCCCCTTAACGAGTTTTAATTGAGTGTTGGGGAGAAACAATAATGTTCCTTTTTTAAATCCAGCTTTTGCAGCAGTAAGTGAGTCTTGGTGCCAGACAAACATCAGCATTACCAGAGGGAGCCACAAAAATCAATCTTTTTTCTGAAAACAAAAGTTGGATGGAGTTGTTGTCGGTGTTAAGGAGCCTTTGCACGCAGGTAATAGTGACTGACGAAAACAACCTGGGCAAGCTGTGGTCGCAACACCGGCGCGCCCTGGAGTCTGGTGCCTCGCTGGCCCTGTCGCACGGACCCCTGCGGGGCTTCCCCGTCACCAATGTCGGTGTCGAGCTGCTCTGGTGCGTGGTGGGCAGGGGCACCTCCCTGGCCATGGTCACCGCGGCCGCGTCACAGTGCGTCACACAGTGCCTCGTCAGCGGCGCCACCGTGCTCATGGAGCCCATCATGACGGTCCAGGTGTGAAATGTACCATATGTGCGAAGTTTTAATATGAGAGCTTGCATATTTATATTCCTGTTTTCATACTGCAACTTTGCATGATGCTTTGGCAGGAGGAGATAAAAGAAATGCACAAATAGATGGCAGCAATCAGCAACATATAAGATACTGGTCAAATGTTTTGGGGAATCCCCCAAGGTGGAGTAGATTTGTAATAAGGGAGCAATTACTCATTGACATCCACCCGAGCGCAGCCATACGGCTACAAAGGAAAGCTATACAGCTTTCTCAGAAACTTTGCAGTTCATGAAAAATTCGTCCTGGTCCGGGGTTCCAACCCGGGACCACCGCTTCACCGGAGCAGTCGCTCTACCAACTGAGCTAACCGGGACGGCAAGCTTATGGTAGGGCGAGAGCGAATTGATCATTAACTCGAAGTGGGAGCACAGTATATAAGATACTGTGATGGCAGCGGCAGACAACAAAATGGCACCAACAGGAGGGTTTAGAAGAGCATGACTTCAACCCCTCTGCTCTTGGATTTTGAATTCTTGGTGTGCGGCGTCCTCGGACATTGTAGTTGAAATTTCTAAAGTTACAGGAATTTCGAATTTAATGGATGGAACCAGAAATGACTTAATTTATGAGAGTGGCAACAAGTAGAACTCAAGCTGCAGCAAAACATATAGGGATGAAGAACGTTAAAGATATCTCCGACTGGTTACCAGATACAGCATGACACTGTATGCCACAATAAAGTAGCATTTTCTCGAGGATATATATAATGGAATGATCAAACAAAATAAACCCATGTGCGTTCACGTTGCGATTGTTCAGAGCAGATGATTGCCTGTCTTGTTCTCATCGCTTGTGGGAAAGCACAATTGTGGAATTTAGCTCGAGGTCCAAGTCTATCAGCGTCTGGATGTGACCGATTGATACGATGAACAACAAAGAAGAAAGCAAAGAGGACACCTTTGTACTGTTTTCCTGCCACTTTAACTTAATCTTCGAATAATTCGCCCAGATATTCTGGTTTTGCCACGGCCGAATATATTGAGGTTTCCACGGTATTCCATCGCCATCGAATATTCGGAAATTTTCAAATATTCAACAATTCTGGAATATAATTTTCTCAAATACGAATATGTTTCGAATAAAAAACATTCGATTCATATTCATAGTTTCGAATGTTCGCACACTTCTAGTGGAAAGGTAAGAATAAAGTGTTTGGCTGATTAGACACAGAGCATTTGCTACATTGCTGTGAAATCTTACGAACCCAACAGTTCTGTCATGTCAGTGCCAGGGAACATAATTTTGGTATAACTTTATGGAAGCAAGCTGTTTTTTCTCAGCTGCAAAGAAACCCACAAGGGGTCTGCTACAATTGCAGCATCTTCAAAGGCTCTTCTACAACACATCCCACGATACAGCATTGTATGTGTCAGTAGCCCATCCTGTAGGATACAAGAGAGATCTTGCGATCTCTTGTTCGACATTTGTGATGCCAGTGGCCGTGCAGCATACGAACATGAATATGACGCAGCCAAGTTGCAACTGTGGCTGTGTTAGCCTCATTTAGCATGGGGCAATGCAGGTGTCCATACCCGAGAGCTACCTTGGACGGCTCCTAAGTGACCTTTCCCAAAGAAGGGCGACCATTGGTGAGATTGGGCAGAGGCTGGACATGCGCATCGTGGATGCACAGGTAGGTCTTAACCCTCTTTACTGACACCCTTTCAGTGTTGCTCACCAGCTGTGTACTCAAAACCTGAAAATCCTCTGTAAATATTAAACTTCTTTCCTGCTGTGCGCATATTAGATTCAAACTTGTCGGACCCTTTTTGCTAAACGTAACATTGCTAAACCTGGAATGCTGCTGAGAAAAGCCGTCGTGTATTTTTATTTTTGATGCAAAGCGACCAGTTCCCCTGCCAAGCTTGTGGTACCTATCAGTTTGAACCACTTAACCTGCAAATTCCATCTTGACTTCTGTTTACCGCTTCATCGTAAGTTGGTGCTAGGACCGCTAGGACCCACTATGGTGGCTCCGTGGCTTTGGTGTTTGGCTGCTGATTCGAAAGCCGCCGCGGCCATATTTCGATGGAGGCGAAATGCAAAAACAAGTGTGTGCTCTCCGATGTCAGCACGTGTTAAAGAACCCACGATGGTCTAAATCAATCCAAAGCCCTCCACTAAGGCATTGCTCATAGCCCATGTCAGGGTTGCCTTTGGTGGCTTCTTTGCGCCAAACTGTCTTTTGAACTCCTGCAGGTTCCTCTCGCCGAGCTGAACGACTATGCTGATGTGGTGCGGACGTTGTCTTCAGGTCGAGCGAGCTTCACTATGCAACTGGCGGACTACCAAACAATGGGAGCACAAGACACTGCACAAGCATTGAGGAGACTTTCAGGGTTTACAGACGATGCCTGAAGTTACAAAAAGTCTGCAAACTAGGCTAGGTCGATAATGAAGTGCCGAGAGAAATTCGTCCCTACTTGGACAGCTTACTCTGAAGACTTCCGCTTAAATTTGCATTCATATGATATTTATTTTTATGGTTCTACATTTATATACAATCCCTTCGTAGAATGGCTCACTCCTCTGAGTGCACGAGGAGAAAACAGACATATGAGAATAAAATAGAAGCTGGCAGGTTATCATTTATTCACATGATGAACACTTCTTTTCTAAAAAAAAAATTTATGAGTGCAGGAGGTGTTCATTATGTGGCGTAATATACAAGGAAAAATATTTTGACACCCAGAATGGATGTGAAAAAATGTAAATAAATATAGCAATAGTACAATATTATATGTTGACTCAATGCTTTAGTGGAATTCCCCAAGGCGGAGTAAATTCTTGATGAGGGAGTAATTAATCGTTAGCATCCAAAGCTGTATAGCTTTCCTTTGTAGCTGCATGACTGTGCTTTGGTCGACGCTAACGAGTTACTTCCTTATTACATTTCTTTTTGTGAATAAATACTCTAATACCACCACTGAGTATGGAGAATTCTTGACACTGACATAAAGTATGATTTTAAAACCAGCAAATATGAGCTGGAGATCTCACTGCAGTTTGAGCAACATTACTGGGAGAACAGAAAGTTGCGTGTTGCACAGAGCAATATTCCGTGCATTTGTAAAAACGTGGTCAGTGAAATAACAGGAAGAGACGGAGCTTTAGACAACCAGAAACATTTATTATTGGACACGAGGCGAGGCACCATGCAATAGTTAATTGACAGTTAATTCAATACTGCTACTTTGTCGGTGACTAGCATCACAGATGGATGCAGGCAAAAGCTGCAATGCAACAAGGTCACATGGCAATGCACATTGTGAATAACAACTTCACAGTATGTCACAGAATAAACGCAACAACAAAAGAGTTGCATAGGCTCTTCTTTAAATAATCTAACTACAAGCTCCAAGACACCAGGTATACAAAACACAGTTCACTTAGTGCATAAATACGATGTCCACAAATGTTCGGGCTTGAATGTTTTGTCATATTGTGTGTTGTTTTGAAAGCATAACTGCACGTAGGCAGAATCAAAAAGGGTCAGCTCAGTGGAAGCGGTAGATCACCTCTCCCATCTGACTATACAATGCTTTGAGTAAAGTTTTTCCTTGAATGTTATGCAGGAATCTTCCAAGGAGGTTGTTAGGGAAACTATCAGGACACATAATCGCGAGAAGCACGAACGAGATGTGAAGCATATACTGGAATTTGTTATGAGATCGCATGACACATGCTAGGAAAAACTTGTTGCAAATAGCAACTTAAAGATGTAAGACATGTCAGCATACATGGTTTGGTTTGGTTTATGGGGTTTAACGTCCCAAAGCGACTGAGGCTATGAGAGACGCCGTAGTGAAGGGCTCCGGAAATTTCGACCACCTGGGGTTCTTTAACGTGCACTGACATCGCACAGTACACGGGCCTCTAGAATTTCTCCTCCAAAGAAATTCTAGCCGCCGCGGTCGGGATCGAACCCGCGTCTTTTGGGTCAGCAGCCGAGCACCATAACCGCTGAGCCACCGCGGCGGCTCAGCATACATGTAAGACACGACTGCTCAGAGATGATCAGATTGACGGTGAACCCCGAATGAGTAATGTTTACTAGACGCTACACAGTGAAAACACATTGCAGAGGGATAATGAACAACAGGATTATGTTTCTTCAACACAGCTTACTGTTAAGCAGGGCCACCTAGTGGCAAATTTTATGAACGGTTAAGAGTGCAATACCAAGTGCTCATTCCCAGAAATCGGTTACGTGGACAACCCAAAGAAAATGAGGGGACACACGCTTATCCGTCATTTTGTTCTCTCTATACTTGTCCGATCATTTTCATGGCCTCGACCATTGCCTCTTTTATGCCATTTTCGCCGTGAACCAAAACAACTTCGCTAGCTTCACGTCCTCAGTCACTACCTTCTCAAGAGGGAGAGGAAAAAAGGTAAGTGCCCTCGTACCATGAGAAAAAAAACAAAAGATCGAGTGCCACCTTCATGAGGGAGGGTTTCCAAATTTTTTTTTGCAACTCTATTGCAAACCGAGCGTTGATCAGAAAAATACTTATCTCTGCACAGACACAGCAAATAATATCCTATTCGAAAGGTGTCGTGCTTTAAAACATTTATATACCGTATTTACCTGAATGTAATGCGAGGAACAAGGTCACAGGATGCTAAAGGTTGGGAAAAGGTTTGGTTTGGTTTATGGGGTTTAACGTCCCAAAGCGACTAAGGCTATGAGAGACGCCGTAGTGGAGGGTTCCGGAAATTTTGACCACCTGGGGTTCTTTGACGTGCACTGACATCGCACAGTACACGGGCCTCTAGAATTTCTCCTCCAAAGAAATTCAGCCGCCGCGGCCGGGATCGAACCCGCGTCTTTCGGGCCAGCAGCCGAGCACCATAACCGCTCAGCCACCGCGGCGGGGTAAAGGTTGGGAAAAATTTATGAACAAAAGTACCTCAAAAATCTGCATTCCTATGGCTCGTCCTCACAGGAAGGCAGTTGAGTTTGAGCCTTGACAAACTACAGCAGTTGCTACTATCATTACTGTGAGAAAGTTTCACAGATTTCTTCTTTTTCAAGGAAGCCACGAAAAATATTAGATAAGGCCAACATGAAGATACGCACACAGTCCTTCCATGCCACGCAATCACTGCATCAGCCATGTGCTTTTGAGGCCTTGTCGTAAAAAAAGCCCAATTTCTCCCAGTCACTCAACTGTGCGGAGAGTCTTGCATACTGAAGGTTGGAGATTGTTATCGGCACCATTTATGCAACCAGTCATCCTAGGCTCGGAGGCATTGAAACAATGCATGGCAGCAAGAGAGTTTGATGTCAATGAAAAGTGTGTCAGACAGAGGAAAGCAGCAACAATGCTTTTCCATGTGCAATCCAAGTTTTCCGTTGTAGAGGATTACTGCAGTTAACTTACAATGTTGGCGGCGCTGCAGGCAGTGTGTGTGTCTGCCGAATTTTAAAAGAATAAAATAAGCTCTTATGTGGATACGTCCAGTCCATTCTCTGCAAGCATGTGCACTGTCTCTGGTGATGAGTTTTGAGCTTTCATTGATAGATTTGTAAGAATTCCAACTTTTTCTTTCTAGGTTCTTAAAGTTTTGGCACCAACCTATATGACACATAATACGTAACATTGTTTCCAATAACCTCTGCATGAGATTCAGTTGCAACACGAGAAGTGACTTGTCTCTTCTATTACGAGTAAAAAAAAACTTATTACATTCGAGTAAATACGGTAATTTGCTGCACATTATGCACTGACAATTGGTACAACACCAGGATACACTCAAAGGAGACTCGTTCCTGAATTCTATACCCGTTCTCCAGATACCCCAGTGAGGGAGATCATCAATATATGCTTCACATACGAAACCACGGTGACCTTTGTTTATTCAGCTTACAAACGCAGTGTGCTCTTGGAACCACCCTCCCCTCCAAGGGCATCCCATAAACCAATGCAAGGCAGCATCAA
Organism: Amblyomma mixtum; assembly: GCF_055824585.1. Lineage (NCBI taxonomy): Eukaryota > Metazoa > Arthropoda > Arachnida > Ixodida > Ixodidae > Amblyomma > Amblyomma mixtum. Next base: position 116,288,684 of record NC_143020.1, on the reverse strand, counting down.
AAATATCATCTAGGTAAGTGCAAACATAACAAATTGCATCACAGATGCAATGAAGCACTTGCTGCCATTGAGGAATGACACTAGGAAGTCTGTTGCATCATTCTTGCGATCGAATGCCCCTCTGCAATGCCCAGTGTGTACGCTTCCTTTCAGTCATTGTCCGTTACAGACCCATTTTAAGAAAGGGAGCCTCTGCTGTTACTATTCACTACCACCGATACATTTGCTGCGGCAGTTTTTCCTCAGTGTCATAAGTGAACGCCAAACAAGTTCTCCAGGGAAGAAGCTCAAACAACAGTTCATCACCAGCCATGTAGCTAGCAGACTCAAACAGTAATGATAGTGACTGAAGCCTCAGTAATTAACAAAGAATGATGCTTCAACTAATTAGGCCTGGCAGGCATAGCAGCTGCTGCTTGATGGAAAAAGTAATGCCTTGTTGAAAAGTGGGTGCGACACAGCATCCGTGGCTTCATATTGAAACGACCACCACATGTCACTGTGGTTCGCCAGAATAGTGATACGAAAGACATACTAGTCTCAAATACGTGTCTCTTGAAGGAGTATGGACAACAAATTTTTGTTTGCGTTTTATTTGCAAGACGTGCAAGCCATTAGTATGCATGGATCACCCTGTGGTATTCACCTATGACTGGCTAATAAATTATGAATGAAATTTATTCTGTCATGTTGGTTCCATTTTGGTTTTAACGGCTGAAAAATAGCTGTGATTTCATTCAAGGTCAGTATAGGTCATATGACACCTAAAACTGCGATATGACTACAGCTTCATTGTTTGGGTCAACTACAACACTTAAGCCAACCTGCCTCTAGAGTGCAATTTCAACAAAGAACCAGCTATTATACAGCAGTTCTTTCACCGCTCACGTTGCCTTTACTGAACCTTGACATCGCAAGCACCATGCGGCAGTTGAAACCGAAACAACCAAAGAAGAAGAAATCCAATCAAATTATTTACCAGTCATGTGCACACCACACGGTGATCAATACGCACTAATGTCTTACACATCATCACACACAAAAAAAACCTGCAGTCAAAATTTAGAATCTGTACTTCTTTAGAAACTTGAAATAATAAAAATGACATTTACTCCAGCAGAGCAGATATCAGTTCAGTCCAACAATTTTGAAGACGTATAAAGAGTATCACTGAGGGGTTTGCTGACAGAATGATGCATTGATGTGCACTGCTAGGTAGGGTTGTGACTTTTCAGTGCCATGCTAGGGTTGTAACCAACTCTTGTAAACATTGGAAGTAGGCTACATGTCGGCAGTTTCATATGTGAGCAGCGCCGGAAACATTCCTATCTAAGAAGCATTTCTTGTTTGGAGTCCTAGATGAGTAGTACAGCACTGCTGCACAAACAGCAGCAGTGCCAGTGAATGGAAATAGATGTATGGTAGGTACGATGCACCAACGTGCAACTCCCATCACAGCCTTCTCAAGAAGCTCGTGAGGTCTCTTGGCAGCACTTAAGCAGACCATTGAAGTGACAGGCCGACAGGTGTTTTAAATGCAACATGTTCTTTTTTTGCACTGAATACCGCCAGGTATTTAGGATCATCAAATACTGGACAAAAAAAAAGAGTTGGTTCGTTCATCAAAACTGGATACAGACAGCTAAATTGCCCGCTTACAAAATACTACAATGCCTAAAGCAGTCGAGTACAACAAACCTCCTCATAAAATTTCTCAACCTAAGAACCAAAGTGGTCTCTTCTCTTTGGTAAAACGTAAGTGGTCTCTCAAAAAATAGAATTATTGTCGTGCTTCAAACATTAACATTAGGTAACAGGCTTTCCAATAATTACTCTGATGCACTTGTCAACCCTTGTGACATCACACAAATGCAAAAGTTTGTGGCTCTGGGAAAATGTACACAATCGCCAATCATTCATTATGACTACTGCAGTGCACGCATTTCCTTTCAACTTACTGTTAAATCATTTCATAACGTACCATTGTCTATGAAGACCCAATACTGCTGAATGCAAGACTGCACAACCAGTGCACACCTATGCAGTCACACATTGTTAAGTGCAATGTGCACTTACGTATAAACAAGTCATTCACAATTAGTGCGTTTTCAATTGTGCACCAAAGGGAGCATTCAGAGTTAACGTTTCCCTGACCATGCCTAAACACTTAAGTTACATGGAATCATCCACGTCAAGTCAGGAGTCAAATAGTTATTGTGCCAAATTTTGTGTGATGCATTGCAAAGGCTCAATCGGTGTGCATCAACTTCACAATATGCACCCAACAACTCCAGATGAAAACATGCCTAACACGCAACACACTTCCCATAATCCTGTAGCAGCCAAGTCTGATTGTGCTCAAGACATCAGCTGAAGCCGAACTCCGCTTCCTTCCATTCTGCCGTGTTTATTCCCTGAAGTCGTGCGGGGTAAGCTGGGTGTCTCAGGGCAGTGTTCCCCTTACAGTAAGTTATTGGGTACATGCCCGACTGTCCACAACTCTTCAATCTAGCCACTGCAAAGTCCAGTGTCTAACATGGTCTCTTTCCCAGCATTCCCTTCCTTTCAGTCAAGGTGCTGAAGCCACAATTGAAGCCCCGCACAACCCTGACTCATTCATTTTTAACATTGAACGAAAATACAGCGCGGAAAGGCGCTCCAAAACTGCGAGACCGCGCTCTAATTAGGAAAGGGCTCCTTGGTGGTTCCGCGACTAGGGGAGACTCGAAGGGAAGCTACGGCGTTGGAATGGAAGAAGCGGACGGCGCCCGTCAGCTGGAGCCGGCCTTGCTGTTGGCTGGGCGCGAGCCGTCGTTGGCCGCAGCGCCGCCCATGAACCGTTCGAATTTCTCGAGGCGGTGGTAGGGCAGCGTGCGCGCCCGCTGCCAGCAGACGACCGAGATGACGGGCGCGCCCACGAGCAGGAAGCCCATCACCAGTGCCAGGTAGCCATAGGCCAGGACAAAGATGGCCGCCCAGAGGCCCTGGAGGAGAAGCACTGCCGCCAGCGGCAGTGCGGTCACGGCGGGATTGGCCGTGCCCGCGCGCAGCGCCTCGCGTCGCTGCCACAGTGTGCAGCCCAGGCAACACACTAGTGGCACGTAGCACATCACAATCTGCAAGACACCACCACCAATGTTTGTTAGAACTGCCTGAAGATGGTATACCTGAAGACATCTAGAGGTATATGGTATTTCAGTACATTTAGTTGCTAGGCTAGCTGGTACTCTCGAATTAAGTTCATAGTACACAGCGCAAAGGCACAAAGCCAAAGATAGAAAAAGGACGGGAAGGAAGACTAACACAGCGCTGAATGGCAACTGTTTTCTATATATATATATATATATATATATATATATATATATTAAGCAGACAAGTGAAGGGGAATGAGGGGCTCGTTATACATTTTTAAGAGAAGCCAACAGCCACAGAAACCAAGGAACACAGGGGATTTTATTTATAATTATTTATTTTGTGGTGTTGATCAATGGAGAATATTACTGAATGTGTTATCGCTTAAAGATAATTGATTAGAAAAGCAGGAGAAAAAACAACCAAATGCCGCCAGTGGGAACCAAACCCACGACCTCCAATATATATCTGAAGACTGCCGAAGACTGCCTCCGAAGACTGCCTCAAGATGGTAGACCTGCCCAGCTCTCCACTCTACTGAATGATATACGAGGTTTTTTTCAAAAAACTGCTCATGGGTTACGAGAGACGCCGTAAGGTCTAGATAAATTTCAACCACCTTGGGTTCTTTAATGGCGCACTGACATTGCACAGCATACGAGTGTTTGTGGATTTCGCGTCCATCGAAATACAACCGTTGCTGCGGCCAGGATTTGATCCTGCGACCCTGGGATCAGCAGCTGAACACCTCAGCCGCGAAGTCACCGTGGCAGTCTGTTCGAACTGAATTGGATTAAGCTCGCAGGAATGGATCTATTGCTTCAGGTGTCGCACAAAAAAGGTACAAAGGGTTAGCAAGGCTTCACACAAGCCCCACTACTAACTGGATTTTTGTTGCAAAGCAGTGCAATCCCTCGGGATCACTAAACTTGGAAGAGGCAGTCTGGACCTGTCATAGGTAGCACGCCATTGCCCTTGGCCAGTTGATAAAAATTGCTTTCTTGTGCGGGCTATGTAAGCCTTAAATTTTACTGATACGGAAACATTTTTCACCTCTTACTGTTACCTATTAGTTCAAAAGCACTATTCCAATGGGCAAACTCCAAGCAAGCTCTTGCAATGTTTGTGGCATAATGAATAAACAGCGCTAAAGACGAGGACAAAGAGCAAACAGGTCGAGCGTTGATGTTTGCGGGTTTGTGCCAAGTGAAATAAATAAATAAAAGTAAATAAAGCAAATATTGCCACGACTGGAATTCGAACCTGCGGCAGTGCGAAGAAATCAGTTTCGCTGGCCAGTGCACGACAGCACTAGGCTATTGCCACAGTCTATCACGCCTCATGTAGTTTAACTGCAACATACTTTCGCGCTGTGCACTGCACATCGTAGTCTTCATCAATGGCGTGAAGATGCAGAGAATTCTCTGTCTTCATCGTCGTCATTATCGTTCATGCAATTCTGCTTTCGTACGTTCATAGAACTTTAGGCAAATTCCCTGTCATGGAAGTCATGTCATGAAAACTCTGTCATGAAAGTGCACATAGGCAAAAAACAACTAAAGGGGCACAGAAAAGACGTAATGGAACAAGCGCTTCTATTTCCTTCGCTTGTGTCGTATTGTGCCGTCAAATTAAGCACCTCGAGAGGAGAGAGAGAGAGAAAAGGGACTGCACTCACAAAGACCATGCCGTAGAAGTAGGCGAGTCCGCCAGGCAGGAATGTGCCGTAGACTAAGATGCCCCAAACAAAGCAGGCACCAAGATGGCCCTCCACCATCTCGCCCACAAACCAGGGTCCTGGGTAAATGCAGAGCAATAAAAAGTGGTACCACCACAATAAGCGAACCCACTCTGGCTATGTAAAAAACCCCCACTAGCATATCATTGCACTAGTATATCGTCTAGTATATCATCGCACTGCTAGTACATCATCAATGAAACACATCTTAAGCCTACCTTCATTAGCTTCTCGTCGGAATTTTTCACGCATTTTCTTATTTCATAAATTTTTTCACATTGTCCTAGGATTCGTGGTGCACTCATCCCTTCGTCTTTGTACACCTCATCTCGTCTGGACCACGCACACAAGGTTGGAATTGCACCGTTCAGGACAAAAGCATGCAGCAACTCCTTCATACCTTGAACGTCCAAAGACTGGAACCATCTTCCCGGATCGATTGCCAGCACTGAAAACATTCCTCATTTTCGAACAACATTAGCCAGAATTGTATGTGTAAATCATTGACTTGTCTGCTTTGTGTTCTCTTTTTGTATTGTATTTATTCGAATCATCCACTCCCCTCTGTAATGCCCCAGGCCTTGAGGGTAAAAGAAATGAATAAAAAAATAAAAGAAAGTTCGTTGAAGGAAACTTGCTGAAATATATGCCACTGGTTTGTCTTGACATCAAGGAGCGTAATAAGGATAAAATTATCATCCTGCCTATCATACAACTTGAGTTATAAGGTTTCTAAGCTGCCACTCCAGAAACAAGGATACCAGCTTTTCTTCCAATTTCTGAAGCAGCAACTCCAAACCCCATAACTCGACTTCCATGACAGACAGAATGACAATTTTACACTTATTGCACTCCCTCATGTTAAGACAAATCAATGACATGCATTTCAGCAAGTTCCCTGCAGGGAAGTTTCTTAAATGGTCTCTCCAAATTACTTGCATAACATATTGCATAATTGCACAAGGACTTCTTTCACATGAAATTAAATGACATTTAAAATCAGCACACAAAAATACCTACATGTTCCCTTCAGATCGCATAATTGTGACTCATTAAAGGTGCACTGAAGAGGAACCTGAACTCGTATCTTTACCACTGCAACTCGATCTACATGTTCCGAGCATTCTTGGAAACTTCGAATTATTGCCATCTGAGGCCAATTTCCCTAATTTAAATTGGATTAAAGTCGGGCTCGCGCCTTTCTTTTTTTTAATTCCCCGCAAACGGTGGCAGGAGTCGACCAACCCTTGATCCAGTCCTGTGGCGGCTTGCCGCTCTGCCATCGGCGGAGTGATATGTAGTGATCAGCGAAAGCAAACAGTCCGCTCGTATTTTCATTTCCGTGGGCCTAATTTGCAGCTATGTTGTCTCTGACTGGATCTATTTATTCACGGAAACCTAAAAGAAACAAAATAAAAGTGAAAGCAATGTCCCCACGCAACTGCCTGAAGGGCACTCCATGCAATGGTCGACTCCTCCCACCGAATGCGGGGAATTAAAAAAAATAAAAGGCGGGAGCCGGACATTAATTTGTTTTAATTGGGGAAATAGGCTGCACAGGCCAATAAGTCAAAGTTTCTAAGAATGCTGGGAACGTGTAGATTGAGTTCCCACGGCAAAGAGACGAGTTCAGATACCTTTTTAAGGCACCTTTAATAAAAAAAATTGTTCAAAGACCAGGGTCCCCCCTTGAGGACCATCACTTATCTTGCCTTCGCACAGCTGCTTCTACGGGAACTTGTGTAAAGTTTGATTAAGTAGATTAAGTAAGAGTAGTGCCTTAAGCTTACAGCTATTGCTATGAATACCAGGCGAGCAAACAAGCAAAATATTTCAAGGGGGCACTTTGGTGATCTAAAGTGCGATGAGGCGAAAGCCTTTCCCACGACGCTCTACAGCATCCTTACACTAGACAAGAACAACAGCATATGTGTTGGCGGGAAGTCAGTGTAGCATAGCACTCTCAGCTATGGAACGGGAGGATGGTGGTTCGATTTACGCCATGCACAAGATTTTAGGATTTCTTTTTCCGGTTAATGACTAGTTAGTAATGACTTGCGTCTAGTAATGACTAGATACGACTTTCACTTCAGATGTAATGGATGGACGGACAGAGTCATGTTCACGAGTATGAGCCATTGAAGGCTTTCACCTTAACAAAACATGCCCGATAGTTTCAATGTACACACAGCTTTCAAACACACAAAATAAAACACATTATCCTTTATCATTATGCGAGTAAATCTAGTACACTTTTCATTAGCCAGTTCAATTCTGAAGCGAGAACTGCTTGATCTTTAATGTGCACCAGCACGCAAGGGCGTCCGCAGAACTTTTTCCAGGGGGGGGGGGGGGGGGGGGGGTTGCACCCGATGTCCGGGGATGGGGGAGGTGGTAGGTTTGTAGTTTTCTACTAGGGCATAAATAATATTTGTAATTCCAGGGGGGGGGGGGGCAACCGCCCCCCTTCTGGACGCCCATGCCAGCACGTTTTGCAATGTTAATGCCAGTAGAGTGATCGAGCAGTACCTATTGCCAGGTAGAGGGGTATGGAGACCAGGGGCCAGAACAGCACGTCCACCGAGACTAGCAGGTGGAGGCGCCTCTTCAGGCCACCACAGCACAGCCGCTCCGCACTCAGATCAGGAGGACCCACTGCAAAACACTCCGCATTACAGCAGCAAGCCTCATCTTCAGGTGCCACACAGGTTCTGGTAACCCCGATACACTGTGTCCAAGCTAGATACAGTGTACAGCCTGTGCTATGGTTGATGCTATACCTATAAGCGCCACATGCAAATAACAATTGTAATGATAAACGTTTCTGGTGCCATGCAGCTTCTAGTGGCCTCATTACACTATGCACAAGTTAGATACAGCACATAGTGCATGCTGTGGTTGAGGTAACACTTATAGGCGTCACACATGTAAGTAACAGTTCTGGTGCCACACAGCTTCAGGTAGCCCCATTACACTATCCATAGCTCGATACCACATTTGTTCCAAGCTGTGGTTGATATAACACTTATAACCGTCACGTTATAACAGTGTAACATTATAAAAGTATAACATGTGACAATATAACAGCCACGTTATATAGTGTAACACTTGTAACCGTAAAAGGGCCTAGTATACACACAAAATGGCTGCTAAGTTTGCCTAGCTTGTCTGTCACACTTCTTTCCCTGCACAACATTGGGCCTTTCAGAGTGCAGTTTCCTGGCCTACCTGATCTCTTCTCACCCATGCCCTTATTTTCTTGTGCACTCTCAAATATGCATTCTTACACATAATTAGTGGACAGCCTACTTGTCTGTCTTAACGCTTCCCTTTCACTACACTCCTGCTGAAGACAAAGCACCTCCTCCACTGCACTCTATGACATGACTTCAGGAACTGTTGTCATTGTGGGCAATGAGAAACATACCCAAAAAATTCCAACTGGCGATAGTACCAAACGGAACAAGACCAAACAAACGACATGCCCAGCCGGAAGCAAGGATGCTTACGCCATGTTGATGTCTGGACTGCCCTGATCCAGCACATGGGCAGCACGCAGGCCAGCACGATCAGGATGAACAGCACCCGCAGCTGCAAATAGGCAAGGTCGTTTTGAGTTATACGCACATGTGCGCCTTTCAGGCAAAGGTGGAAGAGGAGTGTTTTCAGCTGACACCAGTTAATTATATTCTTATAACTATTCCATTATTAATTTTTTTCTCTGGCTCACATGCTCACAAATCACAGTGTGCATTTCAATCACCATGTGTATTTAAGGCATGGTCATACAAGCCAACTAGCTTCGGCTATGGGCCCAACAGGTTTTGGTGTACTGTACATATGGTGAATAAAATAAATAGAATTAGAAAAGTAAAGGTTTAGAATGGCCAGTTTGTGTTACAATGCTCTTGTTGGTGACAATATGTTTTGTCAGTGATCATAGCCCTAAGAGGCCATTGCTAGGTGGCTACAGGCAACATGAGCTTATGGTTTGTAACATGAGTGCTGCTGCCGTATAAAACAAGTATATGGCACAACTGCAAAAATGCAAGAGAACAACATGAGCAGAAAAAACATCATTTAGCACACTCACCAGACAGAACAAACACAGAAGTCAAACAACACGCAGTCCACAGTCTAAAACGCACCTTCCAAGTAAACAAAATAATTCTGCTATTCATAAGAAAAATTAGTTGGCCATATAGAATGCTTCAATATCACAAGAATAGTAACTACAGGTGCCTAATAGAGGCACACTGTTTACTGACTTTGTTTTTAAATTGTTTAAACAAGGCTATAATGGGGCTGTGACCATTTCAGTTAGCAAATGCAACAGTGCCCAACTTTTCAGCAATAACTGCAGCAAGGCTGCTCTAAGTGAGCTGAGGGAGATGCAGTGGGTCCCTACCGCCCTGATGCCCCCCTGCAGCAGGATGCGCATGGCCAGGTCATGCGAGGGGATGGTGCCGTCCACGGAGAAGGTCACCACGTGGGCATCCGACCACAGGCCGTCTGGATCCATGGCCTGCACCCTGCATGGCATCGGGACACCCATTTATGATGTTGGTTGGGACTACACTCCACCTCATAAGTTCCTCGCAGCTCTACCAAAAGTAGAGGCCTTCTCAGCCAATCAGGACAGTGCATTAAACATGTTCCTCCATGCCTCGACTTTTGCATGTCGACTGCTCGTGGCATGCATCGGTACGGTTAGAAAAAGAGTAAATTCCTACATACCATAAGCGCATGTACACTTGCATACGCTAAACACGGTAATTTTGAGAGATCTTACACCATTTTTCAAAATTTAGTTCAGAGTATGTTAACGAAGAAGCTACAATAGGCTCTGCTCAGTGGTGCCATCTGGTTGTCAGAAAGGGAATCCTTTTTTTTCAACAAATCGATGCCCCACTTTAGGCCTCGAAGTGACAGAATCATCACTCTGAATAAACAATAAAGCAAATTTATCACTAGTAAATTTTGTTATAGGAGAAGTGCAAGCAACGATGCAAAGGACCGGTGCCCAATTTATGGCCACTGATCATACTGAAAACAGCAGTAACAACAAAGAATCCAGTCCGAAGCTAGGAGTAGTGCTTCAATGGTCATTTTGGAAACAATATTTTAGAGTACCCAAGAGCCACGCTCACGCTAAACAAAGGAAATAGCACATGTAACACGAGCGTACAGTAAGTCTTGATTTTAAATAGCATTTGGCACAAGTACAGTTGTCCACAAACCTGTCCAGAGCGCTCAAAAAATGCACCAGGGAAACACTTGCATCATTTATAAAAAGCGTAGCGTTCGAAACAAGACCTTATCATGCGTGCACACTCCCACAGATCTTGTTTAACACCTCATTCTTTAAAAGCTACATTGGGCCTGCCAGGTACCAGCGATAGTCATAAATGTACAACAGATGGCGCTGTTCGAGCACTCTAGACAAGTGTGTGGATGAGTGCACACTATAAAACACACTATTTTTTTTTTAGCACCCGCTATCTCATATGCCCACTTCATATTACCACTGGTACATTCTGCAGCATCAGAACGCCACCTTTGCACTCATAGCAACTTTAGTAGAGCTGCAAGGAACTACTGAGATTGGATGTCGGTTGAGTTTCAGAATAGCAGCGTGTGAATACACCCACTAGTTCTTTTGAAACAAATAAAAGCAAGCAGGACATTGAAAGGTGCGATAGTTGGTACGGCACTTTCTGGAACAGTATAGCTATGGCATGCCAGAGAGCAAAAGCAGTGCCAGATGCCGGATGGGCCACCCAGAACTAATAAAAGCGGCTGAACGTGGTGGCATGCTACAAACCAAAAGCAGAGAAGAAAGCCAAGCACGCTGTCAAGTTAAGAAAAGCACTCGAGAGTGGGGGCTGAGCAAGCTGCGAAAGAGGCCAGGGAGATCATATGTGCCGCCCATCACAGAGAACACAAGCGGACAAAGACGGGGGCACATTCAGGAGCTAGAAGGCCTAAACAATAATGGGATGGGAGTACCATCACCTATGAGCCATCCTAGAAAACATTATGCCTTTCCTGCAATGCATTTCATGCTTTACATCTTCTTCCAACAATTAGATAGACTGCTTTTACAGCACAGTTCTTAAAGCGCACAGTAGTGAGTTGAGCAGTGTCCCTTGCCGTCGGCCAAGGCGTAACAGGCAGAGTGAATGCGCAGCACAGCGGAGGACGTAAGAGAGTGAACATGGAGCACAAAAAGTACTGCGATAGATAAGAGGGCACGAGGAGGAAAGCAGAGAAAGAGGGCATGGCAATTGCCAGATGACGGGCTCCATGGAGCCCAAGAGATGACACCAGAGTAGCACGTGCGTTAGCAGCAGCACGCACATAGCATGTGCCATCATCCGTTCACCCAAGGAGAGGCTCAGTGGTGGCAGGCCGTGGTGTGCTGCCTAAGGCGAAACACAGAACCGCTTCCGTCTGGCACTGCATTTTCCGTGTGCGGTTACCTATGGTTCAAATATTGCCGCAGGTGTGCCAAAAAATCACATTACCGAGAAGCACAATCATTCGGTAATTCTTTTTGTCAGGAGATTCTCCTCGAATCCAGATCAACCAACAAGTTTCCCATTGCACACACCCAACAAAAAGCAATTTTAAGCCAGACGCACAATCGCCCCACTCTCTACCACATTCACCACAATGGTAAATGCATATGGTGGTTACCGGTACTATCTTTGCGAAAGCTTGTTTTGGTTCATTGTCACGAAGCTGATTTCTGAATTATTCAAACTAAATCAGAAAGGTATCCAACCAAACGTGGTATAAAACAAGCTCCAAATACCACCTCAGAGTGACATTTTAGCACGAACAAGCCAGCCAAAACAAGCATTTTACAAGGTGCATTTAGACACCTTAAGTTAAGGACAACACAGCGAGCTATGGAAAGAAAAATGATAGGTGTGACGTAAAGAGATCGGAAGCGGGCAGGGTGGGTGAGGGAACAAAAGTGGGTTAATGACATCCTAGTTGAAATCAAGAGGAAGAAGTGGGCTTGGACAGGGCATGTAATGCGAAGGCAAGATAACCGCTGGTCCTTAAGGGTAACGGAGTGGATTCCAAGAGAAGGCAAGCGTAGCAGGGGGCGGCAGAAAGTTAGGTGGGCAGATGAGATTAAGAAATCTGCGGGGATACGGTGGCCGCAACTGGCGAAGGATAGGGTTAACTGGAGAGACATGGGAGAGGCCTTTGCCCTGAAGTGGGCATAGTCAGGCTGATGATGATGATGAGTCAGTACAAAGGCCAACTGTGACAATGAAACAAACGCTACTAGGTGCGCGCACTGAGGGAAGGGATACTGAAGTTGGGTCTCACGTGAGGGTGTGCGTGCCAGGTGCAATCTGCTGGGTGTCCCAAGGGGCAACCCACAGGGGACCCTGGGCAACTTGCTTCAGGGGCTCCCAGTGGCCATCGTCCACGCTGCATCGCACCTCTGACACCGGGACCGGCGAGAACACCAGGACCCTACACAAACAGTCGAGAAGTTACAGCATAAAATGAAACCACTGCCTTTCATGAAAAGCGATGCTCGAGTTCACTGCTACCTTCAACATGGTTAACCTCCGTTGTCTTTCTGCCACTTAGGCCAGTAGGGTAAAACCAATTTTTACAGTGACTGCCGTTAGGGATACTTTTCCAAGTTCTATGGGGTCAGCAGCATAACTTAGAGAGGAAACGAGAAGAAAAAATGTGTGGCTCCCTCTGTGCACAACAAGAGAAACCAATATTCGCGAAATTTGCCCCTGTGCGCACAGAGTGCACCACTCCTGTGACCACTAACGGCAGTCGCCAAGTCTTGCATTGCATTACTGGCGGCCGGTTGCTTTACCACTCTCATTTTTCATCTTTTTTTTTTTCTGTTAACCTTTAAGTTAACCTTTAAGTTATTGCAATTAAATATTTTCTTTCCTTTTCTTCATTTTTTTTTGCATGTTGGTCAGTGACGTGTACCATTTTTTGCTTCCACAATCTCAGGCGAGCAACTTGTACATGAACGCGCAGCCAACCTAATGTGCGTCGAGTGCGATATGCGATGCAGGGGCTCCACAGAGGGCATGGCCATCACGGCACTTTTGGGGTTGGTCACCAGGATGATGGGCCACTCGCGGAAGCGCACATCCACGAAGCTGAACAGACCATGGTCCACGGCTGCTACCCGGAACCTAAAACAAGACAGACAGGGGGCACCAGTCTTAAAGGTGACTCTTAGAAGCCAGTTTTTAGCAGTTGAAGCATTTTCCCCACAGACTGCCCATCACTACAGTGACTTCTGGTCATCATTTTGCTATGCGAGAGCATGGTCAACAGACCCATGTACTTGGAGCAAGAACACGTAGTTGCAAGCATGATCAGACAGTCCAATAACTACACGAAAAAGATGAAGCACAACGGCAGCTGTCACATATTATGCTGTTGTGACGATATGAAACGAAGTCATGGGCACATTTACATGTCCTCTAAACCCCTCAGTAAGAGTCTTTTAGCAAAAACATAGAGCTGTAAAGAACGATAACGAGTGAGCAGGTACCGCTGTGTACTGTTAGCCCGCAATTCGCTCAGAGCCACTTGTTAAAAACTATGATGTCTTTCCTAAGGCAGCTTACATCCTCTTGCCTATCCTTGCACCGCACCTACACACCACCACACACGTCTTGCACAAAAACTGCTGCACAGAGCAGGCACATGAGTTCAGAAATAAGTGTTCCCAGGAGCTTGGTCAGTTTCAGAAGTGGACCTGTCCTTAACTCATTATAAGGACAGTGAGGACAAACAGAAGTCGCGGGTTGTGCCCAAAATTGGAACATGCATCTAGTAGTGTCACCCCACTAAAACCTCTGTATGCAAGTTCACCTCTTGTGTATCATCACCACAAGGGGGATCTCTGAGAAGTTAAGCACCACAACAGATTCACGTGGGTCCCTATCAAGACGCAAGAGAGCAAGGCAGCCGCACTCACATGCGCCCACTCTTCCAATCGGCCAGCTCGAGTTCGAGGAAGCCCGTCGGCTGCAGCACATACATGCCTCGGAAGAAGCCCAGGAGACTGTGGTAGTGGCCACACAGGTAGGGGCCTCCATACCTGCATGCACGCAAGCACCATGTCTGAGCAGGCACAGAACCACTGCAATAGTACCTACCTAACATCCTAATAAGAGCAACAATGGTCAAAGCTTCGCCAGGTTGCATAAAATGGGTGTTACCCCTGCAAAAAAGACACAGCTAGGCAATGGAACAGCTTTATCTGGCTGCACTGTCCTGTTATCTCGCTGTGTACAATCCTATAGCGTTAAAACCCTTTTCAAGTCAGTACAAACCCACATACTTACTATGCTTACAGCGTTACATACAACAGTATGCTTTAACACTGTTTGTGCCCTTGACACAACCCTGTGTATGCTGTCTCCCTCTTTTGTTCAGAGTCTCAATGCGCTGCCACGATACAGAAGTGGAGTAGATCAACCACAAGATATATTCCAATTAAGCGCATCATTGCATTATTTGAAAGAGACAAAAATGGAAAAAGTAAGCCCAAAATATTCAACCACAAGCACCCCTCTGGAACTACCACCATTGTACACAAGAAAGCAGCAATCTGAGCTTAACGATTAATTAAATGCTGCTATGAAGGCAGCTTCGATCAGCTTGCTGTAGCTACCACTACTGCTAGCTATTCAAATGCCGATTAACCCAGCTTCAGCATCCACTAAGCATATCTGTGCATACACTTCGCTGTAATTAAATTATCAGCAAAGCCTGTCATCACTTGCCACTAGTCGCCAGTGGTCTTCTCGAAGCAATGTGAGTGACCACTGTGAGTGTAGAGCTGTAGGAGGCTGTCACACAAAAAATGATGCAACTGAGTGGGCATATCAGTCATCATCGTTATCAAAAAAGGAAAAGGTCTTTTGGAAGTAGCTGAACCTAACAGCTCCTGCCAAAAAGGTCTGCTTTGGCTTCATGGCTTTTCCTTCTATCTTTCTCTAGCTGCAACCCCCACCTCAACCCCCAGCTTTTTTTGCACTTCTATTTCTTTTCAGCTAGTTTTTGCAGGTTTATGCATGACTGTGCAGTGCAGTAAATTTAGATAGCAGTTGGCACTTCTTTATGCCCTTTGGGTCATCTCCCACCCCACATTCCCTTACCTGAGCAGTTCGTGGAGTTCGTCGGAGGCCACGCTGCGAGTTGGGTGGTGTCCAAACCAGATCGTCAGGTTGCTCCCCTGGGTCTCCTCTTTAATCCGCTGCAGGCTGCTCAGCTCAGTCTGCAAACACGGCAAGTATGTTATGCCATGCGAGACTTAACATGCCAAAGCTTCACATGGACTACGAGAGGCGACACAATGGAGGACTCCAGAAAAATTCCAACAACACAATGCTTTTCGACCGATGTGTGCCAACACTGCACAGCACAGCGGCATTTCTGCATTTCACCTTCATCGAAATGCAGCAAGCACACATTGCTGCTAAAAACCATCACCACTTTGCAACTCTACAAACAAAGCTGGCATGTAAAATTGCTGCACCAATTCTTGTTGAAATTAAATAGCCTTAACCCTTTGAAGGTTTTTGCCGTATATGTGCGGCGGTAGTTTTCTGTCCCACAAGGTCTTTGCCGTACGGGTACAGTTTTGATCTTCCGTTTGAAATTTTGCGCCAAAAGAACAATGCGTGCTCACTGGGGGGTGCTGCCACCTCTTAGGACTTACAAGAAGTGTTTGAATTTTGTGCTGCCTTCTTACGGAGATAAGCAGAACTTATGTCTAGCTTTAGCGCGGCGGCACAGACTGCGGCAACACCCCTTTTGTAGTTTTGGTTTCGCCGCGTGATCGCAACGGAGTCGCTCGAAATTTGAGTTTTTTTTTTGTCAGCACTATCTTGCAGGGGCTGCCGAAGTTGATTTCTATCTTTATTGGCGCTGCTCTTAGCTTGCTTATCACCGTTGCTCGCGAGGTATTCTCGCTCTCTGCGGCAAAGCGCCTACGCGGTTTTGATTCCGCCGCGGGATCGCAACAGAGTCGCGCGAAACATGTTTTCTCTTTTTGGGCACTCTCTTGCAGAGGCGGCGGAAGTTGATTTCTATCTTTATTGGTGCTGCTCTTAGCTTGTTTATCACCGTCGCTCGTGAAATTCTATTGAACATTTTCCAGTTGTGAGTGTGATGCTGTCACCAAAGTACTGTTCCTAATTTTTTTTTACTATTTATTCTCAATTATATACATTTTGTAGATTCAAGATCTGCAATAAAGTAATTTGACCACCTGGGAAAGTTTTCTTCAAAATAATTCGACCCTCAAAGGGTTAATATGCTCACCATGGCATTTAGCAGTGTGACAACACAGAGATGAGAGGACCGTACAAACGGTTTCACAATTAAAGGGAGTTTCCAAGATTTGCAAGCAGATTCCTTATCCTCATCAAAGCACTACAGCAGAGTAAGGAAGAAGACAGCATTTCACAGCCTGTTCTTTGTACTTGGTCATCATTAGGAAATGTGGAAGGGATGTGGGCAGTGTTTTAATTGGGTCACAGATGACGATACAACAGATGATGTCATTCATTACTGATTTTTTCAAGCTCTCTTGTATATTCAGTTTTTAAGCCCTGCATGGATGAACACCATAGACCATGAACACCATGAACACCATAGAGTGTTCCAGATAATCACACTGACCACACATATCAGAAAAATCGAACACAAAATTAGATTACAAGGTGTGGATGCAACAGAAAAGGGATGTTAAGCAGATGCCCTTAATTTTTACAGCAAAGTGATTTCAAGTAACTCATACTGCTTCAGTACTGACTGCTGCATCACTAGTACACATTTTAGGCAGGAGAAGCTTTTATACCGGTCACTATTAGTGACGAAACCATCCTGAAGGACCACACAAAAGTACAGGAACAGTGGAAATGCAGAAAAAAAGAGAGAACAGCAATACCGTCACTGTCCTCTCTTCTTCAGTTCACTTGTTCAGCTCCTGAACTGCATTGATCACGAATAGTCCAACTGCCATGCTCTTTAATTTCCAGTAAGGGCCTCAATAAAGGTGCATCTCAGTTTAAAAAATGGCTGAGGCTTAACTTGGTTAAACCTGGAGAATGCGAAGCATCATCGTGTCACGTGATTTGGAGGCGCACAACCACAGCGACGGCGCGAGGTGGGCCCCCGTTTCTCCACTGTCGTGATGTCATCGTGTCACGTGGTGTGACGTCATGTATCACGTGATTCGGAGGCGCACAACCATGGTGAAGGGCTGAAGTGGTAGCTAAAGTAGTATGCTTCGCATAAAAAGAAAGACACTATGAGCAAAATATAAATCAGACTCCCTTTTCCTCATTTGGTTTTTCTCTGACCAGTGATTTCGACTGCATCAGGATGGAGCAGCAATCGGGATGGAGGCAATCAGTCACACGCAGTCTAGTGCACACAATTTGTCATGCGTGATGAAGGTGGGTTTGCTTCTTTGTCCCTACTAATCATGAGGCTATCTGTATCACAATCCCCCCAGTTTACAATTGAACAGAGTGACCAACAAATTGGCTCATATGATCAAAAGACTTGCAAACAGCATGTTCTGTACAGAACAGGTCAAGCTCCAAAAATATTCCACCGACACATTTCCTAACACATTTGCACAATTATAACAATTGGTTGTAGTCTACCAGCTTAGTTTAGTCCAGCCGTGCAGTCATAACCAGTCGTAGGTTTGTCATCTAAGCCAGTATAGCTTGTCAGTAATGTATCCTGATAAAGTACAGCCTTGTCAGTACAAAGTGTTAACTGTAGTACTGGCTCCTCTGAGAAATGTTATGACAGGTGATCCAGTTAGTTGTCATGTGCTACTAAATAAGTTGTGCTTGCGTTTACGGGCTCTATTGCAATAATTACAGGGGAGAAAGACGTTCTATTCTTGTGCTATTATTATTCACTATGATAGATGGCACCACATGCCACCGTACTCTATCATCACTGTTATGATGCGTTAAAGGGGATCAAGGTTGTCCTTGGTTCCTAAACTTCGTACTGGGTGCACGTCTGTTCCCTGTGTTGTCTCTGCTTTGCATCCCAATGACTATGCAATACAGCAACAAGCTCGCTCACCTTGGGCAGAGAGCCGACGAAGTTGAATGGTCGCTTGACACCGGGATCGGTGCAGGTGTCGATTCCAATAAACGTGTAGCGATCGCCACCATCGCGGTAGGTGTAGGAATACGAATGCAAGTGGTGTCGTCCTTGTACGGAGTACACCCTATGGGCCAGCAATACCTCCATTTCAATATGACTTCCATTTCACAAAACGAACAAGCGGCAACAGCCCTTTTCACACAACGTAGTGCCATGCAGTAGTGTTGCAGTGCATCAATCACTGATACACACTCGACTATTTGCATGCTGAAGCTTCGGCGTATTTGCTACCATAAAGTGGGTAATTGCATCTCACCTGTAGAAATTGTGCTCATGCTCCACAGAAGCGAGATTCAGATTATCTGAAAGAAAAGGTGCGCGTGAGCAAACCGCAAAATCACACTGTATATCAGCATTAGCAGACGACTGAAAAAGCAGACATGTTCAGAACTAGCACTCCAAGCACCAACACACATCATGATTAAATTAGTTAATTTAATCGAACCACACAGAAAGGCTGCTATTATATATAATATATATATATATATATATATATATATATATATATATATATATATATATATATATATATAGGCATTACATGCCCTACCCGGGCACAAAGATACGAAAACGCTAGCATCTGTTGTGTCTTTTTCTCATTTGATGTCCCTGTATGCTAGTTATATGCTCATAATACTACCAGCAGGCCAAATGAGCAGAGGCCAGTACGTATACACTGTTAACATTATGTAGGATCAATTTGTGCACGTCATGCACATCTATGGCCTTTTAGCACTGTCAAATGGCATACAGAGCCAAATGCTTCCGAGAAAATGGTGCACGAGTAACACAATCAAGTCGTAATATGTGCGCTGCACAAAAAAAGCAAGCCACACCCCCTAACTCATCTGGCCCACTTGGGAACTCACTAGATCACTGTACCGCATACCGTGATTCCCCCGAATGTCCAGCCAGATATGCTTCCGCGTGACGCCAGTTTCGTAGATGGCTCTCCAGTACTGCTGCCATTCCTCACGCATCTGTCCGGAGTCCAAGAATCGAGTGCCAAGGGAGTCTGCAATGTCACCTGTGGAGAGAACCCCTGTAGTTAGTGCGCAAGCTGAATTCAATTTGCGAGATCTTAACAGCTGACAGAAAGGCATAAAATTAGCCATTGTTAACCATTAACAACCCGGCCATCTTAGATGAGGAGACTAACCTGTCATTACAATGACGGGTGGCTTGATGATTTTCATGATGGTTTCGGAAATGAACTCCTTGAAATGTGCTGCGCGCTCTTGTACTGAAGCACTCAGGTGTGTGTCACTGACCTGTAAACGCAGGAGCATATGCAAATTCATTCTGTGAGCATTCAGGGAATTTGGCATAAGGCCTTGAATCTCAGTCAGTGTTAATAATGTACTACCTACTCACGAAACATACATTCAGTACAAAATTTTCCCTGTATGAGCTAGATTTATTATGCTTTCAGATCGAAAGCAACATCTGCCAGTTCCAGGCGGTTTCGTGAGCATTATAAAGAAGAACTACGGCAGCAGAAGTGCTGACATGGACAACTGGCGTCGCCAGTGTCATCTAAAGATATCCTCAAAAGAACAAGGAGTTGTGTGCTCACTGTCAGTATTCTTTCGGAGATGCCAGTTAGCTAAACCAATGTGGTTACACAATACTACAAAAGTGTGCCGTCACTGCGCACAGATAATACATTCAGCACATGCATGGAAAGCGAGACCAACACTCTGGTTGCTGACAGGAAGCCAACGTGCAGTTCTACGAGAGTTAATAATACGTTATCAATGGGCAGCTTTTGGGCCGGCGCCAGCGCTCGATCAGCCTGCGACAACCGACCTGAACGAAGTACATCAGGTGGCGGTGCTCGTCGTTGGGCACGATGTTGGCGGAAGCATCGTCAGACTGCTCGGGCCAGAGTTGCTCCGGATGAACCGAGTCGTCGATGCTCGCCACGTACAGTGACACGAAGATGAAGAACACCAGGACTGCAAGCGCTTGCTTGAAGCACGACATATTCTGCGGTTCTGGTCGCTGCTGCTCCGGATTACCAAGTGGATCAGCATGAATCATAGAAGGAGCAGCGCCTTAGTTCTTCATCCGACAACGGCAGGTCGGACCGTTCGAAGTGGACCGTTTTTTGGGGACCCTGCCGGCCCCCCGCACGAGCGGAACTAGCGTACGCCTCTCATCGTCGTCGGCGCTCAGCGCACTCGCTGCGAGCAGCACGTCAACTGAGGCACATGACGCAAGTGGCAAACGTGTTTGCGTTCGGCACCGTCGAGCAGCGCAGTCAGGCGTGGAACTCGCGGTAAGTGCGAAAAAAAATGCGACCAGAATAGAAGAATCAACTGCCGCATTCACCAGTAGCAGCTGTTTTGTTTTCGTTTACCAAACATAAGCTGACGTCATCGCCTACACGAGTTAAAAAAAGTTGGTTTCGGTTCCTGTTTCGAGCCCGCTAGCTCTCAGAAGGAGGGATCGTTGGGTTGACTGATAAATTTCAGAGTTGCACTGCAAGAAATGGGACCGCATAATACATATTCCGAGCACTGAAGACACATTATGTTTTTGCTTTCTTTTGCACCCTGTCGTCCACAGTTAATTTCGCCAATGACATGCGCGTGAAGAAATTGTTACTTTTTTTCAATCGAAGGCTTGCTTAGAATTTCACAGAAAAACAACTCAGTCTAGGCAGCATAAAACTTCTCGCGTCCTAATGATCCCAGAAGAGCGCAAGCCATGACGTCTCCAATCAATAAGGGGACCCTTCAGGTTGTCAGCGTCGCGCTTAAAGGCAGGAAAATTAAGATTCCTTCCTGCATGGAGCTGTACGCGTCTTCCATTAATCCAGCTGTTTTGTTCTGCGTTGGTCTTTTACTTCCTTGTTGAAGGGCTCAAAGAAAGATGAACGCGTGCATACAGATACAGCTCGCTGTTTCACCTAAGACTGTTAGCAATTTTTAAAATCCATGTTCATGCAACATGGAGACTTCTATGCGATAAATCCAAATTGCTTTAGTTTTTTTTTTTTTTGCCCCGACGGCGAATGCTGCCACTTCGACACCTCCTTAACATTGCATGCGCCAGAGACCGATCGAGCGTCCCCGTCTCATTGGCAGGGACATTACTCGCTGCGGTCACTTGGTTGACTCTGTGGTGGCAAACATGAACTAACCGCTTTGGAGGGCGCCGTCGGACCCCCTGTCTATATTACGCCGTAGTTTTTACTCGAGCGCTGCTGCGATTGTGACCAGTATGACTGGTAGAGTTCATCATCCCCACAGTGGTAACGAATTCTACATTTGTCATTGCAGTCCACAGTAATTATCACTGGCAGGCACTTGTAGAATCATGACGGCCTTACTCACGCTTACCCTTGATTAATTTTAGTTCCACTGTAGCAAAACTTCGATGTTAATTAAAATAAAAAATTTCAGGCACAAAAGATGACATGAGGAATTAATGACCACAATGGGTGAATCTGTGCGTCAAACTGTCGAGCTTAATTAATATCTAAGTGTCGCGCAATTTCCAGCTGAATGATTGCAAGGCTGATTCCCCGATCAGCTGATGATGATGATGATGATGTCCTCGGGCTGAATGGCACATACCCACGGCGGGGGATTACAAAAAACCTCAACTCAAACGAGCTTCTTCTTCTTTAACTGTGCCTCACGGCCCGTGCCACGTGCCAGCACATGCCCCCCACGGAGGCTGAGACGATGAAGAAGTGTCGAGTGTCGCCGGTCACCGTCGTCACTGTCGGGCCTCCTCTGGAAATGGACCACGACGGTCACCGCAAGAGCTCCTCGTCGCCCCAGCAGCCGACGCCGCTGTCGTCGTCGCCCGAGCTCCTTCTGGGCGGCCAAACGAACTTTGCCGGGGTGCACAAGCCGCCGCGCGGACGGCACAACATCGAGGACACCGACGACGAAGGCGACGTGCGAAGGTATGCGCTGAACGTTGCGAATCGGAGGCTACGCTTTGTTAACCGCGACTGAGACGTGTCCCCGCCAAGGCGAGAACCCAGAGTATAATACCAGAGCGCTCTAGACACCTTAAGACTAGTTCCCCATAGAGTCGAGCCTTCGTGATGCACCCGATAGATGGCGTCGCTGCTTAATCAATGTTAAGTCGTGATTAAGTGGTCATTGATTAACCACCATTAGCGGAAAATGTCTCCGGTGTTCGCGTCCGGCATGTGAAGCCTCGGGGGAGAAGAGACAACGTGGAGAGTTGGAAAGGACTGGGAAGAGGGAAGGAGATAGGAGGGAGAGTCAGGGGAAAACGAACAGAAGGTGAGTCGGTAGGAGGAGACGGGGGGGTGGGGCAGTGGCGAGAGGGCATGCCATGGCACACGGTGATTGATAGGCTAGATCACCCCACCCGCCGCCGTCATGGTGGAACACTGTGCCGCATGATTTGCGCTGATCGTCTGTTTTTTCTTTATTGCAGCGACAGCTGTTAAGAGCACATTTTCCGGTTCCGCGGTGTCGTCGGTGGCATAACACCATGCCATGCCACGGCCGCTAGATACAAAGCGCATCAAGCGGCCGTGGCAATGCTGATTAGTCAGCACGCAGTTACGTCGCGCATGACGTCACTGCCGTAACGCGCCAGGGCAACGCTCGCCACGTTGAGGTGTCTGGAAACAGTGACATCACGGACACTCTTCCAGAGAAGGCAAATAACGAATATACGTTTAATTATAGTTCACCGCCTCAAGCAGGTGTAGCTGAATTTCTCGTTACACAGAGTTAATCGCTCTGAGAGTGTTAACCTTTCGTGAGGAATATTTCAAGGGCTGAAGATACGGACGAAGGCGAACACTTCAGGCGGACAACGTTAAGACAAACGTCCATTTCTTGTGTGGTTGTCTTGCTGCCGTCATCTTGTTCCGTCTCAGAGCAGTATGCCCGCTACCCTGATCAGTTCCTCTTTTCCTGTATGCTCCACGGGAAACCGGGAGACTTTATTCACATCCTCCTCATATGCCCTACCTTCCCACACCTTCCATCCCCAACCGCGCAGGAGTCATACTGGGAGACCCACCTGGCCATGGAGCTCTGCTGCTGCTGACCAGCGCCGAATAATACCGACGCTTTAAAGCGGATTGCCCTCCAAGGGCTGTCCTTTGCCCTTTAAGGGCAGCCCCCTAAGGGTTGCCTCGTGCCACGTAAGGGGAGGGGGGAGGGGTAGGGTTTGCCCCCTCTGCATTGCTTTGCAATCCAATTGCTACGGAAGAAAAAAAGTGCATATAGTATTCAGATAACATTATCCAGAGTTTCTTGCAGTGCCTCCTGTCTAGTTTCCTTTCCTTTTTCTGTGCGTGTGTAAAAACGTCACGACCGAAGGGCGAAAGAGAACCGCGCGTGTTCACAGGCCATCCGAAGGGCTGTCGCCGCGCAAGCCATCGCTGGACGCGCAGCCGCGGTCGCCTGAAACCCCTACGGAGGTGTCGGCGACCTCGACGACGCCTCGGCACAAGCGTAAGCGCAAGGGCCGCAAACCGCACCGATCGCCCTCAGCGCACGCCATTACGTCAGGCTGCGACTCCACTTCACCCGGCCCGGCGAGCCCCCAGTCAGCAGGCGCCGTCGACATGCCGGGGCTGCAGTCCGCCGAGGTCGGCCAGCCGTTGGCCGTGGTCCGCACACCCGATCAAGTAGATATACACGGGTGAGAAGAGGCGTGCGTATACTGATGACTGAGCTGCTTACCGGGATGTCTTGAATTCTTCGCCGTCTGGTGGTTGAAACCTGTGACACTGTACTCTATACCTCACAGATTGTTCGCAGTGCAGTGAAAGCTACGGGCGCGAGGCGAGGGCTTCCACGTGTCACGCTGTAACGAGCCAACTTGACAAATCTGGAAGCCATCGCCCCGCGCTCGTAACTGCATTCCACTGCGAACTGATGGAGTACTATATCCATGGCCAACATTCCTGGGACAAAAATTTTGAGCCCCGCGCAGTGGTTACGGCGCTCGGCTGCTGACCCGAAAGACGCGGGTTCGATCCCGGCCGCGGCGGCTGACTTGCGATGAAGGCGAAATTCTAGAGGCCTGTGTGCTGTGCGATGTCAGAGCACGTTAAAGAACCCCAGGTGGTCGAAATTTCCGGAGCTCTTCACTACGGCGTCCCTCATAGCCTGCTTTGGGACGTTAACCCTTTCAGGCGCCATTTTTTGTTTTTACCGAAATGAATTATTTTTTTCACCTACGTAGTATATTCAGGACTCAATAATGGGAATTTGTTCGTTTTCGAACGTGAAAGACCAGCAAGTAAGCTTTTACAACGATGTGAATTCCGTTCAAAGTGTCAGATTTATTAGAAATAATAACATCGAAATGTCCTCATGTGTCAGGTAAACATCCAAGGGATCATGGAATCGCTTTGTGCTTCGAAGATTAACATTACGCTCGAAATTGAGCAAAAACAATCGATGTTTTCACTCCCGGCAAAATCTGTCTGCACAAAAACGGCGGACAAAGTGCTACGCAGCTCACTCTTATGTGAAATATTATTCACTGCATTCGCTACATGATACAAAAAGCAACTTATTTGCAGCAAGAAGGGTGCTCAATGTGACTGAAATAATGAGATAATTGTTAAGTGCTCCAGTTTCTCAGAAAAAGCTGTAAGTTTGCCGCTTACACAATTGTGTACAAAGCGCCTGAAAGGTTTAAACCCCAATAAACCAACCAAACCAACCAAAAATTTTGAACACTGGAATACTGTAAGGCAGTGTTATCGAAATAAGGAAGGAAATGATCATTCTTCCGCTGTGCAGCAAAATCTTTCCTTTAGAGTATTTCCATGACTCGCAACGTCGACACCTACAACGCAGGCACCGGGTTCTCACGCGGCCTTTCACGTTATCGCGTTAAAAGAGCTCAAAAGAGCGACGCCTCCGATCTATGCCCATTGACTGTGCTAGTGGCTCAGCCGTCTGGTGTCACCGTACAGGGAGTCCACCAAAGCGCCGCCCGGTCTCGCCAGACACCAGGGCGTCGAGGAACTGCAGGCCATCGAGCAGCTCCGCCAGCGGAGGAGCCCGTTCCGGGGGGAGAACACGGTGAGTGGCGCAGTTTTGGCATCTGCAGCACTTAACTCAAGTCGTGGCGTGCGAACGTCTCCATCAAACACTCTCGACTTCCCCTTGAGCGTGTACAGGCGTGATAGCTCCCAACAAGTAGGCTAACCCTCCCCAAGTTTTTCTGAGTCTCCGGCAACCTATCAGACAGTTTCGCTGGCTTCTGCAATATATGCTTCTATGATTTCAAATCAAATCAAATCAAATCAAAGGTTTATTTTTTGCACTCCATACAAAGATATGCAGGACGCAGGGACAAAAAAGCTTGTCAGAAGACAGCTTGACAGGGCCCCTGCGCCCTTACAAATTGCTGGCGTACAGTGCAACAAAAAGCATCGCTAAGGACTGAAACAACGTGACATAATTACTACAATCAAAACGAAATTAGGTACACAAAAGAACTGCTACAAAGATTTAGTTGTTTTGACCTTGAGGAGTGATCGGTTGCAGACACATTTATTCAAAATTTAGCAGATACGCCTTAAGTTCGGCCGGTTTCATGTTGTATACATTTACATCTTTTGAGATTAACTCATTTAGAAGCCTGCTTATACGATTTTCAGTGCTGTTCCACCCCTGACTCGTCCTATAAAACGGAACCAACCATGATTCCTGGTTCCGAAGAGAATATTGCACGTCAGGAGGCCGTTTCAGATTAAACAGCGATAGATATGCCATATTATTGAATTTCAGTCATGTCTTATATCGCATTATCAAACGGTGGCTGTATAATTGGGATGCCCAATTATACTAAGACTTCCCAACTAAGACCTCCGGCCTTTTATATTGCCTACATTAACCTACAATGAAGGCTTCCATGGCGATAGTGATGCCCCAACGTACAGCCTACTGGTCGTCGACCCCTGCCATCGCGTACCTCGCGGAAGTTAGAGCGTACAGCGTGTGTCGTACTTAAAGGGAACACGGCAACGCGCGGCCCGGCGCTCCGGCCAGCGTCGCACGGCCGCTGAAGCTGGCGCAGGCGCAGAAAGCTCGAGAGGAGGAGCCTCCTGTTAACTATTACTCGTGCTCCCTCTAATTATGGCACATACTGTATGTGCTCTGCCCAAGCGATCGCCACGTTTGGGAGACATAAGGCCTAGCGTTACATGGGACGAGGGATGCAGGCAGTCTTCGTACCGCCTGCGCAGTGCAGGTTTCTGTACAAATTTACTGGCACACCCGGCGTCAGAAGTTTACGGAACACACGAGTCGCTCGAAAGAAAGCTATTTCCGTATACTGACTCAGCACACAGCCTGAAAAGGGCAAGCATTCTGCAAATGTCCCGCCCTAATTTGCAGGCTACTCTTGCTTACTGTATAATGCACAAGATTCGCCTTTTTCGCGACTACTATATGCCTCGTAAATATTTGACGTCTAGTAAGCATATTCTGTATGGCATTTCCAGGACCAAGCAGGTGTGGTTAGGAGTTATATTTTATAGAAAACAAAATGTAGCAAATTTACTTTCTTTAGTGGAAGATCTAGAACATTACTTGAAATAGAAACTATGCACTCCAAAACAAGAAACGCGCAAGAAAATGAAGGAATTGTAGGTTTCAAACCCAAAGAAAAAAGAAGCAAGCTACAAATACACTTCAGAAGTCGCCTTGTAAATTCTATATGCTGCTTCAGCAGAGGGAAAGCTGACTTTTACGGCGGGCAAGCGATCTCTATGTGCGATTGCGCCGGGTAACAAAGCATCCAAACGTCAATAGACTTATTTTATTGTGGATAGCTCCTGAGGAATGCTAAAGGGACCCTGAACTTGAAGCGACCGGATTTTCGAAGTGTCCGTGCTAAAACAGGTACATAAACATTACCCAACAAATCCTAATTCCTAAGGGAGTAATTACTCATTGGCATCCACCCAAGCGCAGCCATATACGGCTACAAAGGCAAGCTATAAAGCTTTCTCATAAACTTCGTAGTTAAAGAAAAAATCGTCATAGTCCGGGGTTCGAACCCGGGCACCACCGCTTCACCGGAGTAGCCGCTCTACCAACTGAGCTAACCGGGACTTTTTGTCTTTATTGCCTGTTTGACAGATTACAACAGATCACAAACATATGTTCTGCGCTGCACTCTCAAACATCAAGAGCGGACATGTGTTTCACTCGCGTGAGAAAATCAAAACTGTTTCAGGGAACACAACTCTCCCATCAACTCAATAACTTCATCTCCAAAACATAGCTCCTTGTACACTTCACGTAGCTTAAATACGTTTTCTTTGAAGTAATCTCGGAACAGACCGCGCATCTTCATCGCAGTGTCGTACAGCCATCCTGCTTTGCCAAATACTGCGCAGGCGAAGAAGGAAAATTACATCATATTTATAAAGATTCGGCTCAACGTCCAGGAATCGTATCCCATACGGCGTCAGGGGTAAGTCTTTCTTTATTGTACACTGGAGCACGTACGACAAATCTACTCAACCTTGGGGGATTGCCCTAAACACTTGACCAAACCATAATTCCACGAGAGATTTTGAAAGGAGCGGTATTTTGTGAGCGTGAACACACAAAATACCCGCTTTGAGGAACTTCAATTAGGGTGAACCCTTGGTCATCCACGCTGGTCTCGTCGCTACGCGCAGAACAAAGATGGCCGCCCGTCACCAGGCGTCGGGCGCCACCCGCGCCGCTCCCCGACGGCCAACAGCAGCCCGGGCACCCCGACCAGGCTGGCAGGCAGGCGCTCCCCGCAGGCCGACCTGCGCCGCCTGGCGGGCAGCCTGGACCTCACCTCGTCGCCCGTGCCCACCCCGCGCCACGACATGGCCGCGTCGCCTCAGCCCAGGCCCAGTCCGTCGGAGATGACCGAGTGCCCCTTCTCGCTGCCGCCGGACGTCGGAACGGGATTCCTGGTGTGGTGTCCACAACACTGTTTCATCACCATCGTCATCACCTTTAGCAAAGTTATGCCTAGAACGGCATTCAGCAAATATACTGCACTCTAAACAGAAAGGAATACAAGGGGAGTAAGCTGTCCTTTAGCGCACCCCCTTTTAAGGGAGTGCGCTTATGTGCTGCTTATTCCCTTTTTCACTCCCATATACGCGTAATTGTGTTTTAAGTGTACTATACTATACTTCTAATGCGTATACGTTCTTAAATAATTCGAGAAAAATCTATTTCAATCGGTTTTCACGACAGCGAATATATACGCTGCCTGTACACTGCACATACGTATATCCTCATTACCCCTATTTGTTTAGCTGGAGCCCCCCGTGGCCTCGTCCAGCCAGGCGCCCGTGATGGACCAGCGCAAGTTCCGGCTGACACGCACACGGTCCCTGCCCGACCTGCGCCAAGAGGCCGCAGCGCCAGAGTTCCTGCGAAACCGCCTCATACTGCAGACCGACGACACGGTAAGAGCCGCCGGTGCCCGCCATCACTACTCTGTCGTGCAGTCACGATTACTACAAGCTCTGCGAGAGTCATCAGTGCCCGCTGAATACAGCAACGTGTATTCAGCAGACACATATGACTCTCGCATGCGTCCCGCAACGTGGAGATGTTCTGCGCTGTGCTGTTTTGCCTCAGTACTCTGCCCTCCCTGTGCTGTTTGGCCGTGCTGTTTCTCAGCGACAGCTGTATTGTCGAACGTTCTTCGAGCGGCCGTCGTTGTCGGTGTCGTCCGCGCACGCCGCACCCCATGACCGCTTACTGCACCCACGGCTACTCCAACACAGTCACCGCACTGCGGTTTTCGCAGATCGTTGGCAGCAGTGGCGAGCACCACGCTGACTTCAGTCAAGACTAGACAAAGAAGGTCACGTGACACGTATGTCACGGAGTGACTAGCACTGGTGGGCGTTGCTGCGCGCATCCACAAGCGCGCGGTTTTCGATTGTCATGCCAGATGGACAAAATTCGTTGCGCCACTGCGCCGCGGCTGACAGCGTTCTCGAAACTGAAAAATGACACGGCTGTTACTACTGCTCTGGTACAAAGCCACAACTGCACAAAGAACAGTCCGAAAGTGAACCATTATAATTTATGTACGTGAAATTTCTGTTCGGGCCCGAATCAACGGCATGGATGCATTTTACTCTTTGGAAATGTTTATTAACAAGGTTAAGTTGCGGATGATTGCATACGTGCATGCAGTCCTGAGTATACATCTTGCCTCTGTCTGCCTCATCTTCCTCCCCAGGGTTGCTGGTCGCCTTCCTCGCCAAAGTTGCCAGACGACTGCACTCTTTCCGCTGCGCGCGCTTGCCGAGCATCATGTAGCGGAGGCTAGCTATCATTTAGTTAGCCAGCCTACTTGCTATCCCGATTCACCGTTTTCCTGGCGTTCTGAAACAGTATGGCGCCAGGACGGTCCCCCAAGCGCCCTTTAGTAAGAGAAGGCAACTGGAACCATTTGAACAAGGATCTACAACGGGGATCCTTGTATCATCCAGTGGCAGGTTATAATGCCCTCGGTGTACATTGTTATGTCCGCCCCAGGTGTACCTCCCGTTCATCCTGCGCAAGGAGTACGTGATCCGCACCAAGCTGCGCGTCTCCTTCAGCCTGCTCAAGCCTCCCGTGGTGAAGCGGTCGCACAGCGAGGGCTACATCACCGACGTCACCTTCCTGCAGCAGGCATACTGCAACATCTGGGAGGACACCGACACCGAGGTGGAGGTGATGTACGCCCCTTCATATCAATGCTTACAAGCACGCGCCCTGTCCATCGGCGCCCTTATATCTGCGCGGTACCGTGAGCTTTCGCCGTGGCCTCCTGGCTCCTCCGCAACAGTCTATTTTTCTGTATAGTGTGCCGCAATAACAACTGCTAACGTTTAGGCTTCTTGCGTAAATCACGGAACCGAGCGATATAAGCATAAACGTTGTCAATTTTCCCAAATCTCCGTCCCCCTCCTTTCTTCCCCAGGTCGTGTCGTCGCCGTCGATGTCGTCCGCGCATGCGACCCCCCCCCACACGCACACGCACGCACGCACACGCACGCACACACACACACACACACACACACACACACACACACACACACACACACACACACACACACACACACACACACACACACACACACACACAAACACACACACACACACACACACACACACACACTTTATGCGCCTACATCAAGAACCTACAC
This sequence comes from Amblyomma mixtum, assembly GCF_055824585.1. Lineage (NCBI taxonomy): Eukaryota > Metazoa > Arthropoda > Arachnida > Ixodida > Ixodidae > Amblyomma > Amblyomma mixtum. Next base: position 116,258,415 of record NC_143020.1, on the reverse strand, counting down.
AGCCGCAAACGGCCGCAGCCCTGTAGTATACCGTATACATCCCTAGAGCCCCATAACCCAGCATAAAGTTTCTAAACACTCATCATTTCGCATCGCTGAAATTCGCATCACCACCCCAGGTGGTCGAAATTTCCGGAGCCCTTCACTACGGCGTCTATCATAGCCTTAGTTACTTTGAGACGTTAAACCCCATAAAAGAAGAACCCCAGGTGGTCGAAATTTCCGGAGCCCTCCACTACGGCGTCTCTCATAGCCTTAGTCGCTTTGGGACGTTAAACCCCATAAAACCAAACCATAAAACCAAACCAAACCCCATAAAACAAACAAACAAACCACAAGTATAAACGTTCGGTATTTCCCTTTTTCGCCACCGACGACGCAGCTCATCCGATTTATCGTATGAAAGGGTACCCAGGGTGACTGCGTGCCCTCTCCTCGCAGGACTCCGACTGGCGGGTGGACGAGGGTTGCAACTTCTTCGACCTCTGCTACTTCCGCTGCAAGTGCTGCAAGAAGCGCCTCAACCCGACCACCGCGTGATGATATACATTGTTTAGCGGTGCTCTGTAGATTTCCTCCGATACGCGGTTGGTATACACAAAACGCAAGCCTACATGGCAGTAAACGATTCGTCCTCCAACGCACTTCCTAATAAAGGCGAAATGTGCTCCGCGGGGGAGTAAATTTTCATATGGACAACATGAACTGGTGGGCGAGTTGGTCTGACATGTCTAGTGAAGCAACGCAACGGCACAAGGCCAAGGGAAGAAAAGGACAAACACAGCGCTGATGTGTTTGTCAGCGCTGTGTTTCTCCTTTTCTTCCCTTGGCCTTGTGCCGTTGCGCTGCTTCACTAGATTTCATATGGAGTTCCTGTGTCACGAATGTGGTGGGACTTTAAATCCGGCTGTGGGAAAAGACCGTCAGGCCTTCAAGTGAAAGGTAAACATTTTTAGGCACGTGTTCCCGAGTGTCATGTGTCTAACACGGTGGGTCGTCGCGCATTTAAATGGCTCCTTGGTGGGAACAGCCGAAATAACAAAACGCAGACACAGAAAGGAACACACACAACGTAGACGAAGCTCAGTTTTCTACACTTTTAACACATTTAAATGGCATTTAAAAGCCCAACAAGAAAGCTTGCTATGCCTTTTATCACCCCTGATTAATGATTATGCCTCAAAAGGCCAAGGAACAGTTCCGAAAACATTACTCATAAGCCTGAAGTCTCATCTTTTATTACCGTGCACTATGTAGATTGCTATATCTTGTTGGGCCCCAAGAAAAATGAAGCAATCAATTGCAGTATTCACCCCAGAGCAAAGCTTTCATTACGTGGTTTCGTTGATTATGAAAAATGAATGCTATGTTATGTTAATGTTAGTTTATGTTGTGTTATGTTTTTCATGTTTTACGATATGGTGTAGTGCATAATACGGTATGGTATGGTATGGCATGGTATGGTATGGTGTTGTATGGTATGGTATGGTATGGTATGGTATGGTATGGTATGGTATGGTATGGTATGGTATGGTAAGTGGGGTTTAATGTGCCGAAGCTCGGAGGGCTCCGGGTTATGATTTACATCACGTGGGGTTCCTGAACGTGCACTGACATCGCACAACGCATGGACTTCCTGCAGTGGGCGTAGCCAGGCTGATGATGATGATACCGAAAAGGGAGCACAAATGCACCGAGCGAATGTGCTCCTTTATGTCGGCCCGGTGTCGGTGCTTTTAACGAGCGTAGCTTTCACGAGCTGACACCTACACTTAAAAAGACGTGCACTCTCCATAATGCGACGCTTGACACATCCATGACACTAGGGACCATGCAGTGCCTGTTTGCGTCACGCTAACAGGGGCGAGAAAAAGCAGCGTTGGCCACTTCAGTATACTGGGCACTAGTCCCGAAGCTTGGAAAAGCTCCCAAAGCAGTTCGCTTCATCAACGGCGCGGACTTCGACTGGTGGCTGCACCATGAGAGATATTGGAGAGTTTTAACATAGCGCGATCTATGATCCGCTGCCGTGATCTACTTCTGCGGGGCACCATTGAGAGTGCGCAGATCGCCCTGAGGCCGCCAGATGGCGCCAGGTGCTGGCACGCTGCGCTGAAGCGTCGGGATTAGAGATGTGAAGGCCTGAAAAAAACACTGCAATTTTGGAAAAAAAAACGGTTTCTTTCGTTTTTTTCAGACGAGGGAAAATGGAAAAAAACATTGAAAATTTCACAATGCAATTTCAAGGTTTTACGATTGCTTGCTTCTAGTTTAGGTTTTTGTTTTTGCTTTGAAAACAATTACAGCGTGCATCGTTGAACGATTGGAGGGCAGTCGTCATCACCGGTGCCAGGTCGTACTTTTTAAAACGTTCGTGCTACGAGTACGCGGGTTGAAGGCCAGGTCGCATATAAGATCCAGGCTTGACTTAAAAACACACTAATACTTGAACTCACGGCTGAAGTAGAACAAAACGGCTGCAAATTCTACAGCGCTACACACACGGCATAAATAACATAGGCTGCTGTGCATATAAGCGGTTTTAGCCAAATACAAGCCTAGCTTCTTGATTTCCAACGTAGCACAGTACAGAACAGTGGTCTTCAGCGAAGCACGTGACCCCATCTACCTCGTGGCAAGGCTTTGACCCCAACCAGTCGCTAACTCGTCTGGCTTGCCAACTGCTGCAGATACCACAGTCATCCGCCAGCTGCGAACAAACTGGTCACGTTTCGCAAACGTCCATGCAAGGATTCGCAACAGGCTTTCAGGGGAACGCGTTCGAAAGCTTGTGTATGTGCAGTCGAACCTAACTGTGGACATAGCTTCAATCCATGCTGCTGCGCGTAGTGCCGTACCCAGCGACAGTGACTCCGAGTCCGATATGGAGTGACTTATAGATCAGTTTTCATGTTCCCTTTCTCGGTGCAATAGAACAAGAAATTCATTCCACAAATATGATATTTATACCTCCATATTCGCATGAAATGCAAATCATTATTTATCTTCTCGGTGCAATAGAACAAGAAGTGCGTTTCACAATATGACATCTATAACTGCATATTCGACTGAATTTCGGAGCATTATTATTGGTTGTTGTGCTATTGCAAATAAATCTTTTTTTGTCATATTTTGCAAAATTTCCAATTTTTCATGAAAAAAAAACCCTGAAAAAAACGTTTTTCACGCCAATCAAAATTTCTTGAAATTTTGCATCTTTAGTCGGGACCAATCAGCGCGTGCGCACTGGCGGCGCGCGGAAACAGCCTGCGGTACGGGATCGCAAATCGCGCTATGCTATAACTTTCTGCAGGGCTTAGAGTATACCGTCCCCTGCCACTGATTACCGTGACCGCTAGTAACCAATGCGCATGCGCAGAGGCGCAGGCATCTGGCGTGCGCATTTGCGGCTGGCGGCCGCGGTAAGCGGTGGCGGTCAACCTCTTTGCTTTTCTATGTATGCAAATAAACCTCCTCAAGTATGTGTGTGAGGGGTGGGGGGAAGGGGGTAGGTGCGTGAGCGCATAATTTATTAGCCGGTTCAAACTGACATTCGCAAGGGCTGCTGAGCGTATCCAGCCTGCATACAAATACATCCCTCATTCCAACCGCCTTTACACCTGCCCCATTCACCACATCCGGGATAAAGAAGAAAAGGTCAAAGATACGGATTAGATTGTGATCTGCATTTAGAGATCAGTGGCGGGCAAGACACCAAACAGCACATTTATCTATAATAATTGTGCCGCTATCTTCCCGCATAAAAACAAAACGTCGCTATCGGTCGGCCGATAAGTTGTTCGTCGAACTGCAGCAGCGACACTGGAATGGTATGCGGGAAGCCTCAATCTAAAAGCGTCGCCCGGCGTGTACGCAGTGAACAGCGCGACAGGCGTTCTTCAGATAGGGGAAGACAGCCTCCGCAAAACACAACCGGCGGATAACTTTTGCTGCTTGCTTCCTCGTCGTTGGCCTCGAAGGTATGTGTCGCAGCCCTCATACTTAACCACTTGCGATCACAGTTCGATGATTGATTGTCCTTGTTGTCCGAGTAGTGCCCAGTCACGAAAGAGCCTAGTTGGCATTGGCAAGCTAAGTATTGTTTCGGATTGTTTAAGCGGCAAAAAAAAAAAAAAAAAAATACCCGGCATGAACACCGGAAACAAGTTCGTGGGAGAAGCGCTTAACGTGTCCTTTCTGGGGTCCATGGTACGCTTATTTTTCATTAAACTATACGTATTCCAAACCAAAAACCGCAGCCGGTAGGAAACCACCACGGCCGTAAATACGAACCTCATTCAAGGGCAGGCTAGTTGGTTCGTAATGCCTACAGGAGGTGGAAGCAGCGAAAACGGACGCGGGACAAGAAATAGGAGGCACACACACACAACATCACTGGTACACAGCACCACACAACGCAACAATACCGAACACCAGCGGTGTCGCATGTGTGCCTCTTATTTCTTGTCCTGCGTCCATTTTTCTGGTTCCATTTTCTGTGCATTGAATTCATGGGCAGAAGCTCAAATATGTTCACGTTGTTTTTTATTCGCTACTGTCTATGTCGGCCAAAGTTAGAAATAGACAACACTTAAAGCATACCCTATAGCTACACTAAAGGGAAATAGGGAACTATAGGCGAGATAGATTATTGCTCGGGAACGCTAGCGACGTTTTTTCTATTCGGAAAGATGGTTGCTGAGAAAACCGGAAATGAAAGTCCCGAAACCCTTCCAGACTCAAAGCGCCTGGGAAAAATGAATGGCCGTGCTGTCATTTCTAAGACGTCTTTGCAATCCGACCAATCAGAGGCGCCACTTCCAAAGACCGGTAAAGGGGCCTGAAACCGAAAGTCAACAGACTACTGTTCGCAGCGGCAAACTGCAAGTGCAGGCCGCCTCCGCCCCCCACGAAACTCGTACTTGTTACAGTAGAGTCGGCATAGTTGTTAACGCAAAAGTGTTCCGAGGAACAACAACACATTAGTGTAATCAATCAGCTTCTTGAGTCAACGAATTTGCGTTCCTGCAATTTCTATCCCCAGAAATTCTGTTGTGTCAGCCTCATTTTGCATTCCGCTTCACCTTCCATACATTATAGCTTGGTTAGGGTGCTGTACTTGAACACTTATTAAGCCCATGTGGTCGTTTATGTTAATGAACACCCATTACTGCTTCCCCACGTGGAATGCAGTCTGCAGTCTTTCTTAACTGTTTTTACAAAACCAAACGGCAAAAATCACCGTGAAAAAAATGCGCTGCGAGGATTGCCGCCACCGTAATACGCTCTTTTCTACAGCAGACATCCTTCGCCACAATTAGCGCGAGTCGTTTTTCTCTGCATTAAACGAGCGCCTCCGTTACCGAATGCCGATCTTCCTGGACATTGGAGTTACTCTATATGCTACCACCTTCGGTAGCATATAAAGTAACTCTACTCGACATCATGAACTAGCGCCATCTGTCGGCTGCCAGAGTAACACCATGTAACTCAATGATAATATTTGCATTGTGATTGAAGGAAAACTAACAAGTGCAGTGAGCTAGTGCGCGAAGATGGCGATAGTGACGGCCTGCTCTTTCTACGCACTGCAGAATATGACTTATAAATCCTTCGAAAACATAGCGCAAAAAGGACACGGACGACACAGAAGTGGACGGAACAGGCGCTATGTCCCGTCCTGTCCCGTCCTGTAGCGCCTGTCCCGTCCACTTCTGTGTCGTCCGTGTCCTTTTTGCGCTATGTTTTCGAAGAACTGTTACCAACTAGCCCAAACCAAGCTACTGTTATATGACTTATAAAATGCTTCATGCGCTCGCACAGGCTAGCTCTGACAACCGTACGAGATAATTGCGGTGTTTTTTTTATATATTCATCGCCATGCAGCACGTGGTGGCAAGCGCGCTAACTGGAGCCGTTTACTCGGTTTTTCATGGCTTTCCACCATTATAAAAATGGTCTATAGACTGCCTGTAGACTTCTTATAGACTCTACTGCTTTCCTATAGGTATTTCCTTTTGTCTATTCATAGTCAATGAATGTCCATAGAGAACAGTCTACTAAAAATGTATGGCCATAAATTATAGATTGTCTATAGACTGTCTATAGGATTTCTATTACCTATAGACTACTCTATAGGATTTGTCTATAGAAAGCCTATAGATTTCATAGACAGAAGTCTATGGACAGTCTATAGACTGTCTGAAGAAATTTTTGTAAGGGCTTACTCTAGCGCCCGCAGATCCGGGTCATGAGAGGGAAATAACTAGAAGAATAAGAACGGGGTGGAGCGCATATGGCAGGTTCTCTCAGATCATGAATGGTAGTTTACCAATATCCCTCAAGAGAAAAGTATACAACAGCTGTATCTTACCGGTACTCACCTATGGGGCAGAAACGTAGAGGCTAACAAAGAGGGTTCAGCTTAAGTTAAGAACAACGCAGCGAGCTATGGAAAGGAAAATGATAGGTGTAACGTTAAGAGATCGGGAGAGGGCGGAGTAGGTGAGGGAACAAACGCGGGTTAATGACATCCTAGTTGAAATCAAGAGGAAGAAATGGGCTTGGGCAGGGCATGTTATGTGAAGCCAAGATAACCGCTGGTCCTTAAGGTAACGGAGTGGATTCCAAGAGAAGGCAAACGTAGCAGGGGACGATATAAAGTTAGGTGGGCGGATGAGATTAAGAGGTTTTCGGGGATACAGTGGGCGCAACTGGTAAATGACAGGGTTAATTGGAGAGACATGGGAGAGGCCTTTGCCCTGCAGTGGGTGCAGTCAAGCTGATGATGATGATGATGACTCTAGTGCCAAAATTCCCGTCCAGGCCTGGCCGAATCGGAGGTACCAGACGATGGCAGCAGACTTCGAGTCTCTCCTGCTGGGCATGGCGTTACGGTCGGGAGATCCCAACTTTGTGCGAAGGCTTTACTACCGCTCCGACTGGAGCGACGTCGTGGCCGTCAAGGGCGCCCGGGAGGTCCTCATGGGCGTGCAGTACCCGGACGACGCCACTCGCCGTTCGCTCTACGCGTCCTGGCTTCGGGTGTTCGCCTCCAGCAGCTGGCACGACTCCTTCGACGGCCTCATGCTTGAGTGCGTTGCAGCAACGCCCTCTCCGACGGATCCGGGAAAGCCGCTGTTCGCGGACATCTTCAGGGCCCACGACCCTGTAGACCGAGTTCCGCCCAGAGGAGCTGTCCTCAACGTGGCAGAGCTTCCCACCATCTACGAGCGCAAGCAGGAAGAAGTGGAGCCACTGCCTTCGTCGCCAGGGTATCGGCCAGTGGGACATGTAAACATATAGAGCTAATTATAGATATGAAACACTAGAAAAAAAATTACCACGATTGCTTATATTTGAAAAACATAGCGCGAAAAACGAGACACAGAAACGGTGAAGACAGGACACCGTTTCTGTGTCTCGTTTTTAAGGCGAGAGCCTTTAATGCCTCATACTGTCGTTAGCAGACGCTGTCGGCAGACGCGTCGGCAGATTTGTCCGCCTTCCGGCGTCACTGCTTAAAAAGAAACTGCGCCGAGGATGGGAATCGAACCAGAGCCTTTGGAATTTGAAGCGGAGACACTACCACTCCTCCACGAAGGCTTTTTTTTTTCTTCAACATGGTATTTATTACAGTGATGTAATGTTCTATGTACATGAACTATATACAAGCCATTATGAAAACAGTGTTAAACAATACGTATTGAAAAGACCATGCACTAGAAAAGGGGCAATGCAGAGCACATCACTAATAGTAATTGCCACTCCGGTTCGTACTCAGTCTGGGCATACACGTCTCTCAGATTAACAACCATTCGACTGAAGTGAATGCATGGGTTTCATAAATAAAATAAAAGGAATGAAGTGAAGGAAAGGAAAAATAAAAATAAGAAAATAAACGAAAATAAAAACAAAATAATAATCAGAAATGAAAATAAAAATAAAAACAATAAAACTAAAAAAGAGCAAAAAAAAACAAAATATGAAAAATAATAAATAAATAAAAACAAACAGTGCGCCAGGAAACGCTTTCGCCTTGCAGCACTTTAGAGCGCCAAAGTGCACCCTGAATTTTTCGCGCTACGTTTTTCTAAGATGCAATTGCTCCGACTAGCCCAGTTTAGTTTACTTGTGCTGTTGCTTATAATAACTTGTATGCAAATAATATTGTTCTTGAACACATCACGTATCATAAACTAGAGCAGTATTTTCTTTTCCCGACTAACTTTGGCTTTTGCTTTCTTTCTTTTTTAATTGAGAACTGCCCTCGTATAAATGGTATAGTTTATAGACTTCTTATGAACTGTACTGCCTCCCTATAGATATTTACTTTTCTCTAATCACAGTCTATAGACTCTCTATAGACAAAAGTCTTCTAAAAGTGTACGGCTGTAAATCTATAGACGGTCTGCAGACTATCTATTGGATTTGTATTCGCTATAGACAATTATGTAGGATTTGTCTACAGACAGACTTTAGACTTTATAGAGAAAAGCCTATGGAAAGTCTGTAGACTGTCCAAAGGAATTTTTGTAAGGGTGTGTAGCAAAGAGTAATGCTTTTGTTTGTCATTTGTTTTGTTTCTACCTGCTGTTGCATAATTGTGTCTTAACACCCTATAATTGTCGAGTTTACCTGTATTCACTCTACTAACTCATGTTGAAAGCCGCTGTACGTCGCAAAATCTTAAGGCCGGGTGCCCGTGGCGTACCTAAGCTGTCAGGAGACAACCTTTAGAATGGGAACTTCGCCATCATATACTGCATGGCGGCGAAATAAACATTATTATTATTACTATTAGGTTCGTCAACTTCTTGGCTGCCCTGATACGGAAGGGTCGAAGCAGTCGACGGGCCCTTGACGAGGCCGGCCTGATCATCGGCTTCTGCAGCCTGGCGATGGCCGTGGTCGTAGCCAAGCCGGTGAGGGACGTGCAGGACTTCTTGCGAATTCGGATGAAGAAGGCGTTGGCTGCGGCAGTGCCGACCACGTTCGACGGAGACGTTCCTTGTCCCAGCGGAAGGTTCCTGACTGCCCTCGCTCGGAAAGGCCACCGGGGTGTGGTGAAGCCTTACATCGTGCTCCTGGTCCTTGGTCAATACGTGTACCACATCAACAGGAAGGACGAATCTCTCAGGTACACGGCATGCTCGTCACGTTTGGAGCCCTTTTGCAACAGGAACGTTGCCAGGAATTTTTCTAGGGAAGGGCACAAGGTCATTTCTTCTGGATGGAAGGCTCAGACAAAGAACCTGGAGTCCTCCATCCACCCCCCCCCCCCCCCCTCCCCTGGTTACGTGCCTGCTCGCAGACAACTAGGTCAGGAGAGGAAGTAAATGTAGTCCCCACCGGCTCCTAAAAACCATTGATTTACCTACTCCAGCTGTAGCCACAGCGGCGGCTCAGTGGACATGGTGCTGGACTGCTGACTTGAAAGACGCCGATTCGATCACTACCACAGCAGTCGCATGTCGATGGAGGCGAAATGCAAGAGGACCGTGCATTGCGCGACGTCAGTGCACGTTAAAGAGCCCTAGGTGGTCAAAATCACCCTGAGTCCTCCACAAGGCGTTTCTCATAGCTTGAATCGCTTTGGAATGTTAAAAACCATAAACCATCTACTTAGCTCTTTACATCTCAGGGCTTTTTCTCTATCTTCTGCCACACTTCATTTTCTCCTCTCTTGCGTATCGTTGTATAGCTAACTGCGCTTGTAACCAGCCTGACATGTGCCGGCCTTTGAGAACATCTTAAAAGACGTCCCAGCCATTGGGTTCACTTTAATAAGTTTGCGAACACGTTATTAGTTATGCTACTGCTAGTCCTTCTAAGGCATACGAGACAAATGGTTTTGCGATTGTTTCATAACGTTTGGCATAGAGTGCCTCAGAAGCTGAATAGATCGGCTCGCACTAAGATGAGTAACATGTTTCTCACTGTTACCGAAAGCGTTGGTTCAGTAAGCCAGGAAATAATGCAAACTCAACAGAAAGCACCCGGACTTCATGCAATTTTGTCAATTCGAATGATAACGACTCAAAATCTTTCAGCATGTAGGAGTGTGCAAATAGTACTTTTACGAAATTTAATCGGGCACAAATAATTTTCTTTTCCTACCGAATCAAACAAGAATACCGAATCGAAAACGAATCGAATATTTTGGAAGAAGCAAATATTCGTGCAAAACAATTCGTCATGCAAAACAGCGAAATGTTAACTCGTACTTTGCGGTGTGGAGCTATGACGTGCGGTAATGTAGCTACAGCCATCAAAAGACACAACACTCCACGAGGGACTTTAACAAGTTAAACAGTGGGGCTAGTTGGTCCATGATCTGTTTACCTTGTTAAAGCTCCCTTTTAGTGCAGTGAGGCGCTTTCCTACATTCTTCTTCACAGCGTATTGTTTTCCTTACGTCAGCTCCATCCTGTGTAAACGCTGTTTTCACGAAACTGTGTTATAGTCCAATGCTTAGGGTAGACCTCGTGTACGGCTGTGTTTGCTTGAATTCTAGCGAGCACTTACTTCCTTATTTCTAATCCACACCACATTGGGGGTTACCCTAAACATTAGAGTATTGTCTTAAACTGCATTACCTGTCTCAGAAATTTTTAGACAGTCTATAGACTGTCTATAGACTTCTGTCTATAGACGAATCCTAGAGAACAGACTATAGGCAATGCATATGCTAAAGACAGTCTATAGACAATCTATAGATTTAGGGCCATACACTTTTAGCAGACTTTTGTCTATGGACTTAACCTCCCTGCCTTTCCTCTTATTCCTTCTCTTCCTCCATTTGTCTATGGACAGTCTATACACTATAAATAGACAAAAAGAAATGTCTATAGGAAGTCAGTAGTGTCTATAAGAAGTCTAAAGACTGCCTGCCGATCATTTTTGTCAGGATTCCGCAATACCTTTTCCAGAGCTGACCAGAAATTCCTCGAGGAAGCCTTCCTGACGCCAGCAAAGTTCGGCAACCTCGAGGTCGTCGAGCTCCTCTACAACGTGCAGGAGCAGACCGGACTCCCTGCAGCAAAGCTGAACAGGATCCTCAGGGAGTGCGACGAAGAAACCGTCTCGAAGACTTGCGACCGCGTCGACGTCTTCATCGAAGGAGCGGAGAAGCCGACGCAGAGGAGCAGGCCCTGGTGCCGCTCGTCCAACTACTACTTCTTCGCGGACCTGGACTTCGACCAGAACGTGGACTACGCCATGAGGCTGTTGGCGTTTCTCGCACCGGACCCCAACGACCACCGGTGGCAGAGGAAGGAGCTCGCGAATGCGTCCGGGCCACGCACCAGGCAGGCTCGACTTTGGGCCAGGAACTTTAAGCGTTCCCTGCGCAAGGGCATATACGGAGAGCCTTCCAAACAATGTTGCAACTAGCAATGCTGTGAAAGGGACAGGCTAGTTTTTGAGCGATAGCGCTAGAGCGGACGTTCGGAGGAAAAGCCGCGCGCGTTGTCACACTAATTCAGGATTGGTCGAGATGCTTGTGATGTCACACGTTTATCTGTGGAATGAAAATGATTAAAACTGGAGTTAAATTGTGATTATGAGGCCGTAGCATGATTAAAGTGTCGTTATGACATACAACAATGCTAAATAAATTAATTGCCCTGAAAAGAAAATTGGGATAATTAGTTGGAAATGGAACCCATTATTCTTTGGCTGTGGGTCAGACATTGAGGCACGCTCTTTCGATCTGGTTAAATAGCGGCCTAGTGTATCCTGTGGTGTGTCACGTCGCCTGATTTTTTATATATTTATTAGTTACCTGCATCGCCCCGCAGGGCATTACAGCAAAAGGGGGTACAGCCTTCATTAGAGGTATAAAACAATTATTGCAGTGCATGGAAAAATGCATCATTAGATGTGATACATACAATGCTAGATGGCAAACTGTTCCAGTCTCGAACAGTTCTAACAAAAAAAGAATAACGTAAGACGTCATCCTTGCAAGAAAATTCCCTGACCTTCAAGCAGTGGTCCAGTCGCTTTGATATATAATGAGGTGCCTGGATATATTGTTCGCGGTTTATGCCAGTTTTCGAATGATAAATCTCATGGAAAAATTTCACTCTGATGCACCTTCTACGGTCCTTCAACTCTTGCCATATAAGTTTTCGTTTGCTTTCCGTCATATTAACTTGCCGATTATAATTACCAAGAACAAATCTAACAACCCTATACTGAATTTTCTCTAATTTTCTTACACACTCAGATGTGTGTGGGTCTCAGCAAGCACATCCATATTCAAGTATTGAGCGCACATGACTGAAATACAGCTGTGTTTTTAAGTGTTAGCTAAGGAGTGTGTGTAACTAGGAAGAAGGACTAATTAAAAAAGAAACTAGTAAATAAACATTAACGCTGTCCTGTCATACCTTTAAGGCGGAGCTTAAGCGTCCCTCTAATTTTGTAATAATTGAAGGAGTAGAGACACAAATTTTGTTGCGTTTTTCTCCTTTGTAACGATGCAGAAGACGGTATACATGGATCACCGTACATTCGCCTGCAAACGACAAATAATTTAAAACTGAATTCATTATCTTGTGCTGTTCTGGTTTCGACAGCCGAACAATGACTGTGACGTCAAAGTTCTATGTAAGCCGCGCCAGGCAGGAAAAAACCGCGGTGTAATCGTTGATTCGTTGGTGTAATTCACTACCGCGCTTAAGCCGGCCTGGTTTGAGACCCGGAATGACAACTATACCGCAGTTTTTTCATGATATACGCGAACGTAGTAATCTTTGACGTGACAGTTATGTTCGGCTGTTGAATCAACACGCGAGATTAAATTAAATTTTAATTTCTTTGCCCGTCGCAGGCGAATGCGTGGTAATCAATGTATACCTTCTTACGCATGATTACAAAGGAGAAAAAAAAAACAGTACAAAAAAGCTTCAAATACCTCTCGTGTGCGCTTATCGTACCGAAATTGAACTGTGGCAGCAACCCGCTACTTTCGATGCTAATGTACCGACAGCACCGCACTGCTGAAACTAACCTAGGTAAACAGGTGACAGCATCGACACTTACGTTCTTGTAGCCCGTGCAAATTTCTCGTGGTCACAAAATTAGTTCTGCCCTCATGGTTACCATCGGACAGCTTAGCATGGACATGTGACAAACGACCACGCGCAGAAGCCTCCAAGACATGTGAGTGAGCTGCGACTGATGCAATATACCTGCAGGTGCTTGTATCATTTTCAGCCATAGGCAACCCACACTATTTTCGAAAATTTCATCAAGCCACCATCAGAAAGCCCAGCTATGCATCTCGGTGGCCGCTGGCACGTCCTAAAGACTTTAGAGCCCGGCTGTATACATTACCAGTATTATCTTTTGAAGACAATCCATCTGTGAGTGGCCCAGCCTAGATATCCGTTTACTGAAAATAACTATCGTTTCTCAGCATATACCTACTTGAAACAGTGCGGGCAAGGGCTACCAGCAATACTCCAGGCAAACACTCAATGTTTACGTATATATCCTTGAAGAAAATTTAAAAAAAAGAAAGACGGCGTATGACGGCCATAATCGCTTTGCACTAATACATGAAATGTAATGAACCAAAAAAAAAGACTACATCAAAAATTAAGGAACTAAAATAAAAAAGACTACACCAACACTTAAGGAACTAAAAATGCTCATACATGCTGCACAGAGTAGCAACCGCTATTTCCCAGAGTTTCTAAAGAGCTGTGAAGTCTCTCACCGCGCGTACCTTTATAAGAATAAACCACGGTGTCGACGGCGCCTCCGACTCCTGACGCAACGGCCAGCGCTTCAGTTTGCACGTGGAAGCAGCGATGTCATTTCGTGGTGAAGGACGCTCACCTTACTGAGCTTACCTTACCTTACTTCACTGCTCCAGAAAAAGAGCTTGTCATAGAATGCAGCAGTACACAAGCAGAGAGGTCAGTGAATCTACGTAGCGCATGCCTTTTGCAAGGAGGCCAGCTGGTTTTGAAGTGAGGGACTTCCGGCAGAAAGCTTCCGGTCATTGCCCATGGCTGACATCCTAGCCCCGGAATCGACAATTCCAGACCTTTCTTGGATGCCAACTTAAACCCAAACGAGATAAGCCACACGTCGACTCAGAGCATTTGCCTCGTCGCTGACCAAATTCAAGTGGCGATAGAAGTCGCACCATCAGTCCAAGAGGCAAACCGAATAGGCATAGAAACAACAATCATATGTGACTCCCAACCAGCGTGCACGGCTTTCCATGTGGAGAAATAGGTAGACAAGCCTGACGGATTATGTAAATGAAGGACAGAGACATCTCCGGAACAGACAAAATTTTATGGACATCAGCACACATGGGCTTGGCAGTGAACGAGGTCGCAATCCGGGCCACTCGAGGCTACATACCCCGAGAGGTTCTGGATAGGCCCCTGCAGTTCATCACCATCATTATCAGCCTGACCACGCCCACTGCAGGGCAAAGGCCTCTCCCATGTCTCTCCAATTAACCCTGTGCTTCGACAGTTGCGGCCACCGTATCCCCGCAAACTTCTTAAACTCATCCGCCAACCTAACTTTCTACCGCCCCCTGCTACGCTTTCCTTCTCTTGGAATCCACTCCGTTACCCTTAAGGACCAGCAGTTATCTTGCTTGTCCAAGCCCATTTCTTCCTCTTGATTTCAACTAGGATGTTATTAACCCACGTCTGTTCCCTCACCCACTCCGCCTGCTTCCCATCTCTTAACATTACACCTATCATTTTTTCTTTCCATAGCTCCCTGAGTTGTCCTTAAGTTAAGCTCAACACTCATTGTTAGCCTCCACGTTTCTGCCGTTATCCACGACATTCTCATACAGGGAAATGGTGCCGCTACAGGGCTACAGGAAAAGTGTGTGTGTGTGTGTGTGTGGAGGGGTGGGGGGGTTATGGTTTGGTTTATAGGGGTTTGACGTCCCAAAGAGAATCAGGCTATGAGAGACGCCGTAGTGCAGGGCTCCGGAAATTTCGACCGTCTGGGGTTCTTAACGTGCAATGACATCGCACAGTACACGGGCCTCTATAATTTCGCCTCAATCGAAATTTGATCTCCGCGGCCGGGATCGAACCCGCTTCTTTCGGGTCAGCAGCCGAGCGCCATAACCACTGAGCCACCGCGGCGGCGTGCGTGCATGCGCGTGCGCGCGAGGGGTGGGGGGAGAAGCAAACCCCCAATCGCGCTCACGGGCAGTCTGGTCGCAGTACCGGCGCTCGCCGCCTTACTGCTGCCGTATACAGTCCGGCTCCTCCAATTCGTCGCATAAGCACCGCCCACTTTCTTCGCCAAGACGGGATTAGCGCCGATAAAGCTAGAGATAACAAACCCGTCGTTGTGCTCCGTCATTTTGACGGCATGCATATAATTATGAAATAATCTGCACAGACAGCTTTGATTGATGTGTCGCTTAATGCTTGTTAACAATGGCTAAACTTATTTCTATCAAGAAAAGTCGTTTTTGTAAAATAATTGCTGTCAGAAGCTGTGTTTTCCGCCTATCTATTTTTCACGGTTAATATCTCTCATTTACCTTATTCTCGTCGAAATGCTGTCTGACAGACTGATTCGTTAGTGCTGTTTTTTTTTTTTATCCATGTTTTCAAAGATCGTGCTTACCGGTTGTGCTGGTGTCAATACATTTGCACACGCTTTGCAAGAGCCCGAGAGAGACTGTCAGTAATGTTGAATAATACACCACGCATGCCTTGATACTCGTGCAGAAACGTGGTAGCTGTCGCATGCGAAAGTTTTAGCGCCAGAAACCCTTGAGACCTTGAGAGCCTTGAGACCGAAATCTCTCCAGACAACCAGGCAGGCGACCGCCGTCTGATGCGAGAAGCTGTACGCAGCAACGACCAGCACAACTACGAACGAGAGACAGTCCGGCTCAGTTTCATAAGCGCACCCTTCCTTCCCACCGCGAGCCAACCTGATACCTGCGGATACCCAAGCCGGTACGTCCGACACGGCTCCCTCCCACTCCACACTGAGTCCGAACTCGAGATGTGCACCTGCGCGCGGCGTGCCGCGCCTCGTTGTAGCGCAGCAGCTCGTTCAGCACCTACGTCTGCGGACGCATCCATGGACGCAAGCGAACGCAAGTTCCGAGTCATCACTTCGTGGCTCAACGAGGCTGGGATTTCGACAAGATTTCACGGTGAGTCGATTGGCAGTTCGTACGCGCATCATCAGTGTTTGAATAACAGGAACGTTATGTATAAAAACCGCCACAACGATTAGACATAACTCAGAGGTATGTACGTTGTCGCGTTACCTTTCGCAATTCCAGCAGATTTCTTGGAATTCACTAAGTATGGCGAGATTTTGGATAGGAATAACACAGTTCCCACTTTTGGTAATGTAAACAAACTGTTCCAAGAAACCATGGTAAACCGTGGTCGAAAACATGGGAGGGGACCTCAATCGTAATACGCTTGCACATCGCCTCGAGACCACAACACGAGCGCCCAACATCGGAGGTGACCCCAACATCGGCCACAACTGCTGATGGAATAATGTCCTTGCACTTCGGAAATTGTGCGCATACTTTGTGAGCCGTTTCGATGGAGGCGAAATGCTAGAGGCCCGTGTACTGCGCGATGTCTGTGCACGTTAAAGAGCACCAGGTGGTCGAAATTTCTGGAGTCCTCCACTATGGTGTTCTTCATACCTGAGTCGCTTTGGGACGTTAAACCCCATAAACTAAACCAAACTTTCCGAGGCGCCCAAGCAAAGTACAAAAAAAACACGCATACACACACCACTAGAACAGCGGAAACTGAAGATGAAGTCGCGCCATCTGTCAAGCTGCTATCAAAACAAAGCCCACTAGCGGACCAATTCTAACCAATCGCTGGCCGCCCCACATCAGACGCTGCTCTACCGCTCCACTCATATTCTAGACGACGTTTTTGATCTCGCACCTCCCTTTGCCTGCTTGCTGCACTCAAAAAGTTTTTGTTGTTGTACGCCTTTGCGTTCTTTCATCGCTTCAGGATTGCCCTTCTTGCTGGTAAGTGTAAACAAACTCACGGCAATATTGTTTCATGTTTGCATGCCATGATGTCTTCACTTCGAAACGCACCGCGCGCTAGCTACATAACCGCCAACCGCCCGATTTGATGAACAAAAGATTTTGAGTCGCGCTGCAAGTGATTCGTATTTCCAATATTTTACTTCGATATATGCTCTCTGCAGACATTGAATTAGCAGAAAACATGGGGGCCTGCTGATGCTGTGCGCATACTGACAACATAAAGGCATTTGAGAGAAATTGGAAGCGCGGTTGTTGACGCTGCTTTATACGGTGCATGCTTGCCTTCGTAGCGTCTCAGTGTTTCGCAGCGACTTCACAAGTGCAACGGAAATGAGCGTCTCGGTCGAATGCCTGTTAGGACTTAGTATACTTTTGACTGCTCACATATTGAGCTGCATTATTGTTTTCACTGCGGCAACATGCGAAGGAAACGCAATCATTTCTCAGGGCGCGTCAATCTTGCGTGTTTCTTGTTGTTGATTTGCCGCCCTCAACGAAAAAAAATTCGATTACATTGCGGTAATTACAAGACGCGAGAAGCGCAAAAGATGTAAGCTCTAGAGATTAGCTGAATTATCGAGCCGTGGTACAAGTGCTTTCTATAGAGGTGTTTTTAAGTTTTAGCCCCGCCGCTGCGGCTCTGTGGTTGGCGCGCTTGGATACTGAGCCGGAGGACCCAGGCAAATGGGTTGCATTAATCCGGAGCCCTCCACTGCGGCGTCTCTCGTATCCCAAGTGCCTGCTGGTGTTATTTCCCTTTGTTATTGATGACCGCTACTGTAGAACAGACTGCTGACGTAGGGTGTTACTGCGGTCGTTGTATTAGGTTGGGTTTTGTTCATTTTTGGCGCAGCTTCCTTAAAACTTTTTTTTTTCTTGCCGACATATTCGTGCAGGTGCATTGTGATTATGATTTGCCAAACATGGTGGTTTTGCGGGAAATTCTTTCATTATTTCCGCGTCATGGTGACTATCTGATATGCTCCGAGAGGTAAAAGCACGAGAACATGGTATGGCATGGTATGGCATGGCATGGCATGGCATGGCATGGCATGGTATGGTATGGTATGGTATGGTATGGTATGGTATGGTATGGTATGGTATGGTATGGTATGGTATGGTATGGTATCGTTGCGCGCGTGATGTGTCTGCGCGATTTACTGTTGACTGCTTTGTCGCTCAGAGGCACGGGTATTGCTTGTCACGATTTATTTTTAAGGGGCCGGTGGGTGCGGGGTGGGTATGGAGGTGTATCGAGGTATCTTTTAGGTTATTAAGACCTCTTCTGGAATGAATGGAGGTGTTGGCGGAGAGATCTCTCTCCTTTGTCCTTTCTGTTCTGGGCAAAATTTTGTTGCGGAAGCAACAGAACGCCAGGTGTGAGCGATTTCGCGGAGCCCCGGAGAGCCCCAATTGCGCATGCGCGAGGAGCGAGTGTGAGACAGTTACCAGTGCGTAATTTCCTTTCCTCAAATACAATTTTCTTTATTACGGCCTCATTTTCTCTCTCTTCTTTCACTCCCACTTCCTCCCTTCCTCTACAAACAGATGACGGGTGTCCACCGAGATATGTGAGACAGTTACTGCGTTATTTCCTTCCCTCAAATACAATTTTCATTTTCTTCATTACGGCCCCACTTTCTTCTTTCACTCCTACTTGCTCCCTTCCTGTACCGTGCGGTTCAGGTGTGCACCGAGATGACAGAGAGTATGACAGTGTAGGTGAGTGGTGTATATATATAGGCTCTCAATGTTTGTGAACTTCGGAAGACCAGTGATAGCTCTTATTGCTTCTCTTTTGAGTCGTTCGAAAGTGAGCTGCTATCTCTTTGTAACACTGAGGTAGTTTATGCTTTAGGGAGACTTGAAATCATCAATGTGTTTACAGGGGCGAGCTGTATTGTTTCCTCGGCTCCCTACGATTTAGAAGTGGTTGTTTAATAAGATGGAGCGTTTCAAAGTGCAACAAGTTTGACTCAGGTTTTAGCTCCGGCGTCCTTGTCGGTGGGAAGTTCGAGTACTGTTATGCTAGGTTGAAGTTGAGGACGGTGACCGTTCATGTGGAGGTCTATAATTTCTTTAACTTGAGATTTTCGAAGGCGTCTGTTTGCAACGACTATCTCAACCGTCTTCTCGTCAGATGGATGGAGCCTAGATTTTTTTTTTTTTTTTGAAAAACAAGGCCACAGCGTCAAGACCTTCTTGTAGCGTTTGCTCTTGTAGCGCGATGGGTCCTCCTTTTCTCCAAGGAGTCATATCGTCAGCGTAGACTGTATAAGCCTTCGATGCGCGCTAACCGCGGCGCCAGGTTGACCATTACCATATTAAATAAGGTTGGTGATAGCAGAGTCCTCTGGGGAACTGAGATTGTTTGGCGACCTATAGGGCCCAGTGTAGTGCATATTTCCGAGCTCGTCACTGTCGGTTCTTGTGAAAGGCATTCATGAATTTCAAGCTCATCATCATCATCAGACTGACTACGCCCACTGCAGAGCAAAGGCCTCTTCCAATGCCTCTCCAATTAACCCTGTCCTGAGCCAGCTGCGGTCACCGTATCCTCGCAAGGTGTTGCCCTGAATTCCACGTCTCTTCACTCCTTCGAGTACCTTGTCATGGGGACCAGTGTCAAACGCCTTGACGTCTACAGTCGCGATAGTTCGTGGTTCGCAGGACGTCGAAGCTCGATCGAGAACCTCGTGGTGCAGCAGATGGAGACTGTCTTGGGTGCTCAGGCGTTGTGGTAAGCCAGTTTCCAGTGGGTCGGGGTTGTTTCCAGGTGCCGCTCGATCCTAAAGACGATCATCTTTGCCATTTTTTTTTTTTTTGGGGGGGGGGGGGTGGGGGGGAGGGGGGTCTGTTGGGCTTCGGTATCGGCACGAGCCAGGATTCTTTCCACTCGTTGGGAATATCTGATGACTCCCACATGTTGTTTATTCCGGGAGGTTTCGCAGAGCTGCGTACAATAAAGGGCCTGCGGTGCTGGTGCTCTTGGCAGAGTTGAGCGCCATCGTAAGTTCACCCATGGCCTGTCCATAGCTTTAGGCAAAAGGCGCATGTGGGGAAGCAGGTTGCCGCTGTGTCTTCGTGTCGTCGTGCCGTGTCTTCACAGACGATGCTGGTTGCGGGGATTGCTGGTTTTGCGAGATCTTCTTCGGAATCGTTCACCCGGAGCGCTAAATTAAGGGCGTTTATGTGCGCCATGGAACGGAAATTTCTCCATGCTTTAGCCTTCCGCAAAGCAGGCTTCAGACAAACAAACGCACAACGGCTGAATGCGGGTATTGGCCACAAGTGCTGGTGCACTAAAAAGAAATAGCGCTTGGCACGAGGACCATGAAAGAGGAAAATACAGGACGCACGGAGTATTTTTCCAAAAAGGTGAACTACATGCCACCTTTCTGCCTTGACACACTTGTATATTGTCCCTTCTTCCTTTAAGTGCATGCGACTATACGCCCCGCCGCGGTGGATCGGCGGTTACGGCGCTCGGATGCTGACCCGGTCGAAAGGCGCGGGTTCGATCCCGGCCGCGACGGTCGAATTTCGATGTAGGCGAAATTCTAGAGGCCTGTGTACTGTGCGATGTCAGTGCACGTTAAAGAACCCCAGGTGGTCGAAATTTCCGCGGCGCTTCACTACGACGTCTCTCATTGCCTCAGTCGCTTTGGGACGTTAAACCTCAATAAATCAATCTTGCAACAGTACGATTTAGCCCCAGAAAACTTACTGTTTGAAGGTGCTTATCGCAGGGATAAGCACCGGCAGGGGCGCCTTATCGAACACTGCGCGGAATGATTCGCTCGCCGTGGCTGCCTATCAAAACCGGGAGGACAAATGGCGTCTGCATCAGGGCTTTTCCAGTCCCTGCGCGACAACCGCTGTCTGCAACGGCGCACACCTTTTAAACGCCGCGCCATTGATACTAAAATCCCTTTGGGGGCTAGCATCATCATCAGTACCCATTGGTCAAATGTTGAGGGGAATCCCCCAAGGTGGAGTAAATTTGTAATAAGGGAGTAATTACTCATCGACATCCACCCAGGCGCAGCCATACGCCCAGAAAGCTGTATAGCTTTCCTTTGTAGCCGTATGGCTGCGCTTGGGTGGATGTCAATGAGCAATTACTCCCTTATTACTAATTTACTCCACCTTGGGGGATTCCCCTAAACATTTGACCAACGCTGTTCCCACTTCGAGTCATTGATCACTTCGCTCTCGCCCTACCATCATCTTGCAGTCCCGGTTAGCTCGACTGCTCCGGTGAAGCGGTGGTCCCGGGTTCGAACCCCGGACCAGGGCGAATTTTTCTTTAACTGCGAAGTTTCTGAGAAAGCTGTATAGCTTTCCTTTGTAGCCGTATGGCTGCGCTTGGGTGGATGACAATGAGTAATTACTCCCTTATATATATCAGTACCCATGTTTGTTTACAATACGTCGAAACTGTGTATGTATAAATGCTGAATTTCGAGTGTGGTCACTGACACCCGTGAAGCTGCAGCCTCTGTGCTTTTTTTCTCTGTGCTCCTGCCATCGCATTTTTTTTTTCTTCCATATTTCACGAATATAAACTGCGCTCCTTCCAGCGCCATGGATAATCTCGGGGACCTCGCCTGCGCGTTCGCGACGCTGATGGCGATGGATGAGGAAAGCGCGCCGGCGCGTTTTCGACGGAGCAGCGTCCACTCCGACTGGAGCGACGTCCTGGCCGTCAAGGCCGCCCGGGAGGTTCTCATAGACGTCCGCTACCCGGACGACTCCACGCGCTGCTCGCTCTACGCCTCCTGGCTCCGGGCGTTCGACGCGAGCTCCTGGACGCGCGACTTCGATGAGCTCCTGCTCGACTGCGTGGCCGCCACGCCGTCGCCGTCGAATCCTGGGACGCCCCTTTTCAGGGACTTGTACAGGGACGACGACCCGGAGGACGGATGCCCGCCACTGGGCTTCGTCTTGAACCCCGGCTGGCTTCCCTGTCTGTTCGAGTGCAGAGCGGACGTCGAGCCGCTGCCGGAGTCCTCGGACTTCCTGAGGTTCGTGGCCGACCTGGTCCGGAAGGGGCGCACCAACCGAGAAGCCCTGAACGAAGCAGGCATGATCATCGGTTTCTGCAGCCTGGCGTTGGCCGTAGTCGCAGCCAAGCCGGTGAGGGACGTGCAGGACTTCTTCAGGACGCAGATGAAGAGGGCGCTGACTGCAGCGGTGCCGACCACGTTCGACGGCGACATTCCCTGTCCCAGGGGCAGATTGATGTCGGAACTCTACCACAGGGCCCACACGATCATCGGCGCGGTCAAACCGTACACCGTGCTCCTGGCCGTCGGCCAGTACATCTTCCACGCCAATGCGGGGAAGGCCGCGCCCAGGTACTCAACGTTCCTTATTAACGTATGAAGTATACAACAGCTGTATCCTACCGGTACTCACCTATGGGGCAGAAACGTGGAGGCTAACAAAGAGGGTTCAGCTTAAGTTAAGAACAACGCAGCGAGCTATGGAAAGGAAAATGATAGGTGTAACGTTAAGAGATCGGAAGAGGGCGGAGTGGGTGAGGGAACAAACGTGGGTTAATGACATCCTAGTCGAAATCAAGAGGAAGAAGTGGGCTTGGGCAGGGCATGTAATGCGAAGGCAAGATAACCGCTGGTCCTTAAGGGTAACGGAGTGGATTCCAAGAGAAGGCAAGCGTAGCAGGGGACGGCAGAAAGTTAGGTGGGCGGATGAGATTAAGAAGTTTGCGGGGATACAGTGGCGACAACTGGCAAAGGACAGGGTTAATTGGAGAGACATGGGAGAGGCCTTTGCCCTGCAGTGGGTGTAGTCAAGCTGATGATGATGATGATTAACGTGACATCGTTTAGGAGCTCATGTCGCAGCAAATCCGCCGTCGTCGGCGCCGTTGACCGCGAGCGAAAAATCCACGAAAGGTCCCCAGAGATGAACCTATAGGAGGCAGGTGGGTCACCGAGGTCGCGTGACATTGCGGCGCCATGCCCACCGGCAGTGGCGCATCGCTGCACCGGTGTGCTAGGAGGGGTGTGAGGACTCCCAGGGACCTATGAATGTAAAGTACAGAATCACCAATTCTGCATACATGGGCACTAACCTATTAAGCTGTTGCTCTTAAGGGGCAGCTTAAGTGCCCCCTCTGAATTTTTAGTCGGGGTTCAACTCGAACAGAGGCCCGCTTCACTTTGTCTGATTTCGATAAAAGCTTAAGCAGTGCGTTGGCACTTCACATTAATTAAGGCTGCGATTTGGGCAAGTTGGTAGTGATTCGTTCACTTAAACAGCGCAGGGAGACAGGTCGAAGCAAAGAGCACACAATACAAGCGCTGACTGGCAACTAGCTCTTTTTTTTTTGTTCGTCCAGAGAAACGTCGATTACTTTATTGATTGAATTTCTATGGAGGAGAAATTCTAGAGGCCCGTGTACTGTGCGATGTCAGTGCACGTTAAAGAACCCCAGGTGGTCGAAATTTCCGGAGCCCTCCACTACGGCGTCTCTCATAGCCTTAGTCGCTTTGGGACGTTAAACCCCATAAACCAACCAACCAACTACTTTATTGATGATTTTCTCGACCTAGAGGGGGCGCTTCAAGAAATCCAATATGGCGGCCTTACGGAGTATTCCACTTGTGGGCAGCTTAGTTAGAATCTCGTCTGTTTTAAAATGTTGCGAGAAACTAAAGCACATTAAAAGAAAACGGCGGCTTTTTCTCATAACCGCCAATTCCCGCACGGTGCGGCGCGCACCTAAGAGTGAGAAAGTTACTAACTGTGCCTTTGCTGAAAACCATTTTTTTTTTTTTTTTCATTTTTAAGCGCCGACCTGAAGTTCCTGGTGGAGGCGTTCATAGCGCCGGCAAAGTTCGGCCACCTCGAGATCGTGCAACTCTTCTCCGACGTGCGAGATCAGACCGGACTGGACGCAACCAAGCTGTGCGAGATCCTCGCCGAGGGCTCGTCGACCGCCGTGTCGCTGTCCAGTGGGCGGGTGGCCGATTTCTTGGACTGCGCAGGACAGCCGAGGCAGCTGGGCGTGCCCTGGTGCCGCGTGGCGAGCCGCTGCTTCTTCGTGGATCTGAACCTCAGCGAGAACATGGACTATGCCCTGAGGCTTATGGCGTTCCTCGCGCCCGACGCCAACGACCCCCTGTGGAATAGACGGGAGTTCGCGACCGTCGGCGAGTCCCGTATAAGCGAGGCTCGGAAGTGGGCAAGAGCCTTCAAGCGCGCTCTGCGCAAAGGAAAGTACGGAGACCTCCCCAACTGGAAGCCGTAAGGAGCCACGTCGGTTCGGGAGCGTCCGGCTTGAAGACCATGCAGCGGCTATGACACTTTGCTGCTGTGTCCGGCTTCAGCAGGTTTTCGAGCTGTCTGTGTTTCGATTGTCCAAGGCCAGAATCAAGAGGATTCCACCACTGTTTCGTTTTATAGATCTCAATGCGCTTGCGAAGTTAAGTACTTGCGCCTTCACCAACGTCGTTCAAGTAATAAACGAGTTTCTGTATTCGCTGCAAGTTGTACCGACTTTCACTAATAGCGTTCCAACGTTTCCCCCCCCTCCCCCCCCCCCCTCCTGTTTTTAATCAGTGAGAACGTGAGGCGCGCTGGAATCTAATGCTAGTTCCAATACTTTGCTCTCGTCGTCGGGAGTAGATGTAGAGTCGTTTTCTTTGAGGGGGAGGGGGGGGGGCTTAACCGTATTCTTGAAGAAAATATATATCGCATGTGCGACAGCATTTGGAAGTTGGCACACACCCAAAGACTCCAAAGAAGCCCCAGAATTTTGGACGGAGGTCAGCCCCAGAAAATGGATTAAGGTGAACTGATTGATTAGTGGCCGATTACCGTGTATTAGTATATTCCCATATGAACTGAAGGTACTGGAACACTGAAGTCATCAGATTTTCATATATTTGGCGGTGCTGATGAAGTCGCGACTCTCTCCGGAGCAGCGGTGGTCTGCAGGGTCCACGCCGCGTACTGTGTGCTGCGCGCATTTCGAGGTATTGACACCGACGCCCGTTAGTCTCGCATTCTGCTCCGTGTGAAGCACGCTAGCTGAGCAGCCGTATTTGTCACCGCCGGCGGCTGCGGCCGCCAAGCGAGACGTGCTACACAAAGCAGTGGCGAAGAGGGCAGCGCCTCACCTCCTTGCAACTTTCTCCCTTCGCGCGCTCTCCTCGCCTCTGCGGACGCCGACGACACCATGACGTCGGGAGTTGAGGCAACAACAGCTGTCGCTTCAGAAGGAAGAGCAAAAACTTTGAGATCACTGCGGCGACCCACAAAGGAGCAACGCGAAGGCAAAACGTCCAAATACTACATCGACGTCCGTGGCTGTTCTGACGTCCGTGTACTATATGGACATCCATGGCTCTTTTGACGTGTAAGTGTATTCTTTCGCGTTTAATTAATTAAACCTCATCAACCAAAATTTTTCCACGGCAACATTTTGTCTCACACTATCTGTCACAATCACACTTTCACATATTTATCTTCAGAGAACGACGCTTGCCTTCTCTTGGTATCCAGTTCGTTACTCTAAACGGCCATCGGTTATCTTCCCTTTGCATTACATTCTTGCCTAAGCCCATTTCTTCTTTCGGCTAGGGTGTCGTTAATCCGCGTTTGTTCTGTGACCAACACAGCCTTTTTGCTGTCCGTTAGCGTTATCCTATCATTTTCTTTTCCATAGCTCGCTGCATTGTCCTCAACTTAAGTGGAACCCTTTTCGTTAGCCTCCACGTTTCAGCCCCATACGCGCTCCCACTATACTGCTGCAAAAGACAGTCACCGATCATGACCAATTTCGTCGGTACGTAGCCATTGGCTGAAGGCTCCCAGTTGCCCTTGCGAAACACGTGACTTCCGGCACATTTTTTGTCATGCAGTTCGGACAGCGAGGGTCTCTACTTAGCTTTCCTTCCTCCATGCCGACAGCGAGAACTGCGGCCTGCAATTCAGCGACTTCAGTCTCACACACCGTGCGATGTTTTTGAGGGCTGAGGCGGCGGGTCGGGCAGAATCTTGGTACGTTGACGAATGCAAACACACCGAGCGGTGCTTTCGCTAACGTGGAGGCTTAAGCAACATTAGCTAGCCACAGGTGTTTTCCACGTCCAATGTGCGTGCCGCGACTTGCAAGTACTTTTTATGCACTATACATATTGTGCATTTGAAGTCGCTGCTTGCGAGGCTACGCACTCAGCCCTCAAAGTGCGTTCTGTGAGCGTACTTTGGCGAGTGCACTTTTGTTACGCCGTTTAGCTGTGCTAGAGTGCACTTTTAAAGATTTTGCGCCCTTGACAGGGGTATTAGACGGGCACCTGGAGCTCCTCTGCTGCTCCACACTTGTAAATCGAGGCGCGTGAAAAACGAAACCATGCACGCGGACACGCAAAGCTCATAACCGAGAAACGCTAAAACATACCGAAACTCAGCTGGCCGCTTGTAGTGCCGCTTGTAGTGCTGCTTGTAGTGTGTTTTCTTTGGCTTACAACATTGGGGTTGTCCTTTTCCATCGTCTTCGTGCGATAAAACTGCATTAGCCGTTTGAAAACCAAACTTATATACTTTAATGGCAAAGCGCGTAGCTTTCATGCATGTTTCTCAGCCACGCAGTCCGTTCACACACAGCCACACAGTCCGTGGTGAAGTACAGAGGGCAGCGATAGCGAGAAAGGACAGGGGAGAGCTATACTATAGTACATTGTTTTACAACACGCAACTGCAACCGCATTTGGCAACCAATTTCGTTCGGTGCCGCTTTCATCAGCGAACAACCACCTCTCGGCCAATCTGGAGACCTTTAGTGCCTTTGAAGCACAGTGTGACCACCTGATCTCAGTTGAAACCACGGTTGAAACTCCCGCTTTATTGACCCTGCTGGCTCCCTTGGCTGGCTCCAAATTGAGGCAATGCCTCGATCACGGTGGCCTCGATGCAGCACGCCCGATTTAGGCGCCACCATTGTTAGGCGGCCGTCGCTCCAACCAGCGTTTCTGCCAACGGCCGCGACGGGGTGCTAGCTGTCCGTAATGCGGCCGTTTTCTTTGCTCCTAGGCTGTCACTTCGAAGCACCGTGAAAGAGTTCACGGGCACAGGCTTCGTTGATCGCAATAACCGGTATAGTGGCGTGGATTGCGTGTCAGCGGGAACTCGGAAGCTTTGACATCTTCCCGAAATATCTAGGCGGTGGAAGTGTACGCGAACTTGTCACGTGCTGCATTTGCGGCAAAGCCTCAGAACGGCGGCGTCCCGCAGAATCGATTGTCGCACCTGCGGCTCCAGCGTAACTGCCGCGGTGCGCTTTCGGTGTCGAAGAGGGCTTCATTTCGTCGCCACGTAACGAGGAATGTCCTAAAAAGTTTGCTCTCAATGTCTTTCAAAGAAGAGGGCAGGACCCTTCGCTTGTCAGATTAACAAAACGCAACGCCACATTATATTCTTGAGCCACTGCAGCACCTTGGTTAGTATATTTTAGTTGTAAGGTACAGGACTGGGCCCGAAGAAATAAAATATCTGTTGGAAGCTTCACGAGCTAGGTGGAAAATGTAATTACGGTGTTGACACATGCTTCTGCGCGTGAAAAGCAAAAAATAAACTACCGCATGGTAACAAGCGGAAGGCACCGGTGGGATTCGAACCCACGATCTCCTGTTTACTAGACAGGCGCTTTAACCAACTAAGCCACGGCGCCAGGACGGCGGCGAAAAAATATGCTTGGAACACAAACGGCCTCTCGGAATATTTTCCCCGTATGCCTGTTGGGAACACAAACAGCTTGACGGCATATTTTCCCCGTGCGACTGCTGGGAATGAAACAGTAAGGCAACAGTAAGATTCTAACTGGTCCTATGCTACTGCCCACAAGGACATCAAGAAGATCCTCTCGAACAAAAGCTAAGGATGGCTAAATAAGAGAGTTTGGGACATGTGGCGCCTGTTGAACGCCTTATACGTTGTACACAAATCTCGCGAAAAACAGAAGGTACAAGAGAAAGGTTGTGCAAATAGTTCACCAAAGTCGCGAAAAAAAAAATGGAACTAAAGCGGAAAGACGGCGCACAGAGAACACATCCCCAGACTGTTTTTCTAGCAACATGTAATGTGATCAAGCCTTTCCATGCAAAAAGCTACGAAATTCTCAGGACAGGTCGTTTACATAAAACGAAACACGCAGCTATGCAAATGGGATTCGAACCCACGATCTCCTGTTTACTAGACAGGCGCTTTAACCAACTAAGCCACGGCTTCTTGTTTTCAATGAACGACGGGCCCTAACTTGGCCCATACTTTTTTTTTCTTCAACATGGTATTTATTACAGTGATGTAATGCTCTACGTACATGAACTATATACCAGCCAATATGAAAACAGTGTTAAACAATACATATTGAAAATACCATGCACAAGAAAAGGGGCAATGCAGAGCACATCACTAATAGTGAGTGCCAGTCCGGTTCGTACTCAGTCTGGGCATACACGTCTCTTAGATGAACAACCGTTCGACTGAAGTGATCCTTTGCAGACACAACATGTTCACAGTGTCTGTCCATCATGCGGGTTTTCGGTTTTCCAGAGGCTGTGCAGTCCAATCAGAAAGAACATGTCCAGGGGTTCATCAACAAATGGCAGCGCAGTGAGATAGCGAACAGAATGGAGTCAGATGAATTCTTTTTTTATATGTGCGTTGCAGGATATCCCAGAAGAGTACTGCAGCTTTGCAACTGATGAAACAATGCTCAATTGTTTCTGGTTCATCACAAACGCGGCAATTAACGGTAGACACAAAAATGCCCTTTTTCTCTAACCATGTTCTAACGGGCACCGGACGCGTAATTCGGAGGTCGTGGGTTCGAATCCCACCGGCGGCATGTGGTTGTTTTTTCTTCTGCTTTTCTAATCAATTAGCATTAAGCGATCACATATTCAGTAATATTCTAAATTGATCAACACCACAAATTAAATAAATAAAAAAAGAGTTCCCTTTGCCCCTTGGTTTCTGTGGCTGTTGGCTTCTCTCAAACGTACCGGTGAGTAATTTAAAGAAAAAGGTCTTTGTACACGGCGAGACTGGCATCTTACGTACCGTATTTTCCGGTGTATAAGACGCACCCCCCATATATGCAGGCTGTCATTGAAAAAGTTAGTATATAAGACGCACCCATGTATAAGACGCATCCCAATTTACCCAGTTAGGCTAGTGAGGCTTAATTAAACATGCTTGTGCGACCATTGCAAAATGCACCTTACCTGTGAGAAGTTCTTAAGCACCGCTAAGTGATCGAAAAAGGCAACACTCACGCCATACCCGCCCACATTTTAGCAAAAAAAAAAGCAAAAAAGATCGAAGGAACTCTCCTTATGTCCATAAGAACATTTTATATTAACTTAAAACCTTCGAAGTCTTGATCTTAAGATGTGCTATCAAAAAGCACGCCCATTTATGGAGGCGACCCAGCTGAAACATTTTCTTCGCACTACGTACATACTACGTACACGGAGCAAACAAAGTTGCAAAGGGTGACTGAAAGAAACGCCGGCTTGTCTTGACAATGGCGAGAAACGCGATTGTCGCCATCTTTTGGCATTTCACATTACTTTTGCTTGGGGCCTGCGAAACGGTCGCGGGTTTATGATTCCGGAAGTCGTCATCCCCACCGTTTAATAATAAAGTTGCTCTCGGTGGTCCCCGTATTGAAGTATTAACCGTGTTAAAACCGCGTCATTGGTAGTGATGTTTTTTCGGTGAAAAAAGCTTGAACATGGACCTGAGTAATTTCTGAACTCGCAAAAAAAAAAAACAGAAAAAGTCGCATATGAGACGCACCCTTGTATAGGACGCACCAGCAAGATTTTTGGAAAAAAGCCGCGTCTTATATACCGGAAAATACGGTACTCTTTTGAGTACGTCATGCCCCGGTAAACCAAAATACAGAGAGCGGTACATGGGCGGAGGGAAGAGCATACTAATCAAATCCTTGTACAACTTTTTACTCGACACTAAAAAAAGGAACTCAGGAGAAAAACGAACAAGTAGGAAACGGACAGCCAAATACACCTCTTGCATTATGCCCCACAAACACGCATGCTCACAAACATTGGAAGACACAATGAGGTTGGGTAAAACATGAACTAAATTTGTTTGCAGGATTGAACGTACTATTGGGTGTGTAGTGTCACGGAAAAAACATGAAACGTGACACTATCTGTCGGACATACAGGTGAACTAGACCAAAGCCGCCAGCGCTTACAGGCCGAAAAAGGTTATCACGCCTCATGGATTCAAAAGACGAATCCCACACAAAAGTAGCGAAAACCCAGTGAAAACGCTGGATAAGAAGTCTTGCGCAATGAATAATTTGCAGTACATAATATATTTTAGTGGCGAGAAACAGATTACAGGCGGTTGCCCTGCCGAAAATTGAGAGGCCATGGGGGACAAACGTTTGAGCATAGCGCTTAAGAGTTGACACGCGGTCTTTCTAATAATGTGCGCTATGCTTATAGGCACTCAAAGGGACGCCAAGGTACTTTGGTGGCCTGCATGTCCATGTTATACCAGCATATTCAGCAGGTGTCGAACCCCAGCTACCAAACCAAAGACCGCAACTCTTAGAGCGATTAATCCGACTTCCTGACACCGAACCAAAGTCCTCCGTTAAACGAATAACCTCATCGATGCTTGGCTTATCTGTACAAAAAAACGCAAGGTCATCTGCATAAGCCAGTACCTTCAGTTCGTGGCCCGTTATTCGGAAACCATTGACCGCTCTACTGTTTATGACACTTACGCAAAGTGGCTCCAAGTATAACGCGAACAGGAGCGGAGACAGTGGGCACCCTTGTTTCACCGAAGACTGAATTGGGACTGGTTGCGAGAGACAGCCATTAACAATCAAGCGCGTGGTACAGGATTTGTAACAAAGGCGTATGCCAGTAGAAAGTATTGAACCGAGATTTACGTGATTTAAAAGTGCAAAAAGAAATGAATGGCACACTCGATCAAATGCCTTTGCCAGGTCAATTTGCAGCATTGCTAATTGTTCTTGAGCGTCACTGCAATACTGCAACACCGTACGCGCTACATGGCCCATACGTGTAGCGTTCAGACTTCTTTACTACAGCTCCGCGAAGTATGGGGTACTAGGTAGGTAACCAGATAGCTCCACGCGAAATTTGATGTGGGGACAGAAGTGGCCACTGCGTGAGGCGCGAGCGCGACAGGGGTGATGGCAGCCGCCGTCGTGCAGTGGAGAGAAATATCTTTGCTGGGACCGTTACGAAGGAAGAGCTTGATTAATAAAGTAACGAGGGGAACACAGGTGAACCATAGAGCTACACTTTTTTTTGCCCCATTAGAAAAAGCACTTAATTAGACATATACATGTGACAATGCGAGAGCATTAAAGTGTTGAGTCATGCTATGTTGCAGAATGACTCTTGAGTCCCGACTGTGACTGTGCAGGATGACTATGCGCAATGTTTGTACAAACTCATTACACGTTACATTACGTTACTTATTAAGTCTGCTACGTCGGAGAATTATTATGAATCATGACGCATACTTTGTACAAATTCTATGCACCTTTTGTTACTTTCAAAGTGCCGAGTCATGATACGTCGCAGAATGACTATGAGTCACAAGTCATTACTATGACTACGAGTAGAGTCATGACCTTCATAGGTCGTAGCACGTTACGTTTCATTATCCATAACATGTTCACTTACATGTGTTGTGGCATGTTAGACCATCATCATAATTTCGGCAATGGACAGCGACAAACGTCGGCTTTTGTGCTGAAACTCGGAGCTGCCACAGTGCTTTCTGCACATCGCTTCAAAGAACGCGGTGGCTGCAACGAGCATCTATTGCTTCACCTTTTCCACGCTCTTCTTTCTATTCTCCCTCTTTTGTTGTCTGCCCGCGGCGGTAATACTTCGTCCATTTGATGCCAGTCGACAGGCGCGTGCATTTTTGTGCAGCACTTACTACTAATATTCTACTACTACTAGTTACAGCACTTACTACTAATATTCTACTACTACTTACTACTAGGAATATATTATACGGCGCTCCTGAGCGAAAGTAATCTGGCTTTCTTGCCTTGTCGTGCTCAG
Organism: Amblyomma mixtum; assembly: GCF_055824585.1. Lineage (NCBI taxonomy): Eukaryota > Metazoa > Arthropoda > Arachnida > Ixodida > Ixodidae > Amblyomma > Amblyomma mixtum. Next base: position 116,226,237 of record NC_143020.1, on the reverse strand, counting down.
TGGCTGTAACGCGGGTCGATATATTATTTCCCCCTTTTCTTTTCACCTCTCTCTCCTGGTCGCACGTGACAATGGCCCAATGGGTGTCAGTCGACAGACTCGTGCACCTGCCTCTTCTTTCGACATGCAGACGCTTACTACTCAGTGTGTGCCATTATTTCGCAGCCACCAATAACACTCGTCTGTTCATTTATTATCCTCTAATTGGTATTCTCTGATTTGGTATTCTAATTGGTATCCATATTCTTCACCTCAGTAAACATTTCTTACAGCTTCTTCATGTTACTGCGACTACTTTTCGTCACAGGCATTTGCATGATCTGTGCTGAGCATCCATCTTGAAAAAGAAAGTGTTGCCCATGATCGCCGTGGGTGCTTTGTAGGCAATTCGTACGAACGTTTTCCATGGCCATAGAAAATGCGCATAATATCCTCAATCAGAAAATAGTAGAGAGAAATAAGATAGCGCAATCCGCTACGGTGACCCTCCTCCGCGGGGCGCCACTGCGCGTGCGCAGAACACCATGGGCGCGCCAGATCCGTCACATTCCCGTCAGCTGCGTGCGCGCCTGCCGCATCGGAACCAATCATTGTGTATGTAGTGGTGCCATACGGGAGCGGGGAGCCACTGCGCGTGCGCAGAACTCCGTGGGGCGCCAGATCCGTCACGTTCCCATCAGCTGCGTGCGCGCCTGCCGCATCGGGACCAATCATCGTGTATGTAGTGGTGCCATACGGGAGCGGGGCGCCACTGCGCGTGCGCAGAACACCATGGGGCGCCAGATCCGTCACGTTCCCGTCACCTGCGTGCGCGCCTGCCGCATCGGGACCAATCAGCGTGTATGTAGTGGTGCCATACGGGAGCGGGGAGCGACTGCGCGTGCGCAGAACACCATGGGGGCGCCAGATGGCGCCACGTTCAAGTCAGCTGCGTGCGCGCTTGCCGCATCGGGACCAATCAGCGTGTATGTAGTGGTGCCCTACGGGAGAGGGGAGCCACTGCGCGTGCGCAGAACACCATGGGGGCGCCAGATGGCGCCACGTTCAAGTCAGCTGCGTGCGCGCTTGCCGCGTGACCAATCAGAGCGTACGCAGTGGTGACTCGCGAAAGCGGATCGCGCTATGGGCGCGGAAGTGTCAGAGTGGGCGTCTTCGATTATCCGCCTTTGGCTGCCCGCGGGTAGCCAGAGCGCTGTTCCGCACTTCCGGTGGCTGCCCAGAAATAATTTAATAAATAAATGGGTTTTTGAGGGAAGGAAATGGCGCAGTATCTGTCTCATATATCGCGGCGGACACCTGAACCGCGCCGTAAGGGAAGGGAGGAAGGTGGGTGTGAAAGAAGAGTGAACGAGGTGCCGTAGTGGAGGTCTCCGGAATAATTTCGACCACCTGGGGATCTTTAACGTGCACTGACATCGCACAGCACACGGGCGCCTCTTGCGTTTCGCCTCCATCGAAATGCGGCCGCCGCGGTCGGGTTCGAATCCGGGTACTCCGGCTCAGTAGACGAGCTCCTTACCACTGAGCCACCGCGGCGGGTGGCTGCCCAGAACGAGTTCGTTTTTCTCTAACTGGGCGGTTTCAGGTTGCCAGCGGGCAGCCAGACTCGCCAAAGCGATTTTGTGCTAGTAGCGCTCGGGCAACTAGCTGACGACGGAGAAGTGGTATGGTAGCGGGAAGCGCGCACGCGGCCATTTTTATATGGACTAGAAGGACCGCGGTTTTGCATGCGATGTTTTGTGCAATGCAGGCGCTCAATTGTTTCAACTAGACCATGATGCATATCGTCTGTGTCGCCTGTAATGACGCCTTTTGCGGTTGTTCTCGCAGCTAATTTATTCGCTTTGATTACGTTGTGTGATCCCAGTTCGATCGTCTCATCACCTCGCAAACACAAATGCTCGCGCTTCATATTAGGATCAAGTGAGATGTCAGTGCCCGTTAAAGATCCTCCCGTCGTCGAAATTATCCCGGAGATCTACACTACGGCACCTCTTTCTTCTTTCACTCCTACCTACTCTAATGGCGCGGTTCAGGTGTCCGTCGAGATATGTGAGACAGATACTGTGCAATTTCCTTTCCTGGAAGACCAAACCCACCAGAAAAACCAGCGAAAATGAACGCAGGACCACGAGAAGACACACAAAGACTGTCGCCGGACTTACAGCTATTCTATTATTGATTCAACCACGTATTTAACACCACTTATTTGCGCAAGCGCACATACATGCCACATTTATCAAAGTCCGGGCGTCATTATAACCCGGATAAAAATTGCTACTCTTTGTCAGTGATGATAACAGACGGGTCACTTATGGCAACACGTTCGTTCTTTTTTATTAAAACGCTGCTGATATCGAACAATACCGACACGCGTATTGTAAAATTTTTAGATATGCTTACGACTTTTAATCATTTTAAAGCCGCCGCGGTGGCTTAGTGGTTATGGTGCTCGGCTGCTGACCCAAAAGACGCGGGTTCGATCCCGGCCGCGGCGGCTGGAATTTCTTTGGAGGAGAAATTCTAGAGGCCCGTGTACTGTGCGATGTTAGTGCACGTTAAAAAACCCCAGGTGGTCGAAATTTCCGGAGCCCTCCACTACGGCGTCTCTCATAGCCTTAGTCGCTTTGGGACGTTAAACCCCATAAACCAACCAATAATTTTAAACTTATCAACTGTCCAGCTAACCCCTATGGAGGACCAGATTTTAAATGTTTTTAGGGCCTGTTCCGAGAACATGGTTTTCACCAAAAACTTACCCTGTGAGAGCACCATTAGGTTTCTACATTTAGAACTCAAGTTTTTAGCTCACGGACACATTTGCAGGAAGTACCCTCCTCGGTCTCAAAGGTGCTTTTGCTAATGCGTCCGCTCAATCGAAGCTGGTTAAACGTGGTATTGCGAACCTGTGCTTCTCAAGTGCGCTGAGGGAAAGTTGCCCGCATGCTATGCAGCAGTCTTGCCAGCAGGTGGTCCGACTGGAGGTTTCAGGTTTTCCTTCCTCGTTGCTGTTGGCGGTCGCCGAAGCCTTGGGAAAAAAAATTAAGAGGCCTCCTGCCAATACCGCACACCCAAGAGATAGGACAAGAAACTTTGAGGTGATCCCCTACTGCCACGGAGTTTCGCCCGGGCTGAGCAAAAGTCTCTCAGAAATTTGGTGTTTTTGGCCCCGCGCAAGCTTCCCGGTCTTTGCGCCCGCACCTACGACCCTCAGCGAGAACCTGCCTACAAAACAAAGCATCAAACGAAGTTTACAAGGTGTGCTGTGGCGGCAGTTTATTCTATCCCTACCTATTGTGTAATAACTTACATAGGGCAGACAGGGGAGCCCTTGAACGAGCGCCTCAGGGAACACGGCAGAACGCTGCATCATAGTGCAGGGATCAATCTGGCCATATGTGTGAAGGGGTGCCAAAACTGGTCAGCTTTGCTTCACAGAGCTACCATTATCGGCCGCGGAAAGTACAGGCGCGAAGTGTTAGAAGCGTTTTTTATGAAAAAGAACGAACGCGTTTGCAAAAGTGACCTGTCTGTTATCATCACAGACAAAGAGTGGCAATCTTTATCCGGGTTCTAATGACGTCCTGACTTTGATAAGTGTAGCATATATGTTCGCTTGCGCAAGTAACTTTAATTACGTGGTTGCATCAATATTCGGCCGCTCCGGCCGTGTATCTGTTTTTTCAGCCAGCGTCCGTCCCGGCGGACGCGGTTGTTGCGACGCGCGTCTTTACTCTCTCTCTTTTACTCTGTCCTCTTATCTTTCAACTCTCTTCTATCTGCACGTGGCAGCGGTGGTGGCTCGGCTTGAGCCAGTTGGCAGGCCCGTGCATTTTTCCCTTTCGTCATTCTTTCAGTCGCAACGAACCATCAATATTAGAACAGCTGATAAGTACGGCGTCAGTCTTTGTGTTTCTTCTCCTGGTCCTACGTCCGTTTTCGCTGGTGTTTCTCACTTGTGGTTTAGGCCTTATGGGGCTTTAACTATTCTAGTACACTATACTTTAACGTCCCAAAGCGACTCAGGCTATGAGGGACGCCGTAGTGAAGGGCTCCGGAAATTTCGACCACCTGGGGTTTTTTAATGTGCACTGACATCGCACAGCACACGGGCCTCTAGAATTTCGCCTCCATCGAAATTCGACCACAGCGGCCGGGATCGAACCCGCACCTTTCGCGTCAGCAGCCGAGCGCCATAACCACCTCCGATGTTATGTCGACTGAAAGACGTTAGATTGCGAATGCTCATCGCATGCGTCTGGGGATTTCTCTAAGCTTGCACAGCGCACTGTGCTCCGAAGGCACACGCTCGCGTTGTCGTCGCCGATGTACACGGGTGCGAGCACGATCAGCTGTTTGTTCTGCAATCTGGACATCAGTAGGAACAACAGAACGATGACAAAATTTACATTTTTTGCATGAATACTGCGCTTAAAGGACTTTGAAACCTCAGGAAAAAAAAACATATTGTTGCGAAAGAAACACTGCGCTAGTCGCTGAGCCATTTCGCGGTGCTCTGGAAAGGACAAGCTGCGCATGCGTGAGGAGCGGGTGACGTCACACGGCGCACAGCTGGCGCATCGGGGCCGCCGCCGACCGCGCTCTCCACCGCCTCGCCGACAGTCTCTCTCTCCCTCTTCCTTTCCTCAAATACAATTTTCATTTTCTTCATTACGGCCCCTCTTTCTCTTCCTTCTTTCACTCCCACTTCCTCCCGTCCTCTGCGAACGGATGACGGGTGTCCACCGAGATGACAGAGAATTACTGCCCCATTTCATTTCCTCAAAGAGCGTTGCGTTCAAAGGGCAAGGCATCGCGCCGAACGGGTGGTGGCTTTCCGTGGACTCCCTGGCAGCGCTACAACACGCTGTCGCGTTCCACTGCTAAAGGCGAAGCTTAAGCGTCATTCATTAGCAGTTTAATTGGTATATAGTCATTAATCAGTAATTAGCCGTTAATTAACAATTTTAGGTGCTTAGTAATTAGTAATTAATTACGTGTGACGTCATCCAGTGATGGCGTCACCAGTGCCACAGAGGCAGTAAAAGTGGTGCGGAAAACTCTTTCGCCTCTACGCACTTTAGACAGTCAAAGTGCCCCTGAATTTTTATTACTTTGATTATAATAATATAAAGGTGTTCATGCCAATCAAAATGCCTAAGGAGGATCCGCACAGGTCAGGTTTCTGCCATAAAAAAAAAGGTTCGCATTTGCAAGCATGTCTGGACTTTGTCAATAATCGATAGCCTGAGTGGTAAGTTTACCTGAAAACTGCTTAACAACTGAAATCCACTGACAAAAACCTTGCACCGTTTCTTTCCAGCCACAGTCCAAGAGAGAGGAAGACTTAAGGAGAGGACAGAAGGAAGACTTAAGAAAAACACTAACAATTCATACTGAATAACAGTTTTTGTCCCTCCTTCCGCAAAATATTCGGCGGGTACAAAAAATCTCGGCCTCTCCCGTAACCGAGAGTCGAGTAAGCATGAAATGTTTACAGGCATAACACGAAGCGTACGCGGACACGAAGAGACGCAGGCCTGACAAGAATGTATGTGCAGCGCATTCGGAACTGTGTAAAGTGCGTACCTCAGCACTTTGTTTATGTGACACAGGTGACGTCACATAATTGATGACAAATTAATAATTAGTGACTAATTACTGATTAATTACTACATACTATTTAACTGCTAATTAATGACGCTTAAGCTCTGCCTTTAGGAGTGGAACGCGACAGCGTGTTGTGGCGCTGCCAGGGAGTCCACGGAACACCACCATGCGTTCGGCGCGATGCCTTGCCCTTTGAACGCGACGCTTTTTGAGGAAAGGAAATTACTCAGCAATTCTCCCTCATCTCGGTGGACACCCGAACCGCACCGTACAGGAAGGGAGGAACGCCACCTCCAGTTCGGCGCGATGGGAGGAACGCCACTACCCGTTCGGCGCGATGCCTTGCCCATTGAACGCAATGCATTTTGAGGAAATGAAATGGCGCAGTAATTCTGTCATCTCGGTGGACACCCGAACCGCACCGTAAAGGAAGAAAGGAACGCCACCACCCGTTCGGCGCGAAGCTACCGGCGCTTGTATGCCGGTCCTGTAGGCGGGCTTAGAGAGTCTCGTTAAATCTCATACGGTGCCCGGATGAGTGGAATTCAGCGCCCGGATGTTGGCTTTCGGTCTCGACATGACGTCACCACACTGCCGACAACGGGCGCTAAAAGCATTTCATGCTTAAAAGAGGACGAACGCGCTCGGGTAGCCGCCCTCAAACGCACTGCCTGTGCCTTATAAGATCCCCAAACCTGTGCCAACTCTTTTCTCAGACAATAAAGTACTCATTGTAACCCTCCCAGAGCATAACCGCGTGGTTATGCGTGACGTCATCATTGCGTCAATCATTTCGCGAGCCAGTTGGCACTGGCAGTTAGCACCGGTAAGCGGCGGTACATTTTTCCTCAATTTCCGGCGAGCGTTAAGAACCGCTACTGCTGAGCATGCAAGCTCTGTGTGGGCGGGTGCTCACCGAGCCGTGCACCCTGCTCCTCGCCATATACCCTCGATTGCAGCGGGGAACAGCACTGGATGCTTTTTGCGTCAAAGCAAAGAGCTCGTCATTGTTGCCATCCACGCGCACTATGCGTGACATGCAGCTATGACGTCACTTCGTCGCAGTGTTGCACTGGCCACGAGTATTGAATCCTCGTGGTGGTGGAACACGTGTGCGCCTGCATGTTTTGTGAGGAACGGAAATGATCAGTGATTGCCGCACTCTTAGTGGACACGTGAACCACGCCGTGAAAGGGAAGCAAGCAGTTCTCGGAGAGAGAGAGAGAGAAAACTTTATTTACAGAGGAATTCGGGGCAAGCCCCAGGGTCCCCGCACGACCCCACTGCACTCAAGTGTTTATGTTCCGAAGGTCCATAACACTGGCAGCACGGCCGGTGGCGATGGTCTGCACGGCCGGGTCCTCCGAGCGCAGCAGGGTCTCCCAGTCCTCCCAGGTCTTGAGGTTCTCTAGGTCCCGCGGGGGAGGGTCCGCGGGACCTAACAAACCACTCAAAAACCCAACAAACCACTCACCATTCAAAACCTTCGCCCGATTTCGCTAACCTCATGCCTCGGAAAGCTCCTCGAGCATGTTGTGTTAGCGAGACTCACAAGTCACATGGCGGACAACAATCTCTACCCGCATAGCATGGTGGGATTCCGCCCTCATCTATCCGCACAGGATGCCATGCTGCAACTCACACACGACCTTTTTGACCCGCTTCTTCCAGGTCACACCAAGGCAGTCTTAGCTTTGGATCTCTCCAAAGCTTTTGATCGCATTGAACATCAGGCGATCATGACTGCTCTATCCCCATTGAATGTGGGTGTGCGCACGTATGCCTACATTCAAGCATTCCTGACTGACCGCACGGCTGAGATACACTTCGGGCCTCTGTCTTCCACCTCCTACACGCTTCAGAGTATCGGCACCCCTCAAGGGTCCGTCCTTTCCCCCTTTCTCTTTAACATAACCCTCATACCCCTCGCCCGGAAATTGGCAACTATTCCCCACCTCAAGCACACTCTTTATGCCGACGATATCACCCTGTGGACCACCCACGGCAGTGACGGCGACATAGAGAACACCTTACAGGAAGCAGCCACCCTCACCCAAAATTACGCACGGACCATAGGACTGTCTTGCTCCCCAGAGAAGTCCGAACTGCTCCTCATCCGGCCTAAGAACCACCGCTGTCCCCGCTCCCCCATTGCCATTGAATTGAATGGTTACCCGGTACCTGAGGTTGGCACCCTCCGTGTATTGGGTTTGCACATCCAGAACGATGGCAAAAACACCACTACCCTCAAGAAACTCAAGCAGGTTGCAGGCGCGATATCGCACCTCATCCGCAGGGTTTCGGGACATCATAGAGGCATGAAGGAGCGCGACCTATGTCGCCTCATTCATGCCTTTGTCCTCAGCCGTGTACTGTACACTACGCCATACTTACAACTATCCAAACATGACATAAACGCTTTGGATGCTTTGATTCGCAAGGCATTCAAGGTAGCACTTCATCTTCCCCTCAACACACCCACAGACAGATTACTAGGCCTGGGCCTCCACAACACGATCGGGGAACTGGTGGAGGCCCACCGACAGGCCCAATACATCAGGCTCACAAAAACTTCCACAGGTCGGTATATCCTGGACTCCCTGGGAATCAAAATACCGGCCAACGACCCAACCCTTCTCGCCATCCCACGATCCCTTCACCGAGAGCTTCTCATCAGGCCGCTCCCGAGGAATATGCACCCGTCCCACCATGAGCAGCGCCGCAGAGCCCGTGCGAAGGCACTCCATCGAGCGTACGGCCCCCAGCCGGACGCCGTATGGGTGGACGCTGCCTGCACGGGTGATGAAGCGACAGCAGCTGCGGTGGACTCCTCTTCATCCACCCTCCTCACACTACCTCTCCCTCCAGATACGTCCCCAGAGGCTGCAGAGGAAGCCGCCATTGCACTTGCTATAACCCGCACGGAAGCCCGGTATATTTTAACTGACTCTAAAACTGCGATTCTAAATTTTGCTCGAGGCCGAGTTCATGTCCCTGCTTTTGGCATACTGGACTCGCCCGATGCACCCCCGCCCCTCCAAGTGGAGCTGATATGGGTGCCTGCGCACTCCGGGAATCCCGGAAACGAGGCCGCCAACCTTTTAGCCCGAGGTTCTTTAAACCGGGCTCAGGTGGCCTCGGATCGGGGATTCACGAAGGATCGCATGCACTCATTCAGTGAGCTGACCCAGGCATACAGAGCCTCTCGCCAGCTCTACCCCCCGCACCACCCCTCCCTAGATAACAGACACGCAACACTATGGCGCAGATTACAAACACATACTCTCCCCTCGCCCCTTACCCTAACCCACTATCATCCCTCCTTCCCCACTCCTGCTTGCGCCCTATGCCCAGAACCCTTCGCTTCTTCCCTCCACATCCTTTCCCTCTGCCCGGCGGACCCTCCCCCGCGGGACCTAGAGAACCTCAAGACCTGGGAGGACTGGGAGACCCTGCTGCATTCGGAGGACCCGGCCGTGCAGACCATCGCCACCGGCCGTGCTGCCAGTGTTATGGACATCAGGAACATAAACACTTGAGTGCAGTGGGGTCGTGCGGGGACCCTGGGGCGTGCCCCGAATTCCTTTGTAAATAAAGTTTTCTCTCTCTCTCTCTCTCTCTCTTTATTGGGGTTTAACGTCCCAAAGCAACTCAGGCTATGAGGGACGCCGTAGTGAAGGGCTCCGGAAATTTCGACTACCTGGGGTTCTTTAACGTGCTCTGACATCGCGCAGCACACGAGCCTCTATAATTTTGCCTTCATCGAAATTCGGCCGCCGCGGCCGGGATTGTCGAATTTATTAGTGGTGCATTTAACGGCGGCGACAATTGTCCGTCCAACAAAATAATAGAAATTGATGCTTAAAAATGAGAAAATAGGCCCAATCAGCCAGAAGTCAAACCGCTAATACGCCCTTGCCCCTTGGTATGCTGGTAATAAAACCTTATGCAAAGGACACTCGCTCATGTGCTAGGTAGTACCTTGCAATAATTGCGACAATAAAAACAGCAGCATTAATAAAACCTGGCTCTAAATTGGAAGCAGTGAAGCCCAAGTATGAAAGCAAACATTTATATAAAAGACACCGCCCGAGAAACAAATTTTGTCCGCTTATGAATGCATAGCATCCTCACGCCATTACCAAACAGACTCTTTGGAAAAATTACAACGAACTCTAGCGGCTTAAGTGGTGAAAGGCGAATGCCTGAGTGTTGCATTCTGCTACGCGACTGTTGGTGCATTCATTAACTGCTAATTAATGACGCTTAATCTTTGCCTTTAGGAGTGGAACGCGACAGCGTCTTGTAGCGCTGCCAGGGAGTCCACGGAACGCCACCACCCGTTCGGCGCGAGGCGTTGCCCTCTGAACGCAACGCTTTTTGAGGAAAGGGAATGGCGCGGTAATTCTCTGTCATCTCGGTGGACACCTGAATCGTGAACCAATATACGCGACTCTCGCAGACGGCATCCGGGCGCCGCCTGCTAGACCGCTTGCACATCCAACACAAGTGCACTCCAGAGGAGACGTGTCGGATTCCAGAGCTATGGCGTCACAAGCTCTGGGTCCCTCCACTCCCGCGCAACATGGACACACATACACACGAAGGCAGACGAGAGGCGCGCGCTCGGGCCCTCGAACACCAACACGGATCCAAACAGGGTGTATACTACGTTGACGTGGCAGGGCCGTCGCCCAATGGATTCTACACGGCCGCAGTAGTTCACCAGGATCAATGCGTTAACGGGCTCTCCTTTCGAGCTCGAAATTCAGCACAGGCTGAGGAAGTAGCCATTGCGCTTGCCGCCTCGGACTTGAATTCGAGGGTAATCGTGACAGATTCGCGTCGAGCCTGTCAACACTACCTGGCTGGCGAGATTTCACCTTTAGCCTACAGTACATTAAAGCGCGCAGTGAGGGAATCGGACCCTTCGCCCAAACGCATAGTTTGGACTCCAGGCCATCAGGGCGTTAGAGGTAATGAGGCTGCGGACGGGGCTGCCCGAGCGCTTACCTACCGGGCACCTCACCCAGGCTCTTCCGGCTCGGAGATTGTGCAACCGCTTCTGCGGTTCAGAGAAATTCTGGACGACTACTGCGAACGCCATCGCCTTTTCCCGGTCCCTGCTAAGGGCCTGAGTAAAGCTGATGAGCGAACTCTGAGGCGCTTGCAGACCAACACTCTGTTGTGTCCTGCAATAGTAAAACATTTCGACCCCAAAATTGATGGGCGCTGCCCTCACTGTGGGGAAGTTTCCGATACCTTCCACATGGTTTGGGCCTGTCAAAAGAATCCTTCCCTTCCCCCCAATCCTTCCCCTTCCCGAGAGGCATGGGAGGCAGCCCTGCTCAACTGCTCGGGGCTGGAGTCTCAAAGGGCTATAGTCCAACGGGCGCGAGTAGCGGCCTCGTCCAGCGGGGTCCCGGACTAAGGACTCCACCTATCTAAAGGGCCATTTTTGGTCTGCAAACTCTCCTGTTGTTTATTAAAAAGTTTTCACCACCACTGTACAGGAAGGGAGGAAGTGGAGTGAAAGAAGAAAGAGGGGCCGTAAAGAAGAAACTGAAAATTGTATTAAATTGTATTTGAGGAAAGGAAGTTGCGCGGTAACTGTCACATATTTCGGTGGACACCCGTCAAAATTCGCGCGCAGTGACGTCACGACCATTTCGACCAATCTGAAACGCGGACAAATTTGCTAACACGTCTTGGTCACGGCAGTATGAGCCATTAAAGGCTTTCGCCCTAAAATGCAGCTTATACATGCCGGAGCATTTCACTACGGCGTCCCTCATAGCCTGAGTCGCTTTGGAACGTTAAAACCGAATAAACAAATAAACCGAGCATTTCCCTGTCCTCTATTCCTCCTTCACTTTAAGGCGAAAGCCTTTAATGCCTCATACTGTCGTTAGCAGACGCGTCGGCAGCCGTGTCGGCAGATTTGTCCGCCTTTCGGCGTCACTGCTTAAAAGGCTCAAGGTTCCAGCATGAATAAAGGCGCATCTACTGAATGCATGGGCTTCATAAATAAAATAAAAGGAGTAAAGTCAAGAAAGAGAAAATAAAAATAAGAAAATAACCAAAATAAAACAAAATATGAAAAATACAAAAGTAAATAAAAACAGTGTGCCAGGAAACGCTTTCGCCTTGCTATAGTATTCTAGTACACTATAGCCTTGCAGCACTTTAGAGAGCCAAAGTGCCCCCTGAATTTTTTTTTCTGTTGGTGTCATTATTTTGTTTTCATTTTTATTGTATTATTGTTATTTTTATTTCCCTTACTATTAACTTTTGTTTGTATTCTTGTTTTATTTCGTTATTTTCGTTTTACTTGAATTTTTATTTTTAATTACTGACTAATTAGTGAATGTATGGACTCTTAAGTGGCTAGTGTTGTTTTGGCTATGGATCTGTCTTGTCGAACGAACGCCGCTGATGAGCCAAGGAATGGTTTCGCATTAAAAGTATACACGCCGTAAACTCCGCGCTCGGGCTGCTCGCGCACATTTTCTCCCGCGCGACTTCCCTCCTACCGGTGCATCGCTCGCCTCTTTCAACGCCCGCTCAGGCGACCCTCGTAACGCGACCGCTCGTATTCGGCAACCGGCGATGACGTCAGCAGATCGGCGCTAAACGGGCCGGAACGCATGCAGCGTGTCGCCAACGTCACGCACCGCCGGCTACCATTGCATTCGCGACGGGCGTATATTTAACATCAGCACGCGGAACGCCGCCAGCTTTCTCTATGCCTCCTCGACGCCGGCGGGCCGTAACGCGTGTAATTGACGTGCGCGCCAAAGTATGCGCGGATGTGGAGCGGCGCCCGTCTCGAAGCCCAGCGGACGCCATCTGCATATCAGCCGAGGCGTGCGGGAGAGCGATACGCGGGCGAGTACGCGGAATGTCCTTGGCGTAATTTATTCCCGCGGAAACTGTCTTCGCATACGGCGGCGCCGAGAAGGAGATTCGCAAACAAGCGAAAGCTTCCACGCTGTTTTCACGGCCTGTAACGGGTCACTTGCGTTCCGGATGGCTAGACCGCGGAGCTAGTAGTGATCGAAGGTGTTCGCTGTGCGAGTCGGGGTCGCCGTATAGGTTTGAACCGCGTCACAGGGGAATAATTAACGCCGAGTAGCGGCCTATAGAGCGTTGTAGTTGTTATTCGGCGCTTGAAGCTATTGTCAGATGATTGAACTACAGCCCCCTCTCCTATAGTAGACTCTCATAGGCAAAAGTCAACCAAGGCCAGTGCGTGGCAATGTTTGTGCTCTTGTTTTATTGCGAAAGCAATACTACTTGCACTTTCACGCATTTCCCGTGACGCGGCGGTGACCACCATTGTGCAGCGGCGGTGACCACCATTGATCTTCATTTGACCTTGATTGCATTAGAATGGATTGGATTAGATTGGATTGGACTGGATTAGATTAGATTGCGTTAGATTAGATTACATTGTATTGGAATGGATTGTATTGGATTGTATAACCGATGCACCACAAGTCTAACCACAAACACCACCACCAGCTGCACTACCAGCTGTACCATGGCGTAGGTACGGATATTGCTTTCGCTATTACCGGGCTTAACCAAGCTAAGCCACAGCGAATTTTTTAAGTAAAAAAAGCCTTGAAGGCTGTCTCTCAAGCACGTTTGGGTGCACGTGTTTATTACAATTTGAACACCGTGCGACAGATACGTACAAAGCCTTTGCAAGTGTCTTTGTGACTGCATGCTGCTCGTTGCATTATCACCACGTCCTGTCTATGCAATACCTCTTTATTCCTTTCCCTTTTCCTCGATGTGAAGTGGCTGACCAGAGGAAAGGTGCGCTTCTGGCATGCCAATCTTATCTGCCTGAAGCCTTGCCTATCTCTCTATCTATTCTGCGTACGTACGGAACCACCTGTCGAGCAGTTCGAAGATCGAAGACTCGGGAATGCCCCGAAGCTGACATGTCACTGGAAGAAAGCATCCAGAGACCGGTCGTGAAGACAAGTCGCAAAGGGAACACCTACAAAATGACACCGCTTCAACAGTGGACTCATATTCCGTTCCTATCTCATTCTTCACCCTGCCCTTTCCTATAGATCTTCGCCTAGCGTCCGACTCTGCAGTACTACCAGAATTTATTGCTGTTATGACTTTATTGTTTTTATTGGTACATACTCTGCGTCCAGTCTGGACCAAGGTAGGATTGGGTACATGCATCAACTTGTGGAGTTAGTTCTTGGGCTAGTTGGTATACCTGATTTAAACTCATTTTGCAGCGCAACAGATAGTTTTTCAGCGCAACGGCACACGGCCAAAGAAAGGAAGCAAGAAGAGAAGAAAGACGAACACAGCGCTGATGTATACATCAGCGCTGTGTTCAACTTGTGGCTTATGCAGGCTAATACGATAAAACAGTCAGCAGTCAGCACAGACAATACATTCAGTAAAATGCAGTTCACAAAATGCAGTCAATAAGATATGAAATCTAAATGCACTACTACTTTAAATATTTGGAAAAAATGGTAGCAAACTGCGCTGTGGCTCCAAGCCCCGCCCCCTTCGCTGGCGATGCATGGTTCATGCTGGCCAGGACGCAGTTACTCCCACCCTCCCCCCTTTTCTTCGGAAGTCCTGACACCAACTCTTATCTGCCGCCATAGCCGCGCCGAACTACTCTACCGCCCTTGCTACGACACCCTCCGAGCTGGAGTTCCTGGAACGAGTGCTGCACTAGGCTCCGAGCGCTGGCTTGTCGGCGAGGAGGCGGCCTGAATGCCGGGAGCTCGCGTGGGTCGCAGTTCACAGTTGCCTTTAAGCGGCTGGCATTGGAAATAAATGCCTAAATTTCGCAAAGAAAAAGAGGTGTTCTCCAGAAGGCAGCATTTGGACCAATCGGCTCCAGCGACACCACCCGAAGCCGAAAGATAAAAAAAAAAAAAACCTGCTCATGGGGAGGAAAAGGCGGGAAATTGACCAGGAGAAGCTGTTTCAAGAGCGCCCGACTACTTTGTTCGTCGTATTCGCCCTTTACATCGCATCTTATTCTGCGCCGTCTCATTTCACACTCTGTGATGTAAATAGTTTTATTATATCTGTCTTGATTTTCCTGGCCTTTCCTGTTTCGTCGTGACTACCATTACTCCTGCTGGGAAACCACCTGCGCAGCCGAGTCACAACAGCGTACTGACTATTACTGCCGACCAGAACCTCTTTATAAGCGATCGAGAACTAAGTGGTGCGTTTTCATCAAGCCGCAAGAAAGAAGCGATGGTGAATCGTCATCGTCATTCGCTTTGTTTCGCACTAAAGCGAAGCCTGCATAGAAGACTGGAAGCTTCGTTAGCGTCTCGCATTCATACTCGCATTCTCTGCATCGCAGTCTTCGGGTCTCGTAATATTACAGCTTTAAGCTGGAGGTTCTAGCGATCGTCCAGATCGATATTTCTTCTTCCTGTTCTTCTTACAGATCACCTGGAGAACACTTATATAGAAGCTATCATATAGAAGCTATAGAGAAGCTTGCTATACTATAGAAGCTAACGTGGAAAATTGGGCGTGTTGGTACATGTCTTGAACAAATAAATGGCAGCGCAAGGAGACGAGGACTAGACGAGGCAACAAGGACGGCGCTGAACTTACAACTTTTATTGCCAACGAATCGTGCGAACATATATGCACTCTGAACAATCCGGCGTCATCGTCAGTGCATGCGCAAATATGTCAGCTCTTTATCAGAGAGAGTGATAGAAGCGGAGCTAACACATGCTTCTCCCGATTATATATCAACTCCGATTCAATGAGTTCGCGCGTTACACGTTGATTATTCTTTTTTCTAATATAAGCTACTTTCTATAGAAGCTATATATAGAAGCCGTTACGCCTCAGAATCATTGGAGTTGGTCCTCTAAATGCTTGCATTTAAACGAGACTTACAGAACCAAATATAGCGCGGGAGAGCGCTTTTCGCCAAACGACTAGTCGGTATTATTTTATGCCGCCCAACGTTTACGGCAGCCGACTTGCTCTGAAAACAGGGCCGCTTCCTGCGTCCTGTGCCGGCCCGGTATCGAGTTGGCTCGAATGACGTCAGTCGCGCCCCGCACACGCAGAGGACGCGTGTGGCGGTCGTGCAGTCAAGCTCGACGCTCTCGCGCGAAGAGTGTTTGCTGCGCTTCCTATCTTACAAGGAGCCGAGCGATTACCGTATTTACTCGAGTATAGGCAGGCCAGGGACGTATGTCGACCTGGAGTATATAGGGGCCGCATGAAAACAAAATGACGATACACTTACCCAAACCAAAGCCTTTATTTTATGGGAGAGAAAATTAAATTTCTGATGTGAGAAAAGGTTGTTAGGTGACATATCACATGTATCTCTTGCGCGCCTCTAAGTTGCTGACACTTCACCGAACAGAGATAGGAATGGCAAAGGACGTATTAGAGGTCATATTGCCGCTTTTCACTCAATCGTCGGCGGCGAATGGGCGTCCAAACCCAGACTCGATCTCCTGGCTTGTATTCCGCGTTGCGTCTTCGTAGGTTGTAGCGTGTGGCGTCGGTCCGCTGCTGGTCTTTGATCCTTAATCGGGCAAGTCTTCGGGCTTCTTCTGCGCGTTGTAGGTAGGCGGCGATGTCGACGTTATCTTCCTCGGTAACGTTCGGCAGCATGGCGTCCAGTGTGGTCGTAGCCTCTCTGCCATGGACGAGCCTAAAAGGCGTCACCTGGGTGGTCTCCTGCACTGCGGTGTTGTAGGCGAAGACTACCGCTACGTGACAATGTCATGAAACGGGCCGCGAGCGCAGGAGTACGTCTCTTAAATGGCAAATAAAAGTTGACCCCCTTAATTCTGCTAATATATAATTTTTTGGCCGCCGCGGTGGATCAGTGGTTATGATGCCCGGCTGCTCAACCGAAAGACACGGGTTCGATCTCGGCCGCGGCGGTCGCATTTCGATGGTGGCGAAATGCTAGAGACCCGTATACTGCGCGGTGTCAGTGCACGATAAAGAATTCCAGGCGGACGAAATTATCACGAGACCTCACCACGGCGTCCCTCATAGCCAGCGTCGCTTTCGGACGTTAAAATCTATAAACCTGAGCAAACCGGTCCGGTAAATGTTTCTGATAAAAATAAAAGGTCGACTTATATTTGAATAAATACGGTAAATACAGAGAACGCGGCAGGCACGACCTGATGTTTTGCGCTCGGCAGTGAAACACCGAGGTTTGCCGTGGCGAAGCAGCAACACGACAGCATACGAAAGTCGCCGTTGTGGAGGTTTCTGGGCTGATTCCGTCTGATAAAGAAAAAAATTCTAAGCCCAAAGGCGATTCTCCCTAATTTCGAAATCTTAGCTTAGCTCTGTCAGTGTCTCAGACTCTGCGGGCTCATTGTTTTGCTTTGCTGGGTCGTCGGCACTAGCGGCGACGAGATTACTTCGGTAGTAGTATTAGTTGATGACGATGGCGATGTGCAATGCACAGCTCGCGTGAATACGTATAATACGTACGCGTGAATACGTACGCGTGAATACGTACGTTCGATAGCAGTAATATTTTTATTTATTTTTTTATGTACACATACCTTAAAGGCCTCAAGAGAGGCATTGTGTAAGGGGGGGGGGGGTCGTCAAATACATAAGTTTGTGTAAACTAGATTAGAAATCAAACGCACAATAAAAGTGTAGCAAAACTGCATTAGTAGAAGAAGACGACGATGTGCAATATACGAAGGTCTCCCTTGGAGTCAGTGGCGTCGGCCGATTCTCATGAGACTGCTAAGGCCACAATGCAGGGAGTGGCTGATGAAAGTGGATAGTCTATTCCTTCCATGATCGGGGATAGTCCACTCCCTGCATCGATACGCTAGCAGGTTCATGAGAATCGGCCGACGCCATTGGCTGGCACAAGCTCTTCGGCACGAGCTCTTTAACGCTGTCGAGCTAAAAAAAGAAATCACATGGAAGGCATGCAGATGTACGCTCTCCGTATACGATCAGCGCCAGCTACGTTGCCGTTATACTCGATTGCACTGCACTTGCGCAGGCATATGCGTCAGGTTCTATTTATAAAAGCGCATTCCCCGTTACTCCGTTTAAGCGCGTCCTCATACTGCGGTTATCTCCAACCAGTGTACTCAGAAAGGCTCATCCTCATCCCATCGCTTTGGCAAAGTTTTATGGCAGTCGCTTCTTCACAGCGAGATAACAAACGCGAAGCAATGCGTTCTTCGCCTGCCCCGCACACCGATGTTTGACGTCAAACCGAGAGAATACTGACGCACGCTGAGACTCCGCACAGCGAGGGGCGGTATCTTAACTGCCTCGTGCGATGTCGACAGCGCAGCGAGTTGAAGAGGAACGAGCTGTTTGAACAAGGTCGCTGGGAAGATAGCGCAGCTGCAGGTGCTAGGACTGATGAGGACGATATTCGAGCTCCCCTTCCGCGCTGCAATGACGCGCGAAATTTCGTGGCAGAGGAACGTACCATTGAGTGATTGCGGTAGCTGATATATCGAGGCGAGAGCTCAGTCACGATAGTGAGTGATAAACGTGCTGGACGTTAACAGAGCTCATCACGCGACAGAAGTTTCTTTTTTTTTTTTGGGGGGGGGGGGGATCTGGCTGCAGTTATTTGGAGAACGAAAGCAGCGATTGCCGAGAATACTTTAGCGAGGCTACTGCCTACCACGCATCATGAAACCACCACCACTGATAACAGGAGGCGGCGTGCGCACGAGCGGCAAAATGTTGTAATCATCTATAGGCACTTGGAAGAGAGGTGTCGAAATATATGTTCGGGGTAAATGTCGTTGAACATGCTTATTGAGAAAAAAATTAATTAGTAGCTTCTCGTCACTGCACAAGTCCTCAGGAAGATAGTCAGATTTGACAATGTGTACACGTTCGTTCGTTCGTTCGTGCGTGCGTGCGTGCGTGCGTGCATGCGTGCGTGCGTGCGTGCGAATAAGTGGTGAAGAGCGTCTGGGGTGGGGAGGTGGCATCCTCAATACAACATAGCACGGATGAGGAGATCAGAGTTCAAAAGTAAATAAAATGCATCTGTTAGCACTTCCGCGTGTTGTGTATGCTGGTTTAGATACCGTTCGTTACAAAATACATTGGTAGCTAAAATTTGTAATACTCAGTGTAATAGCGTTGCTTTGTACTCACCTCCTGAGGGCAATAAAATTGGTTTTCGAGTCAGCGCGGAGAGGCAACTTGTGGGCATGCCATGTCGCATTCTTTTCACGCTTTCTTCACTTATTTCCTAACTATGGCAGTCATTTGGGACATCATCAGAACGTACAATTCTTTGCGATAACAACGCAACAAACATGAAGACAAAAGATGTTTTCATACTTCGATGCGACCGCAATTTGCATTTAAACGCATATCCGACCGTTTATCCAATCTTTTGATGATATAGCTACAGTGAATTATTTTTTTTACTTTTTCAATACGCAGGAATCTTCGTCGTACAGTGTTCACTTTAAGGCTGCTGTTGAAATCATTGTGCCAATAAACTTTTCCGAGAAATGCAACCGGTGAGGAATGCTCAGAGTGCGGTCAGGAATGTCAGGAGAGAGAGAGTGAAATATTTATTTAACAAAGGCCTGTTTCAGGAATGCATGGAGGCTGTTGAAGTAGCTCACGGTCGGGTTTCTCTAACAGGGAAGGAGCTATACAGGCGATATGCGAGCGTGCATTGTCTCGCAGGAATGGAGTCCCGCAACTCATCAAAGAGCGAAGCCTTTGTTATCGCGGCTTTACAAGCGCTGCGAAAATTCTTGATGAACCGGTAGTCAACACCCTGAACGGTTGCATCACTCCCGACGAAGTCGACGTGAGTCTGCGCCTTTGACCTGAATTTTAGAGTATGTATGTCGAAAAAAATGCTGAAGACACGTTTCAAGAAGGGCCCGTAGTTCCACATCTGTAATGTTCTTCAGGACGCGAGAGGTCGTCCTCTCTTGTCCCGTCTTTCGCACTGTAACTATGAAAGATCGTCACCAACTCGCCCAACGGCTTGCTTTTTCGACCGACCGACCGACCGACCGACCGACCGACCGACCCGTCTGCCTATTCTGCGCGCCTTGCCAGCCTGCCCGTCTGCCTATCTGTCTGTCGGTCCGTCTGTCTGTCAGTCCGCCCGTCTGTCGGTCCGCCCGTCTGTCGGTCCGTCCGTCTGACTCTGAACACGAGCTTATTTATAGAAACGATATCTCGGCAACGCTCCGTCATTCATGACGTGAATCAAACGAAAGCTCTGCAAATTAGTACATTGTAGTAATCACAGTGGGGTTTATCTAATGAATGCAATATCCTCTGGCGTTATCGCTTCTCGGTTTTTGTATTATTACTTTGCTCACATAGATTACAGAATTGTTCCGGCCAACAACCGCCGTGGATAGCGGCATGTTTAATACGAAGAGGCAGCGCAAGCGAACAACCCACAAATAACAAGCGTGGCAATGAACTGAAAAGTACCAACACGTTCAGACAAAATATCGTATCAGGAGCAAAAGAGTTATAACTGTTGAAAAACAAAAGTAATTGCGATTAAAATAATTTACATGCTTTTTTTAATACTTTCCTATGGAGTCAGTGGAAAGTTAGATCTTTTCTTTTTTTTTTTTGGTGCGTTAAAAAAATTGCGTGGCTTTATGTCATTGCACAATTCGTTCCATGCAAATACAAATTCCGCTGAATCCTATTCTATGATTTAAGGCATGTTAAACGGATGATTAGTCGCCGTGGTTCTTGTTCTGGGTGCACTTTGTCAACAGGACCTCTGTCGACCTTTACTGAAAACGTTGTGAAAACTGAAGAGGGCCTGAAATGGACACGGAGGCATGGAAAAACTACAGCACGGAGCTTTAAAGGTGCGCTAAAGGGGAATACCAAGTCAGGCTAGACTGATAGGATACGCTTACCTGATAACAAATATGTGCTTTTTAACAAGAAAAACACTTTTATAAGCCAGAAAAATGTGTAAAAGCGAGGTACACTTGGCGCCGCCACTGGAAAGTTTGTGCAGTGGCGACGAGTGACATGCTCATGAATGAACGATATTAAGGCGCAAGCCTTTAATGGCTCATACTGTCGTCTGTTAGCAGAGGGTGTCGCACATTTGGCAGAGTGTTAACTCGGGAACTAAAAAAGATAGGAGAAAACGAATGGTTTCTTCGGATAGAGGAGGAAAAAAGGAACCTAGAAGCCACGTTTGATGACTGTAGAGTAATTAGGTAATTAATTATAGTAAAAATGTCAAAATTGCGTCGAAATAACACAGACGTTGATATAGCCACGGGAACAATGTGACGTCATATCCACTGGAAGTCGTCACGGCATAGTGAAAATTGTCACGGAATGGTCGGAAAAACGCCGGATTTGTGTCAAATTAGATGAAAAATTATGTAATTAAGGGTAATTAACCCTTAAGATCGCCGAAAAATGTGAAATTTGGGTACCGATATAGCCACGGAAATGGTGTGCTGTCACATCCACCGGAAGTTGTCACGGCATAGTGTACTCGGGATTCGCCTCTAAACACTTTGGTTGCCAAAGTGTCCTCTCAGTTTTTCGCCGTCTCGGTTGGCAGTTACCGTCGAAATACGAGGAAGGGAGCGTGGCGAGCATAGTCGACAGTGCGAAGGGTCTGGCAGTTAAAACAGCGCAAAACAAACGACGGAGTGAAAGGTTGGTCGCAAAGCACGAGCGCTGAAGCTTTCGCCCCGCATTCTGTGCACTCCGATTTCAGAACCACGCGTGTTCTCAACAGCATCCACGCTGTATGTGCTGGCAACGCTCTCGGAGGAGCGGTGCCGTTCTCACTTCAGCCGTCGAATCGGCTACTTTGTGCAGGCTGCAGGCGTTATGAAACAGCACATTGTTTGTTTGTTTGTTTGTAGGATTTTTAGTGTGCGCTCATGCAGACACACTCATGCATGCACGTTGTCAGCGTGTGAAGCGCTATGCGAGCGCGTGGTCCTCTGTGCTTTTCGCGCAGTGGGAAGGCGAATATGCTTTTAGATAGCTCAGAAGTACCACATGCATACTCCATCGCCTCTCATTTTCCCCATTGAATACAAATGTTTCCCAGCGCTGGTGATCATGCACGCAGTACGTGAGGCGCGGGCACGCAAGGCAGTTAAGGCAGAAAGATGGGCTAGTTGGTGTTTATATAGAGAAGATGTAGTAGTAGCGCTACTATTATGTCCTCTCTAGGCAGGGTTATCCGCATGCAGGAGAGGCGGTTACGTCACATTTTTTGAAGCCGGCTCCCCCCTGCGTCTGCCCTACTTGGCCGCCGTCTCGGTGCGCTTGCGCATGCGCAGCAGTCAATGCAGCAGACGACGCAGCTGCGCCCAGCGTTACCATTGGCTGCGCCGTCGGCCAAACACTCCCAGAAGCCCTTGCGAAAGCGCGTCACTTCCGGCAGACTTACTGGCGAGCATCTCGGGTAGGGAGGGCCTCTCCTGAGTTTTCCTTCCGCCATGGTTTTCCGCTAGGAAAACATCCAACAGGCCGATGAGTCGTCAGATCATGCTTACATCCCCTGCCGACAGCTATACAACCGGCAGTCGCCAGACTACCCTGATTCGTTCTCGCTTACGACCCAAAGGAAGCAATTCACGAAAGCATAGGTCACAACGACCACAGCATAGCCAATCGGAAGGGTTCTCTGCGATCATGCTCGCTGCGTAGTTAGTCAACAAACACGCGATAATCGACAGCATTGCGCGCCTGTTTGATGAGAAATTCGCGCGCGATTTTTCACACAGATGTAGTGTTGAGTGAATACGTTAGAGAGCGACAGCTGCTCGCATGCTTTTAGGATCCCTCGAAGCTTACGTGATACACACCACGACAGCAGTCAACGCACCGAAGGCCACGCGCTCGCGTTATCATCGCCTATATATACATTTGTAAGCGCAATAAGCAGCTTGTTCTACACTCTGCGGCTCTCCTCGATAACTTGGCGCAGTTTCTTTCGCACCCACGGAACTTTCAACGAGACCCAAACGCACGCGATGCAGCGGAGACTCTCTGTCGACCCCGTCGAAATAGTGGGGTCGGAAGCGGCGCCTGCACTTGAACCTTGCCGCCGTGACCTCTGATCTGTTGACCTTACTTTTCCGGTTTCCAGCCGCGTTTCCGGTTTCTGAAAGTAGCGCCTCTAATTGGTCGGATTGCAAAGACGTCATAGGTGACGTCGCGGCAGTTCGTTTTTCGCAAGCACTTTGAATCTGAAAGGGTTTCGGGACTTTGCGGTTTTCTCAGCAACGCAGCCACCTTTCCGCGTGGAAAAAGCCTCGCTAGTGTTCCCGAGGAATAATCTACCCTTCTCGCCTAGTTTCATATTTCCCTTTAGTTTCGCTTTAACAGCTCTCCCTGTTGAAAAACATGGTAAGAAACTTTCTTCCCTCGTAACAAATTTTTCGCAGTATTTTCTACCGTCGACTAGTAATAACAACAGAAATTTTCGTAGGAAGAATAGATTTTTCTGTACTGTGCTGTATCGTGTTGTAGTGTCAGAAGTGCAGAAAAAATGCTACAGTATCAAATAAAAATACTACATAACACATTTGTCGGGTACGACAAAACAACAAAACATTTTGCCTTATATGTAGGCAAGATTCATCTTTTTTTTTTCTTGAAACCGGGAGGCTTCTACAGCATTCTCTCATCAGATTGGAAGAATCACTCCGGGAGAATCACATTCGAAGCGACGTCTGCTTCTATTCTACAAGGAAGCACAACGCAGGCGGCAGGAGAACAAATATTTGCATCGAACACTGTGCTACATCGTGTTGTAGTGTCAGAAATACGCAAAAATACTACTGTATCAAATAAAAATACTACATAACCCATTTGTCGTTACGACAACACAAAGAATTTTGCAGTATGTAGGTAAGATTGTTTTTTTTTTTTTTGAAACCGAGAAGCTTCTACGGCATTCTCTCATCAAATTGGAAGAATCACTCCGGGAGAATCACATTCGAAGCGACGTCTGCTTCTGTTCTACAAGGGAGCACAGCGCAGGCGGCAGGAGAACAAAAATTTGCATCGAACAGCCCCCCCCCCCCCCCACCCCTCCTTCCCCCTTTCCTATTGGTTGGCAGCAGCTGCACACTTTCCATAACTCAGCACGTTTCAACGAGCTACAGCAATTGTCTCGCACCCACATCTGGACTCAGTCGCGTTCCACAGCGGAAGCCTCGTGAATGCGACCCAGGTGCCGAAACCAGAGCGAGTGCACGCCGCAGAGCCCACGTCTGGGGGAAAGGAGGGGGCGGGGTGGAGGAGGAGGAAGATAAAACGACAAAAAGAACAAATCTAGGCGGCACAGTAATATACTGAGTCAGTCGACGGCCGCGCGGCGCAAGCTGCGCTGACGCAGGCTGGTGCATTGACGTCAAGAATTCGCGAGCATGCGTTATTCCGCAGTGCATTCGGGCTGACACAGATATGCCGGCGTATGTTGTTTATCTTTTTTTCCGAGAAGCCATCCGATCCCCGGGCATAATTTTAAACCACCATTTCGAGACTGCTCAGCGAACCGTTTCCTCGACAACGACGTATATTGATCACTCTTGAGTGTTTGTTTGGATATAACTGATATGTTAATGAAGGTCATTCCTATGCAAGCAACCCAGCACCCCCTGGAAGCGTTTACTGAAACCAAATTAGTGGCCACTTTTGCGCACTGTTTTCTTTTTTTGCCCTTGTTCTTGTTTTTGTTCCTACATGGAGGTCATGATGGAAGAGAACTATTACCGCACGCTTCGCTAGCTGTGGACCTCATTTATTCTGTCAGCGTGCGAACGATATATGGTTAGCGTAACTGTGTTCACTACATGTTTCCGTAATATTGAATAAAATGCATGATAAAATGTTGTTTTCTGTATGTACGCAAAGCTTTTAAAGCTTTATCCGCAAAGCTTTTAAAGCTTTATCCGCAAAGCTTTTAAAGCTTTATCCGCAAAGCTTGTCTTTGTGGCTTATAAAAGTCTGTCGAGTGCAGTTATTTATACGTGCGCTTTGATAACAACGATGTACTGTCTTTGTCAAAAGTAACAAGGCTCCATGGTTTGCTTCTCATTCATATAACAGAGCCCGCACGTACGGCTTCCCTAAAGATCAAAAAGTTATTTGAAGGTGAGAACAGGGGTTGAGATTTAGAGCTTGAAGGCCGGCATAATAGCTTTAATATACGACTGAGAAGAAAAACGTGCCGCCTGGTTGCTTTTGACAAAGACTGTACATATTTTTCGTATGTGTAACGCGATGTCGATACTGGTGGACTCTGATCCACACAGTGGCTTAGACGGGCCCCCAAATGTTACGAGACTTTGCAATAACAAACGCTTACCACTGTTGCATAACCTTTCCAGTTCAAACAAGAACTATTATGACTGACACAATTCCATTAATTCTCTGGAATCCCAATGGAAAATCACGCGTCCAAACATACTATACAAAACAAAGAACATGAAGGCCCTACGCTTAG
The DNA here is from genome assembly GCF_055824585.1 of Amblyomma mixtum. Taxonomy (NCBI): domain Eukaryota; kingdom Metazoa; phylum Arthropoda; class Arachnida; order Ixodida; family Ixodidae; genus Amblyomma; species Amblyomma mixtum. Next base: position 116,201,120 of record NC_143020.1, on the reverse strand, counting down.
AATTCAAACAGTTATCAAGAATGCGCTCGCTTAATAATGCTTCATCAAGCAGCGAATTTTGAAGCGACACCTGGATAAAGGATAAGAGGCATATAATTTTAGTTGCATGTTTTCTTCTTTGTAATTATGCACAAGACATTAGAATACATCCTGTGAAATTCGCCTACGACCACTTAATACTTCCTGATGCTGTTTCGGTTTCATCAACCGAACAATGGCTGGGACGCGTTGTGGGTGTTATTTCACGTGTGGCACGGAAAAAACGAATATAACCGCTGATACGTCGTTTTTTGTTATACTAGCTCTTAAAGCAGGCTGGCCTAAGCGTTGCAGTTAATTAAAACGACGTATCAGTGGTTAGATTACATTTTTTTATCGTGCCTGACCTGAACACTCCTAAAGCGTTACAGCCATCTTGCCGTTGATGAAACGGAAACAATAGCAAGAAGAAATTCAATTACAAATTATTTATCGGTGGTACGCGAATCAAGTAATGCAATAACTAATGAATCATTTGAATGAGGAAAACAAGCCAATAATATTAGGTGCCTATTGGTCCTCTACGGACATGTTTCCTGGTTCTCCGGTATCGGCGTTGGGTGCGTAAACGACACGCTGGTTGGTCAGCAAGCAGAGACGGGAGAGATGACATCCCTTCAACGCGCCACGCTGAGTGGTCCAATACAGTGACGTCACGAATGACGATTAATGACGTAATGCGCATTCCAACTGGCAAGAAGACATTCTCACCACCGCAAACTGTCGCTGAATCTCGCTTTACACAGTGGTAACCCTTCGGAGCGCTTTTTGGGCGACAGCATGAGAATACACATTCCTCAAAAATGGCGGATTATTTCGTTAAATTCCCTGACTGGTCGAGAAATGTCACGTGACCTCGTGACGTCATCACAACCTGCCCACCGAGTTGCGACTAGCCTAGTTTCTAGACAGCCACCTAGACAGAGGACGGAAATCAAAAAGTCTGAAAAAATAATATTTAAACGGCTGTGCGCTAAAAAGACATTCACAGGAAATAAATATGAATATGTGCCAACTAGCCAGTCAAAAAGCCTTACGAAAAAATAATGTGACATATGCAAATGTCGGCACTATCACAGCATAGCGGATACGTGCTATAGTCACTGCAGGCAGCAGTCCGAATATGGCGGCTGATGGGCTGACAATTGCAAAGAAACTTATGCAAACGCACACAAAGAAGTTGCAATAGGAGCTGCGACAAATACATGTCTATTCCAGTCATAAGATGACTCAAGCGTCCTCATAGTTGTGTAGCAGAATAACTATTCAGGAGTTCCACAGCGCCAGCTGTTATAGAAAGGTTTTCCTGCATTTGCGTCAACCGCCGTCTCCCCGATGCGTCACCCTGACGAGGAAGAGAGATGGCGCCACTAAAGACCGGAGTGCCTAGGAAACGAATAAGTGATCTTTAAAGCCACGATTTATTAGCGATAGCGCTGCCTAAACAACCCTCGCTCCTCGTTAGCATTGCGAGAAACTGGAAGCATTAAAGTGGAAGATACAAAGATACTTGTAAGTTGCCTGCCCGAAGGACGCCACTCCAAGCGCCGACCACTTGCCGCTAAATGTCTCCGGCTGTAGGCTTTTCAGTCACCTTGCGGCTTGCAGTTCATCGTATACATCTCCATCCGGTTTTAAACCGGTAATGTAATACGTTAACGCGCAAAGAACCTTTACTTCTTTTTCCTGTAGGCAGTGCTGCATTGCTCGAACCATGTAGTGACACGCAGTGCGTCCTTTAAACCTTTATAGAGGAACCTTTGTTTCTTTCAAGACATTCCTCTCTGTGCCTCTATGCTTCTATGACTCTATGAATCTGTTCTATACCCTGAACTTCTGTATAGTGCGTTGAATTCCACACTTGAAAAGAGCTTTCTTGTTCACGTGAACATCGGTTGGTACACGAGTGATCATTTATATGCGGACGTCACTAAGGAGCATACATCATCGTTCCCAAGGCTACTTTTTATCCTCAGAATCCGAACTCTCTTTCCTCGCCCCCCCCCCCCCCCCCCCCCCTGCCTTTTTTTTTTCTTTCTAACCTACAATAGGCGGCAACTAGACAAATTGATCCGCCCGCCCAGTACACTGCGGTGTGTGTTTCTTCTGTGCATTATTGAATGACGTAATGTTTCGTAAGATAAGCAACTACCCATAACCCCGATTGGAGTGGTGGGTTAAATATCTCAAGAGTGTCGCTCCACCTCAAGAGGCTGCGATTTGTCTCAGCTTGGTTCAAAGTCGCAGAGACGCTTGCGTGCGCACAGCAGAAAGGCTCCCGAGTAGGCTCCCAGCGTTCAAACAGCTCAGATGCCGCTCCGATCCACATGTTACTCGGTTGCGTCTGCAAGTACGCCTCGTGATTTTTTTCGTGCTTCCTTCGGTAGCCAGAGAAGCAAAAGGCGTCGCGTATCCACGAACAGAAGCTAACTCACTAGCATCTGCGCCATGCAAAGGTTTCCTGGCCATCAAGTGGTGCCATCTGTCTGCTCCCAATGGAGAACTTCGCGTAACTGAATGGGAATATTTTCATTTGTAATTGAGAGAAAATCAGAGCCTCGGGTGAAATGGTGGGTGATGACGTTGATACTAATGGCTTACCCTCTCTGAGTGGTGCAGAATCTCAGTGGTGAAGGGATTGATTGATTGATTGATTGATTGATTGATTGATTGATTGATTGATTGATTTCTGACAGCCATAGGAAATCAATGGGGTGGTGTAAATATTAAAAATCCCCGTGGTAATTTTTGATGCGCAACGTCATGCAGTACTTGATGGTAGACGCAGAAACTAGAAGTACTTGTCCAGATTTCCTAGGTTTCAGTTAGATCCTTATGATCGGCCTAATAGCAGCGTCACTAAACGCGTCCCACGTAGCCGTACCTTATCTCTGACGCAGCGGTCGCTGCTCGATGGAGGCGAAATTCTAGAGGTCCGTGTGCTGTGCGATGTCAGAGCACGTTAAAGAACCCCACGTGGTCGAAATTTTTCCGGAGCCCTCCACTGCGGCAGGTGGTCGGAATTGTTCCGGAGCCCTCCACTGCGGCGCCCCCCTTAGCCTCAGTCACTTTGGGACGTTATTGCCCCATAAACCAGCCACATAATCTTACAGTCAGCAAGATTTTAAACGAGCTTTCTATCTCCGCTGTTTGCTAACCTAAAGACCTTCGGTACCAGGTTCAAAAGCCACCTCTCATAGCTAACTGTTTCAAGTTCTATATGCTTTGCGTTAGGAATATTCCTCCGTTGCAAAGAGTAAGAATTCCGCATATACAATGATTGAAATCTATCCCGGAACATAGTGCGCTAGATTACTCTGTTTTTACTCCGTTATGGCTAATTAGTATTTCGAGTTTAGCTAATAAAAAGAAGGTTGTTACAAGAAAAGGGAACAAGTCAAGGAAAACGCAGCTGACGGGAAGTGAGCCGTGGAGATGGGAAGACGAAATTTCAAAGGTTTGTGTGATACGTTTTGCAGGCTGATTGGGCATCAGTTGGAGAGGCGGTATTTGTTCTGTACCGGACCCGGCTAATGACGAAATGAATCATCACGGGTCGTATCTTGTAATGAACATTTCTTTGATTCGTTCTATTCTTCCGCTTATCCACCCCAATAATTCAGTGTCTTTTTGCATTTGGCCGAACACAATCGTTTGACTCCCATCACGGCGGTCACATTTAGGTTTGGTTTGGTTTTTGGGGTTTAACGTCCCAAAGCGACTAAGGCTATGAGAGACGCCGTAGTGGAGGGCTCCGGAAATTTCGACCACCTGGGGTTCTTTGACGTGCACTGACATCGCACAGCACACGGGCCTCTAGAATTTATCCTCCAAAGAAATTCTAGCCGCCGCGGCGGTCACATTTAGATAACTGCGAAATGTAAAAAACGCTCTCGTGCATCGTGACCCATAGAATCGCGGGTGTTCGAAACCAATCGGGATATCTACCCACTACAGCGCTTCTCGAAAGCGCCTAGCTAACAGTCGAAAAACACAACAGAAAATTTTCTGTCCTCACGACAGCGTTTCTGTAGTATTTTTGACCGTGAGCTTCTAATGACACAAAATTTAATAGTAACAACAAAATTTCTGCAGTTACTGCAGGTAAAGTACTACAGAACTACAGATTACACAAAACTACTGCAGAAAAGCTAGAGAAAAATCTCGTTACGACAAAACATTCAGTCGTATTTCTGACACCGTTCTGTCGTCACAACAGCTTTTCTGTATTATTTTTTAGCGTGAACTTATAACCACACAAATTTTATAGTAACAACAAAATTTTGCTTAATTAGAGCAGAAAAGTACTACAGAACTACAGATTACACAAAACTACTGGAGAAAAAAACTACACTACTACAGTAGAAAAACTAGAGGAAAACCTCGTTCATACGACAATCTCGATATACGACAAAATGTTTTGTCGTGTCGGCCACGGTTCTGTACGAGACGTCAGCACTGACAGCCAGCTAATACCATCAGTCAATCTAGAAAAAAGTCTGCGCTTGCAAGCAACGAAGTGCCAACGGAAGTTCGGGGAAAAGAATCGGTGGAGAGCACAGCTCCCAAGGGAACATAAACTGGCGCCCAGTATACGGGCCATTCTCCTGTTTACCAAGCACACTGCCAGACAGCTCGGCAATTTCCCCGTCTGTCTGACGCCCTCTGTGACATCGTGCCGAGGAGCTCGGTAGCCGCGGTCGTCGCCGTTCGCGTGACACTCGCCCGCCTCCTCCTCTTGATGGGTTAATCTTTCGCAGAGTGGGCAGCCCGACACCGAAGCCTATCACGTATCTCTCGCTTGCGCAGCACATGTGACAACAAAACACGCGCCCAGTCCTCGATTAATTCCTCGCGAGGGCATTGTTTCCCTTTCTGTATTTGTCGCAAGCGCGCTCATTGTTTCCCGTCGGAAAGCTACCGCGCGTATTGCGTCCGCGGCCACTCGAAGCCAAACCTATTGTCGGCAGGGGTGAACAGCGTGGAATCGGTGCGGTGAATTTCCACCCAGGCGCGTGCCGTGTTGGGCACAGCTACCGTAAGTCCGCGGAAAATCCCCCCCCCCCCCCCCTCCCACGTAGCATATACCCACTGTTTGACACTATCGTGGGCAACAGAAAAAGAAGGTTCAAGGCGATAGCTGGCTGGTGCTTTTTCTGGGATCAGCGGTCGCGTGGCGGTGTGCGATATGCCGGAGAAAACAAAGGGCTCGAGTAGCTCTTGAGTTAGGGCCGCGACGCGTGTCAAGTTAGGAGGAACAGAGGTGTTGACAAACCGGGCGACTTGCCCGCGCACGAAGATAGAAAGCAGGAACGAGAGAGATAGAAAGGTATAAAGAGAAGGATGGAAATAAAGAGACAAAGAAAGAAGGAAAGAAGGAAAAAGAAAGGAAGGAAGAAAGAAAGAAAGAAAGAAGGAAAGAAAGAAAGAAAGAAAGAAAGAAAGAAAGAAAGAAAGAAAGAAAGAAAGAAAGAAAGAAAGAAAGAAAGAAAGAAAGAAAGAAAGAAAGAAAGAAAGAAAGAAAGAAAGAAAGAAAGAAAGAAAGAAAGAAAGAAGTCGATCGGCTGAAAGACCATGCCAGTTCGAAGCTGTCTTTCCTCAAGGTAGCTAGGATAATCCTAACAAAAGCGAATACTTGAGCAAGCTTGGGGAACGCCCGATGATGACCTACCGAGTGATGAAGAGAGAACCAGTGAAAAAGGCCAAAGTGCTAGGATTCGCGATGAGCGTGATACGGAGACACGAGAGAGGAAAGAACAGAAGAAGAAAAAAAAAGAAGTATTCAGGCAACGAGCGTAACAACGACGACAAAGAGTTCAACTCTCCGCTAAAACGCACAATCCAGCAAACAGCGAGTTAACTCTAACAATCCACGAAAACTGCAGTCTGACATTAGAATAACGAGAAAATGAAACAGAAAAATAGAAAGTAGCGAATTCAAACAAACTAAGTCAGTCTGCAAATAAACGATGTACGCCTGAAAAGAACCATTATACATACACGAGCAAGTCAAAAGACGCACGAAAAGTGCATTGTGCGGAGATTTAAAACTTCGCCGTTATCGCTAACGCGCAACGAACAATGCTCAGGCCAGGCCAGTGCTTGGAAAAAATCGTGAGGCTATCAATATCTGTCTCGTCTTTCTTTCTTCTCCTGTGTGTGTGTGTGTGCGCGCGTATGGTTTGGCGCCTTTGAATTTAATTATCAATAACAGACGGGGGAAACTAGTCATATTCTTCGAAAAAACACTCGCATCAGATTACAACTCAAGAAGGTAGCGGTGCCCCTCAAAGAAGGCCAACTAGCCAATGGCGTCGACCAATTCATATGACGTCGCTATTAATGCCCTATAGCGTAGAATTGCAAACGACTGACAAGAGCCCCCGTAAAATGAGGTTATGGCAGCAAGGAATACAACGTAGCGCAACTGTTAGACAAGGACGAAGAAAAGGCAGGACGCAACCAAAAAACAAAAAAAAAACAAAAACAAAAGCAGCGCAGTGGTGTCCCGCCTTTGTTCTCGTCTAACAGTTACACTCTGTTGTATTCATACAGCTGCCCTGAACCACCAACTAGCCCGATCAGCCACGCTTAAAAGTAAGGTTAACCGTGACGTCATGACAATCTGTCCAAACCATTGTAATGGAGGGCCCTTATTTGAGAGGTACCTCTTGTTGCTTTCTCGGTTCTCTTGGGCCAACTTGTGGTTTGGTTTATTGGGGTTTAACGCCCCGAAGCAACTCAGGCTATGAGGGACGCCGTAGTGAAGGGCTCCGGAAACTTCGACCACCTGGGGTTCTTTAACGTGCACTCACATCGCACAGTACACGAGCCTCTAGAATTTCGCCTTCATCGAAATTCAGCCGCCGTGGCCGGGATCGAACCCGCGTCTTTCGGGTCAGCAGCCGAGCGCCGTAACCACTGAGCCACCGCGGTGGGGCAGGACCAACTTCTATTTCTCCTCAGTGTCTCTTTAAAAAGCCTGCAAATAGATTTGCTCATGCCTTTAAGCCGCATAATTCAGAATTCAGGGCCTCCATTTTCCCTTGTTATGCTGTCTTCTATGTCTCCTACACATACAATGTAATCTTTATTCCACATCTCAAGGATGTTTGTAGTGCAGACAAAAAGCCCGATAAATGCTTCGCCCGTACCCCGGCTTGGCTATAGGCCCGTATCATTTACATTTCATTTTATTCCTTTCAGCAAGCATGATCACTCCTTACTAACGACAACACACAGATGACAATAGGGGGCTGTACCTTGTTACCCTTACTTTGTGGATTCCTTTTTTTTTTTGTCGCATTATAAACATAGATCGATGCATGCAGTGAGGTCAGAGCTGACAACTAGCAGGCAACGTCTTTCGTCGGCTATGGTGTAAAACGCGGAGCTTGCGAACGACAAAGAAGTAAAATAGTTATTCGCGATCATAATCTATGTACCCTGGCCAATACCCCGCCGTGGGTATGTGCCATTAAGCCTGACGGCATCATCATCATCGCCATTACGAAACACGAATCGGGAGTGTTCACGGACACGTTATAACTTGCGCGTGAACCGTAACACGTCCGCATCATAAGCCGCCTCGTCTGCGCTTATAAATGCGCATAAGGCGTACGTTGCGCGTAAGGCAGGCTGTTACGATATCGCGGAGCTGCGCGAAAGCACTATCCTAAAATGCAATTCGTAACCGCGAGATCTCGGGCCTTGGGCCCACGCGCTGAAACCAGCATCCAACAAAATCTGGGTGTCTCGTCGAAACAACACTGGCGTTCCCCGAAGGCCTGGCTTCCGCAAATAGCAGCTTATGAAATGCGCTCCACTGCTTTCAACCGCAGCTTATGTGCGGCGAGGGCGGTTACGACCACGCGACGCGAAATTGGACCGCGCGGTGTAGGAGCGCTCGTAACATGGGCGGGCTACGCGATCGCAGTAGCGTTGCTAAATATAGGAGTTAGTATGCAGTGCCGACCACCTGTTATTCGCAGAAGTGCTGGCAGAACAATACCCCCCGCGAGCGTACGTTCGTCAACACGCCAACACGAGCATGCGCAGTTGAAACGAACTTATACGCAGATTGTGGTGTTCGGCAGCTTGTTCTGTGTCTTAGTCCAGTGCATGTAGTGGCAGCCAATGTATCTCTCAAAGTAAATACCTGTGTCCAGATCAAAAACATAGCAGCCCTTACCTTTCCCGGTAATTTGTAATGTAACGAATTAATTTTTCGGCGTAATAATTCACTAATGCAATGAATTACTTCCGGGCAGAGTATTTCGTAGCGAAAATAATAAATTACTCTCGAAAGTATTATGATTGAAAAGCACCACTGTTGCGGCACTACATGGGATTACATACATGGCACTACATGGCACTACAATATATATAGACGGACGACATTTATAGAATTGTCTCAAGTGGCGGTGCTCGGCTTGCTGTGTGCGTCATACGGCCGCTTGATGACGTCATCCTATTTTTCTTGTCTTGGTGGGATTTTCTTTCACACGCGAATTGCAGTCCATCAAGCAGACAATGGTAGCGAAATCAGTGGGTGGGTATGACATGCATATGACGGAAGCCAGCAGTCACAGAAACCAAAGAAAGCATAGAGGAATGTTTTCTATTCTATTCGAATCTGTAGCGTTCGTCAATGAGAAATTAATTGTGCAGTCGTGTAACAATCAATGATAACTGATTAGAAATTAGAAGGGAAAAAAACACCAAGTCGCCAGTATGACCCCAAACCCCCGGCATCCGTACGTATCGTACGTTGCTCTAACGAATGACCTGTGGCCGCGGCTATCCAATCGTCCGACAGCAAAAGATGCATTTCCGGCAGAGAAAATTGCTCGCCACTCGATTCAAACCTGTGACGCCAAAACCGAAAGAGACTCCGTGATCACCGTCACAGTGAACGGCGGTGTATACCCCATAGCCTCAGGGATCCGCTGCAGAACCGACTGGTGGTGATGACACCTACATTTCATTTTTTGACATTTTCTGGGTTATGAACGCTTCGTTTTCAGTTAAAGTACCGTGTTTGTTTCTAAAACGCGGTAATGTGCACTGTAAACAAAAATGAGTAAAAAGGGAGCAAGTTTTATTTTATCGCACACCCTTTTATGAAAGAGTGTATGCTAGATGACAGCTTGCTCCCTTCTCACTGCCATATAGGCGTATTCATGTTTAGAATATATCGATACAGGCAAACATCAGTTTGTCCTTAGTGTCTCATTGCGCATTACCTCGATCAAAACAGGAGCACGAAAAGCACCTACTCCCCTGTCCGTCTTGTCGGTTACAATCGCCAACTGTGGGCTGTCGCGTATGCTACAAACAGTACAATCAGCGCCTCATACTTCGCCGCATTCTATGTGCGTGATTTTTCTTTATTGTAACAGCGCTTCCGCAGTACTTTAATCGCGCTTTCGGTAATAAGCCTGGAACATAGCTGAAAACTAAATTGAATGCAGTCCCCATACTTTCTCGGGAGTGCTCTCTAAACGTTGCATTCGAAAGCCCTGGTGTGACAATAAAAATGATTATAAAGGGCGGACGCACACAAAGCGATCACAAAGCTAGAACAGGGGGAGGGATCGAGCGATCAGACTGCGCTCGTGCGTGTATTTATATCTCGCGTTTGCAGTGAACGACCCCGACACTATGAAGCGATCACGAAGCCTGGATGATGCAACTGAAGTAGATGATTTTTCTATATAGTTTAATGTCGGCATATCGTCTGCTGATGAAATTTTAGCAGAGCTGACACTAGCTGCAGCATTATTCGGCGTACGAAATGCCTCCAAACGCCGATTTAGATGTGCAGTCAGGAAAAGCGGTGTTAGCCAGTCGAGATGTTGGCATATTTGTCAGCAGGTCGTAGAACATCGATCAAGTCGATTTTTTTTTTCTCCAGGAGCAGTCGTTATTCCTACATCCGATCTTTAAAGATGCGCAGCGCCAAACTCGCAAAGTAGTCAAGCAATATAGAAAGCCCTGTCTGGTCAGTGGATGGTTTCCGGGAACTCATATGGTTATGTAACTAAAACACTCCGACAGCAGATTTTATCCCTTTTCCATCGAACGGTTCTCAGAAGTGCAATATAAATGAAAAAAAAAAAACGTGAGCTGCCATCTGTAGCTGCATTAGCAGCCGCGCATCATGCTTGCAGATGGTGCCTGCAGTACATCTGTGCTTAATTGTCCTCAGATGGCCCATGACGCGCAAGTAAAATTGCATGCGTCATATCATAGAGACAAGCAAGAATTAAAAATTAGCAGTGATTCAGAGGGACTGATAAAGTCGCATTATTTGGGACATTGCACGTGGGCTGTGGGTTTGGTATGTGGAATGTGACATAAGGCTCTGCTACTCGTCAAAAACAAAGCCTTTCCAAATGCCGGTGTATACTGCCCCCGAGAGCAGTGTGTCCCCCTGTAACTTTCGTGCAGAATTGTCATTTTAAGACCGCAGAACACCACAATCGTCTTGAACCGCTCTACAAAAAGCAAGGCTAGGAACAGTTTTCGTATCGCGCTGGCATGTCCCTGGCTATCAAATGCAGACAGGGATCTACAAGTGTCTGTGATAAAAAAAAAAACAAGCTTAGATAAGATGCCTTGGAACATTTTGTGCAGACAATCAATGCTATTCATGCGGTTCAGTATGCGTTCGCATCAGGGTTGTCCCTGACGAAGCAGCCGCTGCGTTGCTGACAGGTTCAGACAGTGCGGGCGAGTGGCATGATCTAGTCCACCAATCACCGTGTGAGACGCCGTAGCCCCTCTCCCGAACCCTCGACTCTGATTGGGAATCTCGGTGTCCCTCTCCCCAATAGTCGCCTTTCTCACTTTCCCTTTCCTTTCCTCCTGCTACCGTGAGAGTGGAGAGGGAGATTTCTTCTCTCCACTTTGCCTCCTGCCAACCGAGGCCTAACACGCCAACGCTAACGCCGAGCACCTTTTGCCATAGCGGGCGTTTTAATGCTAACGCATTAAAAACACCTGGTATTTTGATAATTTCTCGAAGTAGTATTAATAAATTCAAACCCGCCTCTAATGTTACACTCCGAAAGGGGGTCGGTCATTAAGGAAATAAAGTGATGTGGTATCTTGGCCGATCCGGACGCTTTTTTCGAGAACGTCCCTTATCGATCCATATGTGACTGGAGTGGAGCCATGATGACCTTATTTCCCAGCGTGTAAAAGCAGCGGTTCTTGTTAAGGAATACTACGCCGACATCTGCTACGTTTACCACCCCGCTATAGTGGTAAGACGACGCTGCTTGTCACTGTTTTTCCGTGTAGTAAACGAAAATTCCCTCAGTTAGACCAAAAATTCTCTATTTCGGGCTCTTTTTCCACTGGAGCAGCTTGAAAACTCCGTCAATTTGGAAAACGTGAGACAATTTCGGTTCTTAAAGGATCTGAAACTCCGTAAGAACTCCTTTGCGCCATATTTAACCTCTAAAATTCCCCAGACAGAACATCAGTGTTGCCTGTTCGTTAACGGCTTTCGGATGCTTTCGCATGGCCGAGCCAAGAGCTTCCAGCACTGCGAGAGTGCCTAGTCACAAACGAAATTCTGAGGGGTAAAAAATAGCACCCGCAAGGCAGACTGTTCTTTTTTTTTTAATGTAATTAAAGGCAGAAAACGCACGTCATGAGTGGATGCGTCAGAGGGCTGAAACATTTGCATCACTGAGAATATTACCGCAGCGTTCGCTGAACTGCGCGCCAACCTTTCGCCACAGGTGTTGCCTGCACACTGTACAGATCTATCTCGCCAGGCGCTCGGTTCGAGGCTCGTTCCTATAGCTGCGCTGAAAGTATGCTAGTCGGTGTCTATTTCAAGACACGTAGAAAATTTTATCCCTGCTGAACCAACCATGCTCTCATGACATTTAGAGACATCTCAAATATGCATAACTGTTAGAAGCTGAGAAAGAAGACAGTGTGTAGTTATATTTCACTCCCTTTTTGAGTAATCAGGGAGTAATCAGTCATTGTAATCCCCCCACAGCGCAGCCATACGGCTTCCAAAGGAGAGATAGAACTTCGTGTTGAAGAAAAATTAGCCCCGGTTCTGAGATCGAACCCGAGACCGAATTGGTCAACAAATCGAAATGGGAACGGTTTTTGTTCAAAGTTTTTGGGGAATCCCAAAAATAATTGCACATTAGCAGCTATATAAGCTTTAGAACACTCATTGTCATTTTTTTATTTCTTTTCTTCAGTAATACGGGCTGTAAGCGGTGTTCATCATTTTTTGCGAATACTGCTGCCGGCAACTAAACGTTTCGCTATTTTTTTGCATTTCTTGTTGGCTCTCTGTGTAGAGTTTCCGTTACCTTTCTCGCAGAAGCATCTGTACTTGTTCCCTGCCTTTCTGCATTGATTGTTGTCCCGGCTCCTGTTGTATCCCTAAATGGGACTCCAATAACTGTGAGTAAATAAAAACATTGTATACGACGGAGGTTCACTGAGAGGAGCGGGAGAACAGGAGCAGCGGCTAAAGCAGTCTACCACAGAGACACAAGCGGCGACAGCAATGTTGCTGAGGCGAATGTTAATCTCCGTATTTAGAAATTAAAAAAAAAACAATGACTTCTCACCGCGTAGTCTTCGTAAAGGTAAAATCACGCTTACCAAGGGAAGCAGACTTCATTGTTGCTTAAATAAACATTTTTGTCTTATTTTCTTTTCTTCGTGAGTGTTAAGCGGACACTTAGGACAAATAGAAGTTTCCCTGTATCGAAAGGGTAAAGCTATAGGGTAAGCAACCTCAAGGTCACGGTCAAGGTCAGACAGACAGACATCGGCGAAATCTGAGACTGGGGGTTTCAATCCACGAGATGTGCGCATATATGGCCCTACCGCCACTTCTTGAGTTAGCGAAGGCAGTCCTCCGCCACCGGGCGTTTTTGTAAGATAGGTGTCTTGTTAATTGCATGAAACAGCTATAGATGCTTCGCGAATTTCGAGGAATGTATCTTATAGCAAACGTTGATTTACGAACTTCACGAAGCACCAAACACGGATAGGCTCTAGGCTGCAGAAGCCGACAAAGAGAGTTTGGCGCTGACAGACAAGTTTCAACAGGTTTCGATCCAAAGCTGTGAGCGCCCAGATTTCGCCTCACTGAAAATCTAGCTTTGGCCGCAGTTTGAGCCCGAGTTTTCACAAAAACTTTCATGCATTTTTTGATGTAATTTCGATACTGAGTTCGGTGTAGGACGCCACAATGCGCACGCACAGAAACACGTGCTTTCGGAGTAATAGAAATTTCATTCGCTGTTCCGGTCGCATTTTACTGCGTTTATGCAGAAAAACGAATATACTTGAGTAGCGAACTCTCCGCGTCCGCTTTAGAGGCGCGAACGCTATGATAAGGCCTATCTATACTCATGAGGTCTCATATCTTATCTCTTACGGCAGTTGGTAACGGCCGATCCTTTGCGAAAGCTACCATCAGCGATTCCGCTGAAGACTGCATGAATGAGATAAAGACCAGGCCAACAGAGATAGCAGGAGCAGAGATACCTGGAGGTATGACGTACATCGTATGATAAGATAAGGAGGGCACCGTGAGAGGATTTCCCCTCACAGTTGACTTCACAGAAGTGTACAAGCCACCATGAAATGACGAAGTAGCCGTTTAAACCGCTAAGAATTACCGTTACCTGGAAAGACGGGTGTATAGCCTAGAGTACTTGCAGCGCTCCTAAAGCGTTTGCAGAATCAAAAGCCGCCTGTACCTGCTTGAGAACGAGCGGATCATTTCACTGTCTGAAAACTTACACGCAGACCAGTGGAAGACACGAACGTGAGATCGATGGCCTCCACAAGCCTGACGTCCTAAGGCACTACATACTCGCGAGCAGACATCACAGGTCTGGTATGCCACTAACAGGTTCCTTTTCATGCGAGAAAG